>NW_022196896.1:67462141-67660537 GCF_008632895.1 Mastomys coucha | reverse complement strand
GGGGGGGGGGGGGGGAATGGTGTCAGGCAGGCACAGCAGCTAGAACCGCAGCTGAGAGCGCCCATCTCCAACCCCATGCCTGAAGCTGAGAGCTGGGTGTGGTGTCAGTCTTTTGAAACCCCAAAGCTCACCCACATTGGCACACCTCCTCCCGTAAGGCCACAACCCCTAAGCCTCTCCAAACGGTACCACCAGCCGGGGACCAAGTATTCAAAAGAAAGCAAGTTATGGGGGACACCTCGTTCTACTACCACATGTGTCCAATTTAAAGGTGGAGCATCATGTGACTTTCTCAATAAATGCAGAAAAATAGTATTCTTACTGAAAGTCAATAAAGACTAACATATGAGGTATTTTTAAAATAAATATTAAAGCAGCACAGAACTGACAAGATTCTAAGTGGGCAAGAGGAATTCCTAACACCTGTATTTTGAAGGCATCGAACATCTGGCCTCACAGGACAGTGGATAAAAATCAACACTGCACATGATCAGAGCGGCCTGGTCTCAGGAGATCTTCCCTTCGTAAAGCTTAAATTAACAAATTTTAAGTTGATCCTTAAGTAAACTTCCATCAAAAAGACTTTAAGGAACATTCAATCAATACCGAGCAAAACAAAGACAACCAGGGTTTCCCTACAGAATCATGATCACAGCGTATTTTCTGAGTGGTCCAAAAAGTTCGTGTTCTGAAGTTAAACTGAACACCTTCTGAACACCTTCATAAGGTCCCGCCACGCTGAAAGAAACAAGCACCAACTCTCTCCAAGAGGGAAGAGCCTTCATTTGTCTAAGATAGGTAAAACCCCAAAGATAAGTTGTCAAGTGACCAGAACACAGCCTGATCTGTGTAAGACCCTGTGACACGGTAATAAGAGACGCCCGGCTGCCAGTGCCTCTCGGTTCAGCTCTCAGGCGGATTCTAAAACAATATGTGCTGTAGTTCTAAAAAACAAACAAACAAACACAACAACAAAACACAAACAAAAAACCTTATAAAAGGCATTAAAGCTCATATTTTCAGGAAATAAGGAATAGATTTGCCATGTAGCCCAGGCTGACCTCCAACTCAACATCATCCTGTCTCAGATACCTGAGTGCTAGAATTATCGGTGAGACCACTGTTAGTGGCTTTGGCTTGTGCTACAGCAGACTTGAACAATGACCAAATAGTACTCCTACTGTTGGAAAAAAACCCCACAAAGTTAGAATTCACATGTTAAACAAAATAAGAGAAAATATTTAAAAGGGGATTCAGAGAGTGACAATCTATTGTCACTCAATAACAGCCCCCAAAGGACAGGAGAGACATTTAGAGACAATGGCTGAGTGTCTCACAATCAAAGGGAGACTCTAAGCTCTAAAACTGAAGAGACCTAACCATTCCCAAACTAGAACAAGTTTAAGAAATGTGCCCCAAATCTCATTATTGTGAAACTGGAGATGCACATAGATCACACAAGAGGGTTAAAAACAAGACACATCACTTGTAAACAGATGCCAAGCTTCCCAGTGGACCACGGGAGAAAGAAGATGGTGGAGCCTACAGTCTGTGTGCCAAAGGGCCATCCGAGGATTTTTAGACCAGTTCAAGAAAGTGGGGAAATAAGACATATTTAGAAACAAAAACTAGGCTTTCCGAGAATGGGTTATCAACTAGGATAATCCTAAAGGATGGGTTTTAGGTAGAAGGAGAGCGATGGTAGATCAAGCCACTGTAAGAGAAACAACGGCTTTACGGCTGACAGCGGGGCTGGAGAAATGTGGAAATGGATGGGGTCTCAGGCTTGGCAGGTGTGGAGAGGCAAACCGAGCATTTATGTGCTTCCATCGACAGTTCGAGGCTGCTGGACCGATTTAGATTTCGAGAGGATAACTGTTTATGCTGTAATTTCTGTAATTAACAGCAGAGAAACAGTTAACTGCTGCCATTCAACCCAAGGATTTTTTTCAAAATGAAGTGATAAAAATATTAAATTAATCTAAAAGGAGGTAAGAAAGGGGAGGAAGGTTCTTAAGGCTTTGGAATGAGATCCGAATGCTTAACCAACTGCACTAGACAGCCATGAGAAGGGCCAATGGGTGGGATTGTGGGTTGGGCTGCGATGGGCACTCTTTGCTGACTATAGGAGAGGGAGGGGCGAGCAAGATAGGGCCGATGTTTATCTCGCTGACTCTGGTCCCGGGGGCTTCTAGCTTCCCCCTAAACACTTGATGGCCTCACAGTGTTTTCAAACACATGGACTAGCCAGAGAAGTCGTAATTCATAGCTGCTGTCCTCCAGTGGCCCCAGTAAAATGGCTCTGTTCCCCAGGGGACATCCTTCCTTCCTTGACTGGCTTGTGAGTTCACCGAGCCACTGAACCATCCATCCGCCCCCGCGTGAATGTCTCCCAGCTACTGGCAGAGCTGCTTTCTCCAGGAAGAAAAGTGGCCTTTGTTGGGTTTGAGGACCTCTCTTCCAGGGCTGAGACAGCTTTCCCAAGTGAGGGAGCTTGGGGTCCATTGTGCAAGCTTTCCTGTGCTGAGTCCCGTGATAAACTGAGACTTTTGTTTTGTTTTGTTTTTCTTCCTTACAGAGGAAATCAAACGCAAAGGCCTCTGCATGCCTGGCAGAGCCAACAAAGTCAGGAAGTTCAAGTGACAAGTGTCAGCTCCTGGTGGCTCCGAACAAAAGCACCACCCCCACCCTGAGAAACAGAAGCCTCGAGGTTACAGCAAAAGGCACACACACACAAAAAGCAACCAACAAGCACACAGTTCCTTAAAGACACACACGGCTTCCAGCTCTACCACCCTGGTGTAGAAGGCTTTTTTCCTCAGCTGTGCTATGGACCCTTACTTGGCCCACACAGACATCTGCTGGATATCCATATACATCTGGACTACCATCAGGCTAGTCCTTGTCACTGGTAATCAGGATAGTGAAGCACAGGGTGTGTGTTATTTGTGCACTGCTATGACACACAGGAGCCACAGGCAGGGCATTGCAGAGACTGGGAGCCCCTGGGAAGGCTTTCAGTGCAAAGGGAGATTAGCTGAAGCCTCGTGGGCACCAGTAAACCAGGAGAGAAAGAAGCCCCACTGGGCACAAAGGGTTTATGTAAAGGCCAGAACCTGTGTATGTGATGTCACATTTACTTACCATTGAAATGATGAAAATGATACATTGTGAGTAAACTGCTTACATTCTCAAGGATCCCATTTATAAAACAATAGATACATCCAAGCCCAGGCACCGGTGTGCATGCCTGTAATCCTGGCGAAGGATGGGGTAGAGAGGACTTTGAGTTTGAGGCCAGCCTGGGCTACATAGTTAAAGCCTGTCCAACAATAAATATAATAAATAAATAACTTATTCTGTAGGTTAGTAGACATGAAAGTGCTTAACGAGTTTCTGTTTGTCTTGGGGCTAAGGATAGGACCAGGTCACCACGTACGCGCTCTGCAGTAGGGGTGGGGTGGGCATTCCAGCCTCAGTGCTAGATGGGTGCTTTGAGCCACTGTGACAGGGCAACATCATGGAGCAGTCCAGTCAGGTTTCCCGTTAATTTTACTCTGATCTTCATCACCCCAAGCCTAGGAAAAATAAGAGATGGAAAGTGTGGGATAGAAAAGAATGGAGATGAAAAGAGTGGGCACACAGAACTCCAGCCTCCCGAGCCTCTGAGGGAACCACTGAGGAAAGCCTGCCTGGATAGTGGGGAGGGGTGAGGCCCTTGGCGGGACTCCCAAGAGGGTTATGGGGTGGAAGTTGGTCCGTTGCTCGCTGGGCGGAGGAGTAAAAAGTCTTTAAATGCAGCCCATGACCCAGCCTGAGCAGGTTGCATTCCCTGCAAAGTCATCATCTTCCTCTGAATGAGAAGGCACAATGAAAGTCCAGGAGCAGGGAAATCCGTGCTAAGAGTGTCGGAGCTTCTGAGCATTCCTCGGTCCACTGAAACACGAGTTCCTGTGGGAGCTGGGAGAAAAAAAAGAGGATGTGTATTTGTACGATTGTGACTCAGGATGCGAGGCAGGAAGAGAGGCCCGAGAGAAGCCGCTGTGGCCATCTGTTTCCTAGCCGGCTTGGGACGAATGAATATCTGTGTGTGGGCACTGTCTGCCACAGCGGGAGGGAAAATGTCACTAACCCTTCTCAGACACAGGTGGCTGAGGCCCACAGGTGACGTCCATCTATGATTCCAACCCAAGCTCTCTGCAGCCTATCTAGTCCTTGAGGAGATTATTTATGTTTAACTTCCCCTGAATATCCTTGAGCACGTCCGTTAGAGCCCCTTGTGTGGAGGGCAACTGTGACTCGCAGATCAAGTCACAACACCCTCCAGAGTGGGTGAGAGACACAGTAAGAATTGTAAGGAGGTGACAGACATATGCAGGCACCGTCCCAGGCAGTTTCCTTCCATATGGATCCCTTCCAAGGCCTTGCTATCTTCACTAAGCCCTTGGGCTTCTGGGTAATGATTGCTCCAGTGACATCCATGGCCACATGGAACTGGGCATGACTGGGCCTCAGCCCCCACCTTCCTCTCATCTCAGATTTATCCCTGCTTGTTCTGTGGCATTATAGCCCCTGTGGTCCAGATGTTCCCTGTAGGATTCCTGTGGTTCTGGGCACATGACCTCTTAGGTTTCTACCCAATATATTCATTCTATTTTGGAGACATGTTGAGGGTAGCCATGTTTTATTTTTGTGTATCTATGAAACATGGCCGTTACCATAGGTACATAAACAGACACTGCAGCATAACTTTACTGGGGTCTCCCAGCCCCAGCACACAAACTGTACACAGGGGTTTCCTGGATATTTGGTGTGTGAATGAATGACGGAATGTGCCCTTGCTCTGGTTGGTTTTGTGGGTCAACTTGACACAAGCTAGAGTCATCAGAGAGGAAGGAGCCTCAGTTGAGAAAATGCCTCCATAAGATCCAGATGTAAGGCTTTTTCTCAATTAGTGATTGATGGGGGAGGGCCCAGCCCATCGTGGGTGGTGCCAACCCTGGGCTGGTGGTCCTGAGTTCTATAAGAAAGTAGGCGGAGCAAGCCTTGTAGAGCAAGCCAGTAAGCACCCCTTCATAGCTTCTGCATCAGCTCTAGCCCCGCATGAGTTCCTGTTCTGACTTCCTCCAATGATGACTATGATCAGGAAATGTGAGCTGAATTAACCTTTTCCTCCCAAATTGCTTTTTGGTCATGGCCTTTCATCACAGCAATAGAAACCCTGACTAAGACAGCACCTCGGGGCTGGTATAAGAGTATCTCAGAGTTTTCTCTGTAGAGGAGAAATAACAGATATTAGAAATTCATCCATCTGAATAGGAGAGCAAGCTTGCTCAAGTGGAATGTCAGTCTGTTAGAGAACACAGGGAACCCATGTGATCCTTCACTTCAGGAGGGACAGTAGGGTTACACGAAGCCAGAGACTTCTCAGGCATCTGTCTCTCCTGGTCCCCCAACTGGGTTCCTGAGGACTTTCCCAGCTTCCCTGAGCACAGTTTTGAGAACCATGACCATGCTGAGTGGTCAGGCAGTGTAATCAGAGGAAGGTGGGGAGGTCTAGCTGGGTCTGCATGGCAAAGGCTCTGAATACGTTGTCAGGAGTCTGGCACAGCTATGAGGTGTGAAAACTTTAAGAAGCTGACCTTGACAATGCAAGCTGAGCACACCTAATCCAGACGTCACAAATCTGAAAGGGACCTCGAGCCAGACCTTTCTGATCGGTCGCATGATGCCAGGATTGGCGACCTTTCACACACCAGGATGTGACCACTTATCAACTCAGACTCTGTGTATATGGTGTATGTGGAACATAAATAAATTTTGTGATTGGACTCGACTCCTGTCCCCAAGATATTTCATTATGTCTATGCAAATGTTCCAAATCTAATGAATAAATCTTAGGTCAGAAACTTTTCTGTTCCCACCATTCAATTCAGAGACTTGGCCTCTATTTACATCTTGGGCTGGCCTTGTGGGGGTCTTACCATTGGCAGCATTTATGAAGGCAGACTTGTTTATGAAGGCGGGGCTTATAAAGCCCACTCTACCGTAACCATCTGCAGACATCCACTGGGCTGTGTTTACCTTTGTTCGCCAGTGGAGTTCAGGCAGACGCCCTTGTAAATGATGCTTGCTTCCTTCCGGCTTCCTTCTACTGGGGAATCCCAATGGGTAATTAGCGGGAGCATCCCATGACCAAACATACGTGTGGTTTGAAGCTGCTTCAGTAAAACTCATTTCACGGTGGGGTTGGTATGGGGAGATGATTCCATGTAACATGATGGGAGCAAGCAGCTGTTTGCCTGTGTTCGTACCAGAGAGTGACCCACAGTGTAAGGCAAGAGGAAGACAAAGAAACGTGCCTCAGGGCTGCCGTTCAAGAACCACGTTTACAAAATAACCCCCTCACCCTTAAAATGCTTTAAAATATTTCCATACATCTAAAGTAACGATTTAGTGTGGTTTTCACACATTCTTTAAAAAAAAAAAAATTACTCAACAAAGTAGACAAAGACTTACGTTTTTGTGGGCAGTCACAATTTGAGATGGTGCCTAACTGTCCCCCAACCCCCCTCCCCCCCCCACACACAGCTCTCGTGCAACAGCTTAAGCCCCTGCCAGGCCTGGGTAGAAGAGGAAACTGCATCCTGTTTTCTCTTGCCTGATCTTCTGTCAGCCTTCCAGAGAAGTCTGCTTCCAGTGTATTAGAGTTCAAATATGTAAGTTCTGAGTTGTAATGGGCTCTTCTTTCTGTGACAAATGAGGGCAGTTTCTTCTCATTCCTCGAATTCTCTGAGTTCCTCCGAAGATAATGCTGTTTGTTCTACCACATAGCCAGCTTTCCTTATGGCCTCAGGGAACGGGAGAAAGAAAAGGACCTCTATGACAAGTGGGTGTCTCTATGGCGCCCCAGATTACTACCTAGTAGTCCTAAGTAGTCCTAGCTACTCAGGAGACTGAAGCAAAGAGATCGCTTGAGCCCTGGGGTTCCAGGATAGCCTAGGCAACACAGTGAGAACTTGTGAGGAGAGGATGTGGTTAGATTTTCAATGTTCCTATTGATTTCAATTGGGACAACAAAGCTAAGTGCAGACCATGAAAACGGGTACTATGTAGGAATGATTTTGACTCTCTCTAGTAAGAGTTTTAATGTACTATAATTTGAAAGTCTGCAGCCTACTGGTTTAAATAGTATCTTGCAGGCCCAGATGGACAGTCCAAGCTGGCTGTTCTCCGCCATGGTCCCTTTGCTCAATTGCCTGCTACATTGTGAGTTTCTGGCCTGATGCATTCCATGTGCTCATTAGCTTTATTTAAAAACCTATCATTGCCTGCGGGCACCTGGGTCCATCCACAGAACGTGGATAATTGCAAGAATTGAACAAAATTAAGCACCCAGGATCATCAGAGGTGGCTTTGTGCACAGATAAAGCCCAGCTGCTGCCCTCTTAGAAGGTGAATCGAGACTAATTGGATAATCTAGAGACCAATTAGCCTGAAGGAGAAGAAAGAAGTCAGTGTAGCTGTAAGAGACGCATTCTCCGTCAGAGGAGTGTTGTGTGCGTAAGATGTAGCTTAAAGAACTGAAATTCTATGTGATAGAAACATTCAAACATATTGTCTTTGCAGCGGTGTAAGACTGTAGAGACGCTGAGCCGGAATCTGACAAAGATGGGGCTTTTCTGGTATGGGAAAGTTACAGGCCTAGGTCAGGCTGTCTCTTCAGCTACGAGACAAAGTTTTCATTATGTCAGTGAATGCTGTGAATCATCCTCTGAAATGAAAAAGGTCTTTAGGCTTACTTTTACTTAGCACTTAGGTAGTTTTATGTTCGACTCTAATAAAAGCCACAAATATTCTGCTGGTAAAAGAGTCACGCACCCTTTGCACACTTAGCCCATTAAGAAGGCTTGGGCTAAACCTTGTAAGAATGTCTCTGCATTGACATGTAACTAATCAAAGTCTGAACCTGTCACACGCTTGATCACATGATAGAGGTGGCCCTTGAGGTGTAGAAGGTGTGAAATCGACCCCATTTCGACCCCCATGGCCTCATTTCCTGAGCCCTCTAATCAACAAGCATCAATAGCTTTGGGCTAAAATGAGGTAATGTTTGCATTTTGTAGCATCAACCATTGGAAGGAACAACTAGCAGAAACCAGTAGTCAACCCAAGAGTCACAGTGTCACGTGTATTTCTGATGTCCAACAATAAGCCAGGAACTCGGTGCTCGTCGCACACACAAACATTACACAATCCAAGTAGGGTAACAAGACCTGGAATGACAGACAGGCACTTGCCTTGGTTCTGTGTAGTCTCTGGGGACAGGAGCTGGTGTCTTCTGCCACTACCTGAGTGGCAGGGCGCTCGGCTGATGATGAAGCAGCAGCCTCAGGGATGGGAAGAGCCATGGCCTCTGTTGCCCTGAACCAGGGAGCAGGAGCCACAGGCTCACTGCAGGAAGTTCAGGATCTGAGCTCTTGGATAAAGCACATGAGAGGATCTCCACACTCCTCTTGGAGCAGCAAAGGACCTAGCGCTACTTGGAGACACAACTAGAGAAAGAGGACTGACTGGGAGAGAGCTGGCTGGGAGACAGCTGCTGTAGGGGTCCCTTCCCAACCTTCTTCCCCTTCTTTCTTCTCTTGTTGCTAATTCTCCAATGAAGTCGCCATTTTACTCCCCTCTCTCCCTGCAGCTGTTTCTCCTGGATGAGCCTGAGACTAGCATTCAGACCTGCTTCTCATCTACACCAACACCTGGCCTTCCCTGCCCTGAGGGATGCTCTCCGGAATGAAGAGTATTCCTCTGAACCTGGAACTCTGAGAGCATGATGCAAGTTTGTTTGTCCCTACCGGGTGGCTTTTTAAATCAGCCTTTCTAGAACAAAGAAACTGAGCTGAGAAAATACATTGGCAATGGTGCCACTTGTTGACTGAATCA
This sequence comes from Mastomys coucha, assembly GCF_008632895.1. Lineage (NCBI taxonomy): Eukaryota > Metazoa > Chordata > Mammalia > Rodentia > Muridae > Mastomys > Mastomys coucha. The sequence continues at coordinate 67,651,594 of NW_022196896.1, read as the reverse complement.
GCTCCCCGACCTGACCCTCAGTCCATCCCTGAACATTCTCTCTGCTTGAGGACAAGGCCGAATTCACCCCGGTGTGGTGCAGTGTCCCCAGGAAGGCCCAGACACCATCCTGTATCAGCTCCAGTGACCTAGTCACACACCTTAGGGTAAGGTTCCTCCTTGGGTGGCCTGTAATTGCTCCCTTGGAACTGCCTTGGAAGCTTACCCCTGATGAAGCTGCTCCCAGAGAAGGGAAGCCGCCACAACTGGATGTACCCAAACGTGGGAGGCAGTTGGCCCTTTCATGAGCTTAGTGAATCTCTCTGTCCTACTTTTGGAAATGGCTTTCAAATAGGTGTGTTTTGTTTCAAAAAGTGATGTGTGTATCACATAAAGCATTTTCCCTTTTATTCAGCAGGATTTAGGTATATTCACACTGTTGGATAATGATAGTCTAGCTAGAGGTTTTATCGTGCAAGACCAGTGGTTCTCAATCTTCTGATCCTGCAGCCCTTTAATAAGACAAAATTATTTTTTTGTTACTACTTTGTAATTTTGCTACCGTTATGAATCGTAATGTAAATAATATCTGTATTTTCTGTGATCTTCCTGTGGAAGGGGTCACAACCCACAAAGTGAGAACCACTGTGCTAGACTGAAACTCTACCATGACAGATATGAATTCTCTAATTAATACCCTTCCCAAATACAGCTAGACAACTACTATTTATTGAGTTTGATTACCAGATATATAAGTAGGAACACCCTTTGGGGTCTCCCTTGATTAGAGTAAAGGTTTTTAAATCCATCCATATGTAGCACATGTCTGGTTTCATTACCTTTTCAGAATGAATACTAACTTGTGGTTTGGATATGCCACATCTTCTTTACCTGTCTGTCTTATTTTACCAGTGGCTTCCCCAGGGATGGTGCTGCTGTGAATTCGGCTGCACACTAGCAATGCTTGCTCTCAGTTTGAGTGTGCACCTAGAAGTGGACGCCACCTTGGTCCCTTGATAATTCCAAGGCTGGAGGAACAGTCAGACCGGTTCTCATAGCAACTACTCTATACATTGCCAGCAGCAGGAAACAAGGGTCCCAATTTTCTCTCCCTCTTTATCAACATTTGCTTTATATTTTTAAAAGTCATTCCAGGGCTGGAGAGATGGCTCAGGGGTTAAGAGCACTGACTGATCTTCCAGAGGTCTTGAGTTCAATTCTCCGTAAGCACATGGTGGCTCAAAACCAACTGTAATGGGATCAGATGCCCTCTTCTGGTGTGTCTGAAGAGAGTGACAGTGACTCATATAAATACATAAATTTTAAATTTAAAAAAAAAGGTCATTCCAATGGATTCATCCTGGGCTTGCATCTTCTTGTTGTCTAGAGTCGAGTAGGTACTTGGTGGACGGCTGTGTGTCTTCTCTGGAAATAAGGCTTGTTCATGCCCTTCACTCATTTGTAAGTTGAACTTTGTTGTTGCTTTATTAAGACTGGCAAGTAAGTTTTTTCATCTAGATTGAAACATCCTTCTGAGACTTGTAACCAGTGAGCAGTCAGTGTTGCGTCTCCACGGTAGGACTCTTTAAGTGTGCCATACCTGTCCAGTAGCACTGGATACAATAGCCTATTTCCCCAAGAAAGTTGTGAGCCTCTGAGACAGCTGGCCCCTGCAGGCTTGGAGGAATAGGTCTGCAGCAGCGGCCACGTCCACTGGAAGCTGCACGTTGGCTTCACCTGGGCCCCTCTCTCTGATTCTAATTTCAGCTTCTAGGCCGCCTCTTGTCCAGAGAAAGGCTTTTCCCTGACCAACTCCCCTCCCCATGGCCCACCCCAACCCGGGCCCGTTATACTGACCCCCTTGGGAAAGGGGGTGTTGGCTGGTCATCAGTATTTTTCTAAGTGCCAAAATAATCAAATAATTCCCAAGTGCTGTCCAGTTACAGACCCTTGATGGACAAACGCTGCCAGCGACCTGGCTGGAAGCATATGCCTGGGTTTTTCTCTGTTCCCTGGTTTGATCCGTTAGTCCAATGTTGGCCAGGGCTGGGAAGGGCAGCAGCATGGAGGATGGGGGACGACCTGGGAGGTGCCTCTCTGACCATTGGTGGTGGTGGGCGGGGAGGCGACACCAACCAGAACCTCTTGAGTGCAGGGCGTGGGCTCAGCAACCTCCCCCATGGCTGCACGCGCTCCCCGCGTGCCCCCGCTCTAAAGTAAACACGGCGGAGAGGACCGGTGCCCCTCTCGCTGCCCGCTGGGCGAGCCATGGCGGAGGCGGTGCCGGCCTCCCCCGTGGGCGGCCGTGGCCTGCACCGAAGTATCATTCAGTGGTGAGCGTCAGGACGGGGAGAGGCGGGCGCTGCCGCTGGGCGGGAAGCCCTGGAGGACAGGAGAGGAGCACCCCTGGTTCAGGAGATCCTGGTGAAGGACAAGGGAACAACCACACACCCCCACCTACCCCCCCCCCACACACACACACACTCAGTCCCGTATCTGCACCCACCGCGGGTTTTCCACCTAGCTGTCCCCGTAGGTCACACCTCCCTTAGGGAGCAATCCAGCCTGTCCCCGACCAACTGACCAACCAGAGTGGAGCCAGTTAGAAGACCTGGAACGCAGGCAGGCGTTGGCCACGGAGGAAGTTGGGGTTTTTTTTGTTGTTGTTGTTCTTGTTGTTTTTGTTTTTCCTCCTGGCATGAGCTCTAGAATAGAAGTGACTTAACTTAGAACAACTTTTAGCTTCAACAATGCATTCCTTATTATTTGTGAAATTCATTTCTTGGCTATTTTAAATAGAGGGGAGAAAAACTAGAAAGAAAAATACCCTCAACTCATGGGCCTGAACTCAAGAGTTTGTGGTCTTTATAAATAGGAAAATAATTAAAGCCAGTCTTCAGACTGTAGCTTTATAAGGTTACTATTATATATTAGCATACATTTTCCTTTGTGTAAGCTTTAAGAAATATTTCTCAGGGGAAACTTTTTTTTTTTAAGAGTCACCTGAGGAAGAAGTAATTGAGAGAGAGAGAGAGAGGGAAGAGTATGTTTATGATTATAGTTACCACTTTCTTCTAAAAGAGAATTTATTGCCCATCTCATTTTGCAGTGAGGAAAAAAAAATGTAATCAGACCCCTTTGCCTACCTTCTTAGCAAGAGTCAGTTCCATGCCTTAATTAACTACTTCAGCTCACCACTGAGTTTCCCAGTGTTGAATTTTGCTATAGCGATTTGAAAGACTGATTACAAAGTTTAAAATACTTGGGCATCCCCTTTAGGTGGCTTGTGATTGGGCAAGACAAGTGTCCCACATCATTTCTGGAGATAGCTAAGGATGCATTTTAGCAACAAGTCCAATTCACCTCTGTGCCCAGAATTCCTCTTGCCCCGGGTTCTTCAGAAAAGACTTCAATTCTCCTACCATTGGCATTCAAACCACTGGCCCAGTGTCTAATATAGAACCTTGGGGCAAAGAGATGAGGCTACCCAGAGGGAGGGGCAGCAATGGCCAAGAGCTGGAGGAGCTCAAGGGGGGGGGGAGCTCATTCATCCTATAGAATGAAGCATCCCCTGTTTTCCAGTCAGTGCCCTGTTAGGAGGGACAACGATCTATTAGTCAGGTGGGGTCGTATCTGGGACACGAGTTCCACTGTCATCTCTACTTGTTAAATTATCCCTGGGAGAAAAGTTGGGATGTTGGCTAGTCTCGGGGAATGGAGGTAAGGTCTCCATGTTAGGGACAGGAAGAGACAAAGACTGAAGAGCACAAGACTAGACATAATAATGTAGATACAGACCCTGGGTCAGGCCTTGGCATCTAACCTCCAGTAAAACACAGGGGCATTTTGGTGGCACACTGGCAGCCCCTTAACCAGAGTCACCTGTGGTAGTCCCCTGACTCACACCCTCTCCTCAGAGCCACACACAATAGAGGTCAGGCTTCCCAGAGCAGGTACTCCTTGGAGTAGCTCCCTGGGGGCCAGTGTGCCACTGTCACGCCCGTGGCTTTCTTGCCTCTGTTTGCATTATGATGGGAGAGATAAGAAAACAGCAATCGCTGAAAAGAAATCAGGTTACTAAAGAAAAGAGTTTAATAGCTCCTCCAGAGTTTGCAACCGTCTGCAGCAGGACAGAGCATTGTGGAGAGGGTCTTAGGAAGCAATACTGCTATTGGCAGCCGTAAATCAGAGAGGAGGGGACCCTGCGTGGAAATATCCCCATCAAAGGCACACCCCCAGTTGTTTCACTTCCTTAGCCAGTTCCACCTTCTAAAGGTTCCACCATAAGTAGAGAGGTTAGGTCAGTCAGCCTTGGGACCAGTCAACATCCACACCATCCTACCTGCCTGGACTCCTCTGTCCACTGTGGTATTACTTTGCAGTTTACCAGGCAAATCACTCTCTACCCTGTAGTTAACTTAAATCTCTGTAGCAGCTCTGTAAAGGTCCCATTAGACGGTATCTACTTCTTTTTAGCATGCAAATTCCCCTCCAATAAAACCCCAAACCTTAACAGTGTTGACAACTGAAAACCCACAGTCTATATTCCTAACCCCAGCCAGATGATAAAAGAGATCCTTTTCCACTGCCTGTGAGCTTCTGCAGTTCCACTTAGTAACCTAGATGGGGGGTCATTTGGTTGGACCCACCCATGTCTAGTAGTCATCGGTTCTGTCAGAACATCCTTACTTGGTCGGGGGTGGGGGGGATAGCCACCAATTTCCTGTTTCTGTCCCACCTCCACCCCCTGCAGGCTGGTTGACAATTTCTGCATCCGTGAAGGATTCAGCGTGCCCCGATGTCTCATGTATGAGATTTATGTTGAGACCTGTGGGCAGAGCGCTCAGAACCAAGTCAACCCAGCGACATTTGGGAAGGTAAGTGTTGAGATGTGACAAGTCTGTGTTCACCAAGCTGTTTTGTTTCTCATTGATGTTTTTCAAAGTTACAGCCCCAGGTGGCTTAAGAGTGGAGATGCATTCTGAGAAATGCTAGGTTATGCCATTGACCAAACACAGACGTAGCTAGCTAGTGTCGCTGATGGTAAAGCCTTATGGACTGCTGATGGTCTCTGAGGAAAGTCTAAAAGTGCACTTGGGTCTAATGGGGTCTCAGCAGGTGTAGTGGCTTTGTCCTCAGGAGCAGCCAGTCATTTGTATTGAAAATCTACTTTCCTTCTCCACACTTTAGAGTGGTTTGGGGTCTCCACACTTTACAGTGGGATGGGGGAAACTTCAGCATTGTTTCCATAGCAACCCCAACACTCCCCTAAAAGACCCGGTTAGCAGGGCCCTTACTCCTGCATAGAACTGCCAAAGCTCTCAGAACACAGATCTGAGCCACTGGTGATACCCAACAATCGATGCTCCCCGCAGCTCATTTGGATTTAGTGATTTCATTGGCTTTGGAAGTTGGCACACATATCTGAGGACTTCACCTGAGAATGCTTAATACACAATCAAATGACAGTCTGAGACCCTCTTCTTTGTTCAACAGCTCCTAGGAGCAACTCCTTAATGGTAGACCCTGCTTTAGATGCTGGGGCCCAGCAGTGAGGTTGACAGGGAGCGAGTCCAGCCCTCTCTGAAGCTGGATTCTAGCTGTCCAGGATGCCAGACTGAGGCAGATAACATTGTGTTGTTTTATGCTTAGCAAAATGAACCTAGAATTATTAAAGCCCAGGGTCCCGTGGCTGGCCACAAAACATGGTTAGCAGAGCTAGTCTCCTGAACCAGGTGCAGAGTTCCAGCCACTTCTTGATTCCACCAAAACAAAACAAAACAAAACAAAACAGAATTAAAAACAAAAAACAAATAAACCACCCTTGAGTACAGAGACACTGGAGATCACCTGAGTGAAGCCTAATCACCTTACCTTGGCTGTAAACTCCATCGGAGAGCTGTGTGCCCTGTTTGAAGCTAAGTGAGGAACAAGCAAGCACGTTCCTGCCAAGAGGAGTGTGGCATTGGCTCTGGACAAGCACAGCCCAAGCTAGGTCTGTAGTCCAACCACAGAATGCAGGCTGATGAAAATCGCTCAGGTCCTTCCTGGGGGGGCCTCAGCACAGTTGACCCCCACACCATGTATCCCGGGTCATCTTTAATGGCAGGTGAAGGGACTCTAGCTAGCTCAGACCTAATAAGCATGCTTCTGACAGGCCTTGCCCTTCTCCCCCATTCCCTCTGCCTTGCTAAAAACTGTTAGATGACATTCCTACCTCTCGCCCCCAAGGTCTATTCCCTTATTTGGCCACTTCCTCCTCCTGAGGCTGAACTGACTTCCAAGGTCCAGCTGTCAAAGTATTGAAGACCAGCAATCAGCAGCCCCCATTGGCTGCCCTAATTAACATGCCCAATTAAATTAAACACCTCATCCTAAAGGGGAGTTTTCCTTTTTCCCTTCACAAGTGCCATTTGTCAATGGACCATGTCTGTCTTCTCTCAATCCAGAGGCAGCCCTTTGTCCCCCTCTGGGACAAATACCCCTCCTCCCTCTCCTTTGTTCCCTTCCCCTTCTTGGTTGTCTTCTATCTCCTGTGTTTGTCTCTTTCCCTACCCTTTGTCTCTCCAAGTCAAATAAATCTCTTTTGTGCTGAGATTTAGTCTTGTGGGTCCTGACAATTCCTACCTATCTCTTACAACTATAGTAACAAGGAGCCTGCTCAGGGGGTCATAACGCTGACCATTCACTTTTCCTCCTGTCTTTGCAAGGGTCCTTGTATATACAGAATTGTGTTGTTTTCGGATGTTATTTGATCACTGGTAGATGTATGACCTGATTGTTAATCTTCTTCTTCTTTCTCCTCTTCCTCTTCCTCCTCTTCCTCCTCCTCCTTCTCTCCTTTCTCCTCCTCTTCTTCCTCCTCCTCTTCCTCCTCCTCTTCCTCCTTCTCCTCCTCCTCCTCCTTCTCCTCCTCCTCCTCCTCCTCCTCCTCCTCCTCCTCTTCTTCTTCTTCTTCTTCTTCTTCTTCTTCTTCTTCTTCTTCTTCTTCTTCTTCTTCTTCTTCTTCCTCCTCCTCCTCCTCCTAGTCTTCCTCCTCTTCTTCTTCCACCTTCTTTTTGTTGTTGTCTGGATAGTAAAACCAAAGAGTTTGACAAAGACAAAAGATCTACTTTATCCAGGGAGATAATTCAGGGGAAGGCGTTGCTGAGCAAGCATGAGGACCAGAGTTCAGGTCCCCAGCATCCATGCAAGAAGCTGGGTATGGTGATGCATGTCTGTGACCCCAGCACTAAGGAGACAGAGACAGGTGGGTCCAGGGTCTTACCAGCCTCGAGACAACTGGTGAGCTTTCTGTCACTAAATATTATGTGTGACATCCCTCTTTGTGAAGTCCTCCACAGTGGCAGGCACCAGGCCTGCTTCCTGACGTTGTTGGAACCAAGCCTGTGCCTATGCTAGGGCACAGCACGTGAGGACCTTCTATCAGGCGTAAACCTGAAGAGCGACAAGGGAGAGTCACAAGGTCACACATACAAGGACCAAACTCTTCTCCTAGCGGCTTCTCCTTACCTTCAGGTAGCATGTGGATGCTGGTACGTTTTCCCAAACACTGAACTGTTTAGATCTCTTCTTCCAACTCAGTCCTTGTGGCTGAAGCGTCCAGCCACCGACAGCCATGTGCTTCTGAAACATGGTTGACTCTTCTAACGTGTCCACTGCTCTAATATGGGGAGCAACTGCTCTCATCGCCAAGCCTTGGTCATGGCTGCTCTTGACCACCTTCCTGCGCATCCACTTCGTTTTGTGGGCTTCAGTTTGTGAATGCCACCTAGGCCTCTCCTCTCCAGTGTGCACAGACACAGGCCTGCTTTCTCCTTTGCTCTGTTCATTTGTTTTTATTTTCTTTGGGGCTTTTATCCTTCCGGTCATTCTCTCTGTTTCAATTTAAATGTGTCACCAACACGAATAAATACTCCCCGCCCCATATAAGTCAAATTAAGCTAGGTCTCCCCAGACTGGTTTATAAGACATAAATACTCCCACATAAATAGATAAAAACCAAAGAGGGAAACTACATTAAAGGTTTTATCACTGTCTCTTACAGGGTGACTCAGAAAGGTTTTTCGACCCACTGGGAGTTCCCAGCTGTTACCCTGCAGCCCAAAAGGCTGTCATTCCGTCACTCCGGATTTTAGGAAACATCATCAAAGGCTCTACTGAGCCCTGGGAAGCCTGACACAGCAGCCTTTTCCTAGCTGCCCACTTGTAGGCCTCCTCAGAGAGAGGAGGGTGACTTCAACAGGGTCCAATCTTTGCCAAGGTCGTGGGGACTTTTCTTCCTCCATCTCTCTTAAATAGTGCCGTTAGAGGTTGCTCACTTCTAGAAAAATATTCTCTTCCCCACTCTTTTTAAGATCTAGGGTCCAGGAATATATAGCTCAGTGGTAGAGTTCTTGCTTAGCACGTGGAGCCCCATGTCCAGTCTCTGCACCCAACAACAGGAAGAAGTTCTTGTCCGGAGCCTGTTTCATATTGCAGAGCATTCCAAAGGAAAGAAACGAGACCCCAGTGTCTGACCCCTGCGTTTATTTTGAATTCTTTGTCTTAATGTTTCCCTTAGAATCCACTCCCTAGATGCCAAGGTTCTAACATTAAGTTTGGTTGGCAAGTTGCCTAAAGAATAGGCCAGTGGAAGGGACCCGATTGTTGGGAATGTATCCTGTGTGCCAAAGCTGCTCTAAATGGGGAAGGGAAAGGATATGATCACAAAGCATGTTTACAAGAGAAACAACAAAATATCCAATTCTCACTTCCTCCCTCCTCCCCCCCCACCCCCCCGGGACTGAGTTGATTCCCAAGGAGTTCCTGTGCAGATGATTCGGGATGGGCATGCAATGTGTGGGGCTCATTCTGGCCCCAAACTGTATCTTCCATGGATTGGGGAGTTTCCGGAGGTTGGCTTCCTCTGCTAAAATAACATCAACAACTGTTTTTCTGATTAGAATCGGATTGCGTCTCCTTTGTGAGCAGTGTGGAGATCGAAAAGTGTTAAGAAGGGAAAAATAAATGCTGACTGTGGCCCCACCCCCAAAGGTGTACTTACTCACATGGTCCATTTGCACACGTGAGCACACACACTAGTGTGAACAGCTGGGTGTAAGCACAGCCTTCATACCCTGCCCTTGTCCCTGTGTCCTGCCATCCATCTTCCTCTGTCCTGATGAGCTGGGGTAAGCAGGCAGCAGCCCTCCCTGGAAGCCCTGTGTCAGGCTTAGAATCCACTCCCTAGGGGTAATCCACTCAACCACAGCAGCTTGAATCTTGAAACCCCAGTCCCTTATAGTGTACAAGTTCTTTGTTTTGTTTTGTTTGAGACAGGGCTGTGCAAGAGACCTATCTATCCTGGAACTTGCCTCGTAGACCAGGCTAGCCTTAAACTCACAGAGATCTGACTGCCTCTACCTCTCTTATATTTTTGGTTGTGAGCCTAGCCTTTAACGGCTGAGCCATCTCTCCAGCCCTGCCTCTACCTCTCAAGTGCTGGGATTAACCACAATCTACTAGTGGCCAAACTCAACACAGCTTTCAAGTGATGTGGTCTCCCCTTCTCTTCCAGTGCTGTGGCATGCCACAAAGCAGGTGTGGGGCTTGTTGTCTGCCTCCCCTTCCCGCCCTGCCGCCAGGTGTTGGTTGAACTTTGCTGGGAGGAAGGAGGAAACGAGGAAAGCGAGAGAGGCTTTCCTCTATAAAAGCCAGTCGGACCTTTTGGTGGTGGGCTCTTTAGTACCTGCCTTGGGCACTTTCCAGTACACGTCCCTTGGCTTAGTGGTTGGTGTCCTGGAGGACCTTGCTGGTATCTGCCTGCTTTCTGCGTGCTCAGGAACAACACAGGGAAAGCTCATCTTTCTCCTGCACTGCTGACTTGTGGCCGCAGAAAGTATGTGGCAGTTCTCGGCCTGAGCACACTGTGGACGGTGCTCACAGTGGCCTCTCTGCTCAGCCACCGAGGCCCTCCTTGTCCTACCCACATGAATTCTGTGTTGTCACAAGATGGCACCTGCAGTGGCCTCCCAGAAAACACTTTGAATGACTGGACCACCCTTCCCACATTCCCTCACAGCAGGGAAGGGGGCCTCTGGGCAAGAAGCCATTCATACCTCCTCATCTCTGCTTCACTGCAGATGCCCACAGATGCAAGCCCCTTGGGTGTGTTGTCAGACAGCTTGTTCTTCCATCCATCCATCCATCCATCCATCCATCCATCCATCCATCTGTTCGTCCACCCATCTATCCATCTGCTCATCTTTCTGTCCATTGTCTGTCCATCCATCCTTCTATCCTAACCCCCATTTGATCATCTGTCCATCCATCTACCCATCTGTCTGTCTATCCATCCATTCTTTCATCCATTTGTTGTCCCTTTGCTCCATCCTGTTGTATAGATACTACAAGGCTATGTAGATTAGAGATGGACACATGGATGGGTGGAGGCTTGATGAGTAGACAGATAGATGGATAGATGATAGGTACATAGGTAGGTAAGTAGACAGACAGATGACAGACAGACAGATATGGACAAGAGAAAGATGATAAGTCAGATAAGGGGAAGCCCATATCATTTCTCTCGAATGCTGCTCCTGGGAGCTCATACACAGGGAGGCCGCGGCACACAGCCAAGCAGGAGCTGGGTGGAGCAGCTCTGCAGAAGAACAGATGTCATGGGCAGGGCTGAGGCTTTCCCTGCCCCAACTTCCACAATGTCCCTACATGCAGGGTTTCCCCTTCCAGCAGGTGTGAGCCCACATACCCTGCCTGCAGTTAATCCCTCGATAGTGCCACTGGGATAGAGTCCTGTTGATAAACGAAACATGAATGGTGTCCCTGAATATGGGACACATCAAGGTAACTCAGCCGGGAGACAAGAATCTGAATCCAAGTGACCGTTATTCTACAGTTGAGTACCACCCTCTCATTAAATCCTCTGAAATTAGAAAACCACGGTCAACTGTATGAAGTAGCTCTGACACCAGAGAGATAGAGGAAAACAGCAAAATACCAACAGCAGCCACAGGCTAGACCCAGCAGCCACAGGCTAGACCTAGCAGCCACAGGCTAGACCCAGCAGCTGTCAATAATCCAATTTCCAGAGAATCTTCGTGGTTCCAGTCAGCAACGTAACACTAAAGAGAGCAGAATGCAAGACCGAACACAGTTAGATGCCAGCAATTCAGGCTGGAGACCCTGACTACTGGGACAGTACGCAGAGGCTCTCAACCTCCCTATGCTGTGACCCTTTAATCCAGTTCCTCATGCTGTGATGACCCCCCAACCATAACATTATTTTCACTGCTACTTCACAACTGTAACTTCGCTATTGCTATGAACCGTAATCTAAATATCTGTGTTTTCTCATGGACTTAGGCAACCCTGTAAAAAGGTCATTCGACCCCACCACAGAGGTTGAGACCCCCAGGTTGGGAACTGCTGTCTTAAGAGTTTTGGTGCTGGGAACCTAAGCCAGGACATTATCTGCCCCAGCTGGGACACCAGGGTTTCACTCTGTGACCTTGCTTATCTGGTGTGATCTAGTTTCATTTGTATGTCTACTTTTTATAATCAGCTGTGAGACTTTGTATGAATCCTTGGTTAGTGTAGGTAATGTGAGTTTGTTTTCAGTTTTTGAACTGCATCTTTAAATCCTGCTTGTTCCCACAGCTCGTACGCTTGGCTTTCCCTGATCTGGGCACTCGGAGGCTGGGCACACGAGGAAGTGCCAGGTAGGGTTGTAATGTTTGTTTTGTAATGTTTGTTTTGTGTTAGATGGAGAATATGTCAATGTAGGGAAATCACAGTAATCAATAAAACGTGTGACACAGAATAAGCTGTACAAGGCAGCTCTGACCAAAGGGTGCCGTGGTTCCGACTAAACCCCCATCATCCGGAGACACCGACCACACTCACATGATTCAAAATCTTCTTAAAATATAAAGATTACCACATACACTTTAGATGTTAAGAAATGTGCCCAATTATTAAAATGTTCAAATGATTGCACACATAGAATAATGCCGATTGCTTTTAATTACTCTTTGGACTGAAGTGACTTAAGCATTTGGCTAATTAGCCTATCAGTTGTATTCACGAGGCCGAGCGTACGGTGATAGTTCTAACAGGGAAGCTCCAGTGCTATCAAGTGTGTCCTTATAATAATTGCCACACAGTTGTCATTGTCCTTTGCCATTTGTTTAACATCAGGACAGGAAACCAGTGAGCAGGGACATAAGCCAATTAGAGGAAGGGCTGGCTGCCTGTAAAGAAATTGAAGGCAGTGGCAAGTTTGCCAAACCTAACCTTGGGCAGTAATTAAGCTTGAAGAAACCTGGTTCTGCTGTTAGCCCCGGGCACACACTATAGGATGCCACAGAGGAGAAGAGGCTGTGTGTGGGGAGTCTGACTTCCTGCAGGGTGAGTCCCCTGAAAGGCAAAGGCAGCAGAACAGGAGGCCTGTCCCAGGACATCTCTCTGAGATGAGAAACCGAGAAAGCAGAGCCAAGCACCCAACGGTGCCTTTGTAGGCTATCGCAATAAAACGTTTGTGTGTGATGGGCTGTGTCTTATGGTAGGTCTAGGATGTGGTGGATGGGCCTGACCTGCCCGCTGTCCTCAGTGGAGAGGTGCCGCGCTGTGCAGTGTGGGATTCACTGCTGCTGTCCAGGGTCATGCCTATCATCCTACAATTACTAGCCAGGGAAAAGATCCAAATTCAAAATTCGCCATACAATATGCACATATAGGTGTATACTCGTACGGTACATACATATGGCACCAAGCCACTGCAGAGACAGAAAGTTGAACTATCTGTAATGGTGTATGTGGAGGTTAAGTTACCGGATGCCTCCGTTTTCAGGTATCATTATGACGGGATCTATATCAAGAAGAGCTCCTTCTTCTACGCTCATTACTGCTACCTGCTGGGTAAAAAGAGCTGTCACAGGTTAGTCTGTCCTTGGGTTCCTTGGTCATGGGACTCCGATCTCTGTTGTACTTAACTGATTTGTAGGCTGTTCTGCCACAAGTCCTTATGAAGAGCAGAAAAACACAGGGCATGTGGCCAACACGCTGTGTCAGCCTCTGGCAGTGTTACTGGCCAGAGGAAACCCATTTCTACCCGACTTCCTTAGGTAATTGATTGTACCATCTTCTCAGTCACCTAAGCCATTTCTGGTCGGGTCTTCCAGGAAAGGCCTGTTGCCCTCAAGACTCCACTGTGCCCTCACAGCGCTAACCTCTAACCTCTCTTTAACCTCTCCCCTTCTTAGTAAGTGCAGAGTTTCACTCTTGTCAGCCCAGGGGCCTCTTGCGCTCTGCCTGTTAGCATCCCTTCCCTCCCGAAGGGTGCTTTCTAGAGTCACCTCTGGTCCTTGCCCCACCCACTCCCTAGGAATTCCTCTCTGGCTGTTTGTGGATACACGCGCTGAGATGACCCATGGGAGCCTCACATGCAGGGTGTGGAAGCTTCAGCTCAGAACCTCCCTAGAAATCCCTTCCACCCCGATTTTCCATGCTGATGCTCACGCTGAGCCGCCCCCGACTCCACTGGGCTGCAAACCCTTCTTCATTCTTCCCTTTTGAGGCAGAGATAGTTCGCATACATACACCCTTGTCATCCTACTTAGAGAACAGTTATGTTATGGCTCCGTATCTACAGACAGAGCCACCCTGAAGGTCAGCATCTTCAAATGCAACCAAACCTAGACCCGTGTGCTTGGTAGTTAGGCCTGAGCACACACAGACATCATGACCGCATCCTAAATAACAGTTTTCAGTATTAAATAATCTAAAGATGGTTTATAGCATAATTAGGGAGTCCATTATGTTCTTGCAGAAACTCCTTTTTACAGAAGACACTTGAGCACTGGAGGAACTCCAGGGCCAGTCCCCCATGGATGCTGAGGGATCTCAGTCCCCCATGGATGCTTAGGGACCCCAGCCCTCCTGTGGATGCTGAGGGACCCCAATCCCCAGTGAATGCTCAGGGACCCCAACCCCCCATGGATGCTTAGGGACCTCAGTCCCCCATGGATGCTGAGGGACCCCAGTCCCCCATGGATGCTTAGGGACCCCAGTCCTCCATGGATGCTGAGGGACCCTGGTCCCCTATGGATGCTGAGGGACCTCAGTCCCCCATGGATGCTGAGGGACCCCAGTCCCCCATGGATGCTGAGGGACCTCAGTCCCCCATGGATGCTTAGGGACCCCAGTACCCCATGGATGCTTAGGGACCCCAGTCCCCCATAGATGCTGAGGGACCCTGGTCCCCTATGGATGCTGAGGGGCAGCTGGACTCTGTGGACTTCATACAGCTGCTCTCTTCTCAGCCTCTTCCTGCTTTAAACACAGCCACTCGACCAAGCTTCCTAAAATGCTAATTTGCCTGCCTCTTCCTTTCCCAGAAGCACCTGGGGTGAAGGCTGCCCACTAGGCACTGCTGGCAGGCTCTCTACCTTCCTGTGACTCAGGAGCACATGGCTCCATTTCCTGCCCTTCCCCCACTCCAGCCTTCCATAATCCCTCCTTCTCTGCTGGGGTCCTCTTGGATCTACCATTTGTGTTGACAGCCCTCCAGGGAGACCATCTTCAACAGTGCCAGTTCCAGGATAGCCCCCTTCCCTCACATTTCCGCACTGCTCATGGACTTTCTAACCATCCAGCATTTCTGCCCAGTCTATTAGCTGTCCACTGGGCCTTCACTTGGCATAAAAAGGTGATTGTGTGCCTGAGAAACTGTGGGCTATTTCACTTGTAGCACAGCATCATCTCCATCATCACCATCACCATCATCATCATCACCACCCTGCTCACTCTCAAAGCCTTCCAGCTTTGACAATAGCAAGTTTGTATGAGGGGCCCTCCACAGAGGCCTAAAGTCAGGAAGCCTATTGTGTGGATGAGACAAGGCCCCTTCCCTCTGCTTGCTTAGCAGGAGAGTAAGATGTGCATTTAATGTAGTGGATACATGACAGAAGGTCGGAAAGGTACAAGGCCTCCATAAGGAGAGCAGGCCTCTTGACAGAAGTCAGAAGGAATGAGAAGTGAGTTGGGTTCCAACCAAGCCATAAAGGACAGACAGGATGGGATTCTGACGGGTGGGGTGGGAGAAGGCAGCAGGCATGGCTTGGGTGAAGAAGATGAAGGGATGGGAAAGTGTAGGCTCCCTGCTGTGGAGTGTGGCAGAAGACTGTTGGAAGGCACTTGAGAGGCCATGGCCTTCGAGGCTGGAGTGGGGCAGTCCAGGAGCCCCTTGACACTGGGTGGGCTCCTGACTAGACTCTTCATAGCAACGGAGCTACAGAGCTTTGTTTCCTACCATGCTGTGGTTTGGAAACGTGTGTCCCACCAAGATCCAAATTGAATTAAAATCCCCAATGTATAGTATTAGGAGCTGGAGCCTGTATGTACATATGCGCACACACACACACACACACACACACACACACACACACACACACTCTGGGACACAGCCTTTATGAGCAATTAAAACTGTAGGAATGGTACCCTCGTGAGTGACATTCCCTAATCCTAACCCTATGGATGAAGATAAGGATAGTGTTGCATGACTTACCTCCGTACTGTGTGACCCACAGATGTGTAATCAGTGAACTTTGAACTCTGGCCACCAAAGAGATTATTTCTAAAGTATTAAGATTTGCTAGGCGGTGGTGTCGCACACCTTTAATCCCAGCACTTGGGAGGCAGAAGCAGGTGATTTCTGAGTTCGAGGCCAGCCTGGTCTACAGAGTGAGTTCCAGGACAGCCAGGGAATATACAGAGAAACCCTGTCTCAAAATAAAAAATAAATACTGTTTGGGGCTGGTGACATGGCTCAGAGGGTAAGAGCACTAACTGCTCTTTGGAAGGTCCTGAGTTCGGATCCCAGCAACCACATTGTGGCTCACAGCCACCCGTAATGAGATCTGACACCCTCCTCTGGTGCATCTGAAGACAGCTACAGTGAATTACGCTGGGACCAGAGCGAGCCCGGCAGAGGTCCTGAGTTCAATTCCCAGCAGCCACACACATGATGGCTCATGGCCATCTGTACAGCTACAGTGTACTCATACACATAAAATAAATCTTTAAAGAAAAAAAAAAGATTTAAGAGTGACTTCCTAACTAATGCCACATCTCAAAGAAATAGTAAATATAGATTCCAAAGGCAGAGATAGATGTTGTTGATCCCTAGCAGTCTCTACTGATGAAAAACGTTGTCTCTTGTGTCATGGATCCATTGTGTAACGGCTCCCATGTGGTGAATTCCTCTTAAAAATTAGGTCCTGAGACAAAAAGAAAGGTCAGCTTTGTAGTTTTCAAGTAACAGACACTCATTTGTCAACAAACATCTGAGTTCCCACAGCAAATTGAGCCCACTCTAATGTCAGCAGTGCGCATAAATAACCATGGCCTCCTCTTCCTCCCACGTGGAGCCAGAGAGAAAGAAAATTGAATCAGACCAGGTGTGTCCCGAAGACAGTAATGGAGTCATAAGAAGGTCTTCCCCAGACAGCGTTGTCTGAGTGAACGAACAAAGGATTCAGTCACGTTCTGGGGCAGCATTCCAGCAGAGGAAAGGGCCAGTGCAAAGGGCCTGGGGTCGAGAGAAGTGGAGGAGGAGGAGTCTGAGGGCAGAGCTTGGTGGGAACAAAGGAGATGGGAGGAGAGGTCCCTGAGCAGGAGGGAGGGTGTAGAGAGGACAATTAGAAGACATTTTCAGGGGCCCCAGCAGTATGCTTTTTGCTGAAGTAGCTCATGTCACCCAGAGGCAGCTGAGCTGTACGACACTCTGCTGAGATAGAGACCACGACAGCTGGACACGTCAGCTGTTCTCACACTAGCAAGCTGTGTGCTCGTGGGATGGTCACTCAGCTTCTCTGTTCCCCGGGTTCCTCCTCTCCCAAGAAGGATGTGTGCTTGTCAGGGATGTCGTCAAGATCAGATGCACAAACACAAGAGAGACGCCTAGAACAGCTGGGAGGTCACAGCTACACGCTGGTCTCAGGCCGACTCTGGGTCCCCACGTGTCCCTTCACAGTTTCATGGGCTCCTCATCCCCGCTCTTGTATTTTAAGGTTCCATAGTCTCCACCCAGCTCTCTTGTGAAATCTTTCATGAGGCTAATTCCCCATTTGTTTCAAGGGATCTGATGCTGCTTAGAGGTCTTGTCAGACAGTGCACCTCTGTACTGGTGACCGTCATGAGTCCCTTCTCACCCAGCTTCTTGTATACCCGGTACGCGGGTTATGGTGAGGCTCCGTGTTTCCTGTGCATTTGGTATATGTGTGGGGACTCCCCATCCCATCTAAATCATCTTTTGGGAAATAAGCCCACCCCCTACCCCCAGGGCTTATCAAGTAGGTTCTGACCCGCTTCTGTGGTTCTGGTGGCAGCTTAACTTCCTGAGCCCAGGCGTGCCACATCTATGCACGGGTTCTGGGCACTTGGACCCGATTCTTGAGGCAAGGGAAAAAGATAGACACGCAGACAGAAAAGATGAGGTCTCTGCTGGAGAAACCTCACACTCTGGAAGCTCAGCAGGTTTTATTATAAGGAGGTGGACATGGGGGCGGGGCTCTTGCACACAGCTGAACAAGGGTGGACAGGGTTTATGGATTAAGTGGATTAGCTGATCTTGGTAGGAACAGTCTCTGCGGTGGGGGGAGCAGTCCTTAGGCTGTAAACGTGGGGGGTGGGGAGACTGTGGCAACTGCTTCTGTGCACGCTGTCAACACCTGCTCTTGGACCAGAGGAAGGCTTTACCATTCCTCCAAGGGTATGAGGCTCTCCCTCCCCTCCCCATACCAGCTTGCCGCCCTGTGCTTCATCTTTGTGGTGTCCCTAGCACATCTACCAATCCCTGGCAGCGCTCTCTTGTCCATAGTGTGTAGCCCCCGTGGAGGCCTGGTTCTCTCTATGCCCTGTCCAGTAGGGAGGTGGGCCTGGGTCCTGCCAGCTCTCCTCGCTCGCCCCTGTGGATGGCAGAATCTGCTCATTTGGTGCTCCGCACATGGAAGGGATGCTAAACCCACCAGTGGGTCACCCTGGATCGGGGTGGGTACTTCCACAGCTAGGACTTTGAGACTGCTGCTGAGAGAGTCACCGGCCTCTGCCCTGCTGTTGAGAGAGGGCTGGAATCCCCTCTCCTCCTCTAGATCTCCTTTCCTGGGCAGAGACACCAAGAGCTGTGTCTTTCCTTGTGGTCTCCCTGTGCTGCAGGGGTTGTCCAGTATCAGCACTCCCTTGCTCCCACACTCTCTCCTTCACAACACCGAGACCTCTTGCTGTGTATGCATGGTCCACCCACATTCTCCATGTGTTTAGTTGTTTTGGGGCAGGAGCCAGGAGCCAGGCACCATCAATCTGTACCAACTTGGAATCTGTGTCCTCCTACCCCCTATATAAGCCGCCTTGGATGCTTCCAGAAAGCAGACTGTGTAGACCTCACAAACTAGTACTATCGGTTAGCAGAATGCTTAATTACCCAATTGTGCATCGTATATTTTAAACATGCCTTTAAATATGGTGGTTTAGACCTCCAGGTAGGGATGGATCAGGTAGGGACCCGCCTCTTCCTCCTCCCACCCTCCTGCTCTCTGGGCACAGCTCTGAACCCTGGAGACAAGAGCAACCAGAGGGAGACTGGGCTGGAAAGAGGAGTTGGTTTGGGACCCTAGGGCTGTGGGCCCACACAGGCAATCCTTCTTCGTCCTTACACCAAAAAAGACACACTTTCCCAACTGCAACCCAGCAAGAGTGTAAGACTTCAGATTCTCTCTGCTGGTCAAGAAGAATTCTCTCCAGAAACAAAACAAAACAAAACAAAACAAAACAAAACAAAAACCTGATCCATTACCCTCCTTTCGCTGGGAGCCTGAGATGCTGCTCTCCAACCAAAGAAACTAAAGAGTGTGTCCTGGTCTGTCCAGAGAGACCCAGTTCCAGTAACCCTCTTGGTGGCTTTCTGCCTCCACAGCTCAACTCTCCTCCCCAGACAGCTAGGGCACCTCTCATCTTCTCCCCAGAAGAGAGAAATTCCCAAACCCAGCCTGAAGAGCCCCTCTCCCCCTCCCCAAAGCAGCTCTAGCAGGAACCAGCTGAACCACTGGGCAGAAATAGAACGGGGAAACCTCTGAAAACAAGCAACATAAAACATGGGAAAAAAATCCTGAACTCTGCCAAGGTGATGGCATTTGACCTAACACGGATGCCAACAGCTCCTTTCTCACCCAAGCCAGGAGGCGATGGCTCCACCGGTCTCAAGAGCTG
This sequence comes from Mastomys coucha, assembly GCF_008632895.1. NCBI lineage: Eukaryota > Metazoa > Chordata > Mammalia > Rodentia > Muridae > Mastomys > Mastomys coucha. The sequence continues at coordinate 67,632,352 of NW_022196896.1, read as the reverse complement.
GAGGAAAAAAACTGTGGACTCCAACTGTGGTATGCAGCACAATCAATCCTCCAGGGGCTGGAGAGGTGGCTCAGTGATTAAGAGCATAGCTACTCCTGCAGAGGACTCAAGTTTGACTCATAGAATCCTCATTGGGAGCCTCACAACTGCCTGTAACTCCAGCTCCAGGGGACCTGATATCTCTGGTCTCAGTGTGCCCTCGTGTGTGCACACAGACACACAAAAACACACACACAGACACACACACACACACAAGTTTCCTTCAGGAATGAAGGGGAAATAAAAAGAAGGGGAAAATGACTTGCCACTAGACAGCTCACTCTTAAAGACAAGCTAAAGAAAATCATTCAAAGATGGAGGACTGACTGCAGAGAGAATTCTGGGACGTCAGGAAAGGCAAAACAGTGGCCAGAGTGGACGCAGAAGAATACATTAGACTGTCTTCCTCCCCTTGAGGTGTACTGGCCATGCTCCATCGCTTTGACAAAGACCTGCGCCCCATACAAAGATGCATTAAGGCAGGGAAGGAAAAGGGCCCTAGATGGAGAGGGGTTCCCACATTTCTTCTGAGGTGGCGACACACAGGAACCCGGGGCTGTGGGTTCAGATTTGAACGCTGTGATAAACACTTGGGCAATTGCCATGAGAGTGATGTTGACCTGTGCCAAAAGATGCCATAAGTAGAGCAAAATGAAATCCTGTGCTTAAAGTAATTCTCATAAACACAGGACATAGAAGCAGAACAGAGAACCCAAGGAAACAAACAGAAACAAGGTGCGTAAAAGAAAATTAAGAGCTGGCATACCAACAATTACCTTAATTATAAATTATTTACAAGCACCAACAGGAAGATAAAACTGGCAGAGGGGATTTTAAAAAGAAGAAAACGACTCAGGTTTGTATTGCCAACAAGAAACATACTTCAGATTTGATGGCCTAGACAAGTTGAAAGGGTTTTTTATTTTTAATGAAAATAATATAGCACTGGAGCTGAAGAGATGTCTCAGCAGTTAAGGGCATGTACTGCTCTTTTAAAAGGTCCCAGTTCAATTCCCAGCACCCATACCATGTGGCTCACAACTGCCTGTAATTCTAGCTGGGAGGGGGGCGGGGGGGGGGAATCTGACACCTCTAGCTTCTGTAAGCACTTGCACTCATGTACTCATACACACACATGTGCATACACACACACATACACAGAGGTGCATAGAGACACACACATACACAGACATACACACAGAGACACATATACACAGACATACACATATACATACAGAGACATACATACTCACACAGAGACATACACACACAGACACAAACACACAGAGAGATACATAGAGATACGTACAGAGACATACACATGGACATAGACATATACAGACACACACAGAGACACAAACACACACATACAGAGGTACATAGAGACAAACATATACACAGATATACACACAGAAACACAGAGACACAAACACATATACACACACATACATACATATACAGAAACAGACACACATAGACAAATAAAGATACAAATAGGCACACTGAGACACACACACAAAAATACACAGAGATACATGCACAGGGAAACACACATACACATACATACACAGACATACACATAGAGAGACATACAGACACACATATAGACACATATGGAGACATAAACACATAGACATATAGAGAGACATACAAACATAACACACACAGAGGGCCACAGATACACGTACACCAGACACACAGAGTGACAGACACACACACAGAGACACACAGACACATACAGACACACATAGACACACACACACACAAAGAAACAGCAAAAGTAGAGGGACCATCTATGAGATCGCCCTAGGCCGTCTCTTTCCATGCTCCATGGGATCCTGCAGAGCCCATTTCTCAGCAAACAAACTGTAGCCACACCCACATATGGGTGATGGATTTTACTTGGGGAAGCACATCTATTGGAGACTTGATATTCAGAGTTCTTGGGAGCTTGCCTGCAGTTCTCTCTGCCCAGCACATGTCCAAGTGACAAAGCAAAGCAGGTGTTCTGCACAAGCTGCATCTGTGTACGGTCTGCACTCCAGGAGCCACTCTTACCAGCAGACTTCGAATGGGAACGCTCCACGAGCCAAGTTCCCAGACTCCAGCCAAGGCCTGACCTTGCACAGGCCTTCCTGAGGCTCACTGTCTCTGACCTGAGGGGTACCTTTCATGTATGCAGTTGCACGAGTCTGTGAATATACTGAGAAAGCATTGAATCTCCCTCTTTAAGTGATTGAGCTATGTCTCTTACTGAAGTTGTTTTTGAAGAAAAAAAAAATCCCAGCAAGATTTTTTTTTTCTCTTGACATAAAAGCTTATTCACAGGCTGTATGGGAAAGCAGACAGCTCGAAGGCCTCAAAAAGGCAGGATAGCTGGAAACACTCCATCTTACTGAGTGCCCTGTGTAGCTGCAACGGCCAAAGTCTTGTGCTTTCAGGAGTGACACAGGAACCCAGGCAGAGGAGAGACTCTAGAAATATGACCAACTGATTTTTAATTAAAAGTACTGCATGCTATTTATTGTGTGTGCACGTACACACATGCTATAGTACACAAGTGGGGAAGCTGAAAACAGCTTGTGGGAATGAGGTCTCCTTCCAAAATGTGGGTTCCAGGGATCAGGCCTTGTGTTATCAGGCCTGGCTGAAAGCACTGAGCCATCTTGCCAGGCCTCAGGTGAAGGCACGGGTACACAAGTAATATAATAGAAGAGGGTAGCCTCAAGAATAAACAAAAACAAAAACACCCGTTCAACTGCCTGAAGACCCAGCTATACCACACTTGGGAATATACTCAAAAGATGCCCTACCATGCCACAGGGGCACATGCTCTACTATGTTCATAGCAGTCTTATTTGTGATAGCCAGAAGCTGGAGACAACCTAGATGTCCCACAACAGAAGAATGGATACAGAAAATGTGGTTCATTTACACAATGGAATACTACTCAGCTATTAAGAATGAGGACATCCTGAGTTTCGCAGGCAAATGGATGGAACTAGAAAATATCATCCTGAGTGAGGTAACTCAGACCCTAAAGGACATACATGGTATGTACTCACTAATAAGTGGATGTTAGCCAAAAAGAAAAAGAAAAGAAAAAAAGTACAGAATACCCAAGATACAGTCCACAGAACTCAAAAAGGTCAACAAGCTGAAGTGCCCAAGTGAGGACACCTCAGTCCCACTTGGGAGAGAGAAGAAAGCAATCACAAGTGGGGAGGGAAGGAGGGACCAGGGAGGGAAAGTGGATTGGGGGTGGGATTGAGGGAGAGAGGGGAACCTGATCTGGTACTGGGAGAGGGAAAAAGACTGAAGCCCCGAGGCCAGCAGAAAGAATGGAAACAGGCAACCTTTGGAGATAGGAGGATGGAGAGACCCTCCAGAATGCACCAGAGACCTGGGAGGTGAGAGACTCTCAGGACTTAAAGGAAGGGACCTTAGATGAAATGCCCAACAGTAGGGAAAAGGAACTTATACAGCCCACCTCCAGCAGGAAGACAGGGCATCAAGTGAGGGAGGGGTTGCCATCCTACAGTCACAACTCTGACCCATAATTGTTCCTGTCTGAAAGAGGTACAGGGATGGAAATGGAGAAGAGCCTGAGGAAAAGAAGGTCCAGTAACAGGCCCAAAGTGGGATACAGTTCAAGGGGAGGTCCCAAGGCCTGACACTCTTACTGAGGCTATGGAGTGCTCACAAAAAGGAACCTATCATGACTGCCCTCCGAAAGACCCAATAAGCAGCTAAAAGAATCAGATGTGGATATTTGCACCCAACCAATGGACAGAAACAACTGACCCCTGTTGTTGAATTAGGGAAGGCTGAAAGAAGCTGAGGAGAAGGGTGATCCTGTAGAAGGACCAGCAGTCTCAATTAATCTGGACCCCCAAGATATCTCAAACACTGGACCACCAAACAGGCAGCATACACCAGCTGATATGAGGTCCCCAACACACATGCAGTAGAGGACTTCCGGGTCTGTGTTCATTCAGAGATGACGCACCTAACCCTCAAGAGACTGGAGGCCCCAGGGAGTTTAGAGGTTAGGTGGGGTAAGGGGTGGGGACATCCACATGGAGACAGGATGTGGGGAGGAAGTATAGGATGTAGAAGAGTCTGAGGATGGAGGGGGGAATAAAATATAGAGTGTAAAGAAATTAATAAATGAAAAAAGAACAATGAGCTTCAACAAACACTTCACAACTTTTATGAAAATTAGCTCAAGAATGATCCAAGGCTTAAACTTAACATATTAGGACAATAATAAACTTGAACCAGGCATGATGATGCACACCTTTAATCCTAGCACTCAAGAGGCAGAGGCAGAGATCTGTAAGTTAGAGGCCCGCCTGGTCTGTAGAGTGAGTTCTAGGACAGCCAGGGGTGTGTAGAGACCCTGTCTCAACTTCCTTCCAAAAGTGTAAAGCTGTGCTCCCAAGCTAATCTGGAGGCTAAGGCTCCCTATTGTTTGAGTCTGAGCGTTTGAGATTACACTAGGTAATATCAGCAAAATCTAACTCATTACAAAGTTAGCAGCTATAAAGCCAACAAAATATAAGAATATTAAAACTTAAAAGTAGAATTAGCTTAATGGGACCTATGGCTAGGCAGGAAGTTCCCAGACTGGCTGCCAAATGCCAGAGCCATAAAATGAAAAACTTTAGACTTTTTCAAAAGTCCTGCAGAGGAGATGGAAAAGACACAGACTGAAGGAGAATGTATGCTGTCTGCACTGTTGTCAGATTCTAGAATCTAGAATCTAGAAAGAGTGTGCAGTCCACACAATTGTCAGGTTCTAGAATCTAGAATCTAGAAAGAGTATGCAGTCTGCACTGTTGTCAGATTCTAGAATCTAGAATCTAGAAAGAGTGTGCAGTCCACACAATTGTCAGGCTCTAGAATCTAGAAAGAGTATGCAGTCTGCACTGCTGTCAGATTCTAGAATCTAGAATCTAGAAAGAGTATATAAAGCCCCCAACAGTGTGAAAACTCAGAACAATCCTATTAGAAAATGGACAAGAGACAAACACCTCACAAAGCCAGCCCTTTCCCTTTCCGTGATGCCCTGTGCCTACCTACCTGTGAGACTGACAAAAATAAATCACCAAATCCCCATGAGGATGCTGAGAACCTGGACCAACTTCACATCACTGGCGGGAATGTAAAATGATTCATCACCCGAGACAAAAACAGACATGAGCACCATCCAACCATCGGTCAATCTCCTAGACATTTGTCCCTGAGAAATGACAATTAGCATCCAAGTGCAGACCCTCATGAGAATGTCCTCAGACTGGAGGCATCCCAGGTGCTCTTCAGCAGGTGACTGGTTAATGTAATGATGGTATGCCTGTGCCACAGAAAGCTACCCAGCAATAAGGAGGACACTGATGTGTGTGGAACCTTGGATAGATCTGTGGGACTCGGCTAAGTGAAAATAGCTGAAACCCTAAATGATTCCATTTATACAACATATTCAAACGAGGAAATGAGGTTGGCAGAAGTGAATAGTCTAGAGGTGAGGGGAGCAAGAAATGGGCATGGCTGTCAAACACCATCCCTCTGGGTATCCTTCTTTCTGCACTTCTGATTCATTGTCCTCTATTTTACGTACTATCCCTCTTTTGTTTATGTGGTTTGTAAATATTTTCTTGAATTCCGTATCTTATCTTCCATCTTTATCCCATGAGCTTCCCCTAGAACAATATCTCAGCTGTGGTGAGAAACACATGAACTTGGGAAGGTAATAGGATTTTTTACACGCACATGTACACGTATTCATATACTCACACATGCACACACTTGTGCACACAAGTGCACATGCACATAACTCACATACACTCACAGGTACATGCATACATGCACATGCACACAACACACGCATGTACCCACACAGGCATGCACACACACACAAATGCACATGCATGTACACATCCACACGCACACACCCACGCTCGCATAAGTTTAAGTGAGACAGAAACTGTAAGATGGTTAGGCTGTACCAATGGCAGTATCTGGGCTGTGATATGATACAGCTGGCCCTCTGTCCCTGATGCTTCTGTAGTCTCAGATTCAACTCTGGGTGGGGATTAGTTGGAAGTAAAATTTTGACTGAACATAGAACTGTTTCGTTTTTTTATTTTGTCTTTGTCTTTAGCATTATTTCCTAAAAAATATGGCGTCCCAGCTTTTTGCATAGGATTTCCGTTGTCCTAGGTGCTGTGAGTCAGCTGGAGCTGATTTGGAGTGTTCAGGGGTGTGCAGAACAAGGTCTGCAAATACTGTACATTTCATATGGAGGCCTGGAGCCTGAGGCCTGGCAGACGTGGAGGTAGACTTCCTTAGGGAATTCGCTGATTCTGGAGGCAGTGCCTGTGGCTCTGAAGGCAGAATCGCACCACAGTTTGTGAACAGTGTTAGCAGTGGGTGGACCTGAGCGGAGCATAAAAGGCGCCTCTCCCTTAATTATTTCTTACAGCTACATGTAAATCTATAATTACATCAGTAAAATAATTTCAGTTAAAAATAATAAAGCAAGCATAACTCCATAATCGTGAAGAAAAGGCATGTGGTAGGCCCCATGCTGTCTCCCAGCGGGGTCCTTGGGGCAGCCGCTCTCAAAGCTTTGTAAGCCACTCCCATTCCAATCCCAGCTCCCCTTCAAAGCCCTCTTTGCCCTTCTCCTCACTTGAAAAGTGAGAGATGATAGGATCTGTCTCTAACAGATCTGAAACGCCTGGGACACCTTAGCAGGGGGAAGACAGCAAGGTGGAGCCTGGCTGTGAACACCTGGAAGCCATCAGCCCCAGGGAGTGCAGCTGAGTCTGCTTGCCCTCGCCTCCCCAGGTTCAAAACCCAAGGGAGAGCTTTCAGATGAGAGTTTTTGAGGTTCCCCCGAATTTGTCTGCCTCCCCTGAGGCCAGAGGTTCTTTATGAATTGAGATGAAGGCTAATGTATAATAGCTCTGGTATTTACTGGGGAGCTCGGGGTGGGGATTCTGCTGGGGAGGTAGCCTTGGGCTGGGGGTGTAGCACTTCTGTGAAGTCCAGAGTTACAGCCTCACCATGGAAAGAAAGAAAAGTATTTCTTACCAGAGCCATTTTAGAGTGGAGCATGCAAGCTCTTTAAAATAAACGGCTGGGACACTAACCTGTGCCTAGGCTGCTAAGAGTCTAGTTTAACCCCTTCCCCCACCCACACACACCACACACACTTTCTGGACTTTGTGTCAGGGAAAAGAAATGGAAACACCCAGCTTCACACTCCCACAAAAAACATGGGCCCAGAGATTCGTCCAAGAACAGGAAAGGTGGCTTTCAGCATTATGCCTCTGTTCCCAAACACTCCAAATAGACACATAGCCTAGCTAAAATATACTCAATGTCCAGACAAGCCAGTCTTGTTTGCTCCTTACCACTTCAATATAGCTACCTCATCCAACAGTCTCCACACCCCTCCTTCCATATCCCCTGCTGGGAAGGAGAAATGTGCCAAGATGTGGCATGAGACCTAGCCCCATGGAAGGGACCAGGACCCAGATGTCTGCTGACTGCCTGCAGAGGTGACAGGCACAGATAGAAGTCTCTGTGGGAGAGATGGGTGCAGTGATTCTTACCCTTGACCCAGGAGAGGCCAAGATCTGAGAAAAAACTTGATATTTTTGTTTGCTTCTTCATCAAAATGACTGTAAATGTGCACCAAATGAAAAAGAAGTCTGGAGCCGTGTCTCTTCTGCTCGGTCTCCGGGGTTGCATGAGTCTCCAGGGAATGGGCCTCCCAAGATCCCACTGTGTTTCTCGGGCAGCCAGACTTGAACTGTGCACCCAGCCAGAGACTCACAGTCTGAGCCCAAGGTGCAAATGTTTGCCTCTTTTGCGGGAATGTGTGTGTGTATACACATGTACCTGTGCATGCATGTCTAATCAAACCTGTGGAAGCAACCCTTCAACTTCAATTCCCAAGTTAACACACCCTAAAGGAAATGTCTGTCCTTGTCTATCCTCTTTAATATAAACTCCGAAAAGTATTATGTGTGATCTCCTGTTTCTCTTCGGGATGTAATGGAACTAACTTTTGCCCTCCTCCCTGCCACCACACACACACACAAACAGACACACACACACACACAAAGATACATGTAGAGACAGACATACACACACAGATACATATACACACAGGTATCCATATGAGTATACACACATATACATACACACATAGCCATACAGATACATATGCACATAGACATACATGCACACATCATATGCACACATACATACACATATACATACACACATGCAGACACATGCACACACACATGTGAACACACATGCACACATAAGCGCGCGCACGCGCGCACACACACACACTGTTTCCCAGCTTAGCCACTGTCTAATCCATCCCTCACACGCTGAGCCTTTGTGCTTGTCTTTCTTTGTTCCCCTGCCAACGCATGAGCTCAGGGGGCTGCCTTGGGGTGGCAGCCGGAGCCTGTGGAATGCAGCCTCAGGCCGGCAGCTGGAACCATGTACCAACAAAGCACCATGGGCGGGCAGGCAGGCAGGCAGAGTGCTCATCTTCCAGCCCCTCTCACCTTGGGGAAAGCAGGCTCATGATGAGCCTGCTGAGGCCTGACTGACAGTTGTGGCCACCACCATGGGAGGATGCCAGAGGGTCCCCTGCCTGGCCTAGCAAGGGCCTCTCTTCCTTGTTTAGTCAGCTAGGGTATAAGAAGGAATAAGATGAGACAGAGCCTTTGGGGCCAGGACCCCCCAGCGAGACCGCTGACGAGTCTCCCGACTAATGAGGTGTCCAAGTTGCAACCAGCCTTTTGGCCCTGTCCACCCTATGGTTTCCAGGGCTGGTTAGAACTTGTTTAAGTTGAACATATGCATTACCCGCTTGTTCTCTAGCAGCTTAAAAAAAAAAAAAAAATCATGCCCTGGGGCAAAGGCTTTGGAAGCAGAGGCCACCCCTACCCCCACCCTCCCATCCTGACATCCTCAGAACTTATCCTTGGTTCCAAGTACCCCTCCCTGGCCCTTCTTTGTGGAAAGCCACCCAATGCAGTGCCTGGTGTTATTTGCTGGCTGCCTGTGAAACTTGATCCCCTCACCCCCAGAGGCTGAAGTTTGCATAGAAAGCAAATGTGTACACCTTACACTTTCAACGCTTCCCGCAGGTCTACTTTTTGCAATTAAGTTGTTCATTAAATCTAATGGGTCAGGAGATGGTTAAATACTTGAATAGCAACCTCCCTCCATGCAGAAGTTGACTAAGCTGCAGTGCTAGGCTGTGTGCCAGCATCTCTTCCCAGTAGCACAATTCTTGCACATTTTTAGTTTCAAAACACGTTTATAGTGCGTTGTGTGTGTGTGTGTGTGTTTCAGTGTCCGTGTGAATGTCTATGTCTATGTGTTGGGAGGGATGGAACCTATGTGTGTGTACATGTCTATATCTGTGTGTTGGGAGGAATGGAGCCAGTGTGTGTGTGTGTGTGTGTATTGTATGTGTGTGTGTGTGTTTGAATGTCTGTGTCTCTGTGAATGTCTGTATCCGTGTGCTGGGAATGGAGCCCTGTGCCCATGTGTAGTAGGTAAGGTTCTACAACTCAGCTACATCCTCGGCCCCTATATTATTATGATTGTCAGGTGATTATATGTACCCTAAAAGAACAGAACAGTAGGTAATCACTCTGAACTCGGATCAGAATGTCCTCAGGATTCTTCGTCTCTTGCCCCGATCTGAGAAATGGGACAACAGTTCTTAACTGTGGTCCATGCAGGGTGGTCTGAGGGATTAGGCCGAATGAAATAAAGCACCAAAGAAATAAGGGACGGCTGCATTATCCAGGTGCCTGCAATTAATGTAACGAAACTGCTCAGGTTTTTATAATCATTATGTAACTGTGTGTCCCCATGTGAATCTGTGTTTACATTTTAACTTCATATCCAAAACTACCTGTGAAGAGTCACTTCTGATCAAAACCAAAATAATCTTTCAGATGCAGACGTGATAAGAGAGCCCTGGAGGTGGACCCCAGGGACTGGAGGACAGTGCTCTGCCCTGGCACTCAGGCTAGACAGCATGATCTGAGAGTGGGATTTTATTACATTACTATCTTCTTATCTTTGTAATTGCTTTAAATTGTTTTCCCCGAAGCTGAGCGATGTGCAAGGGAGATTAGGGTACCAGTGTGATGTAATGGAAGTCTAGATTAATGACAGTGATGTCAAAGCCCGAGAATGTGGAAGCAAACCAGAGTTAGAGCTAACACCACGCTTGGAAGACTTGTGGGGAGGGATGTCTGTCTGTCTGTCTGTCCGTCTGTCTGTCTACTTACTTAAGACCACAGTGCGCCCTGGAAGTATATCTTGGTCTCCAGGGTGCCAAGTGATTATGAAAGCAGGTTAAACTAATGTGATTCTCATACATAAAGCAAGCAGGCCCTTGCTGGTCCCCAAAGAAACAAGAGTTTCCTGGGTTTTCTCCATGGGGGACTCAGAATCTTAGGTATGGGTGAGTCTGGAGGAAGTCTGAGTCTACATGTTACCAAATATTTAGAGACTCTGGGCCTTAAATAGTACTTAGAGTCATCTGACCCCATGCCTTTCCTATCCAGGGCCACCCAAGGTCTTACTGGAGGAAGTGCAGCCACCAGCTGCTGCAGCAGGATGTCACCTCTTTCCTCCCTGGTCTCCTGCCTCCCCCTGGTCTGGCTGACCTTGCCCCTGCCCCATTGTTTATTAAATTCTAACAGCCTAGGTTAGGATGCAGCAGCTGAGGGGGTAGCCCATGAGGACCACAGGTCTTCAAGGCACAGACTAACACAGGGCCACTGCTGGGCCATAGGCTTACTCTCTATTCTGCTCTGGTGGTTAGAAACTGCCAGAGGCTTGGAACAGCCCCAGAGGACCTGGACCCTCCTTCTCAGCAAGGCCAGCTCTGGTATTGTGTGTGGCTTCCCTGGGGCCATAGTTTAGCAACAACTGTGCTTTGGCTCAGAGCCTAGCAAATGTATATCCCCACTGTCTAAATCAGAACTGCACTGGGGAAATGACGCAGGGGCCAGTGAGCCCAGAAACACACAGCTCTCCCTTTGTACCCCTCTGACCTCCCTCTCGCTGTGCTGAGCCTGGGTGACAGTAGACTCCAGTGCAGGGAAAGTGGAACTCAGGTCTAGCACAGCCTTAACTCGCTAGCTCAGCTTTCCAAGTTGAAGCGCAGCCACTGTCTGCAGTGTTCCCCGTGTCTGGTCTTCTAGGTCCTCTCTCTACCAGCACTTTTGACCGAGACTGCAAGCTCCCACATTTGGAATTAAGGCTAGACCCCAGGAATCCTCTGTTCTCAGTCATCCCCGTGTGGCCCAGCTGTGCTGCTGTCTCCAGTTCGAGTCCTCAGTCATGCTGATTTCTTTATTTTTTTAAAATTAATATATATTAATTGTTTTTTTTTTTTAAATGGCTTTTAGCTGGATGGTGGTGGCTCACGCCTTTAATCCCTGAACTCTGGAGAAAGGGGCAGGTGGATCTCTGTGAGTTCAAGGCCAACCTGGTCTATAGAGCAAGTTCCAGGACAGCCAAACCCTTAAGACTCCTAGAGTCTTATATAGAAACACCCTGTCTGGAAAAAGCAAAAAGCAGAAGCAAACTATTAGTGATGCTGCTGCTGCTGATAATGATAATTACGATGATGAGGATAATGGCTCTTGTTATATCTTGATCACAGCTATGTCCCCCCTACCAAATGCTAGCAAAGAGCTAACAAAATGCCTGCCCTGTGGTAGACACTTGACATACATACTGTGACCGAATGAGAAACAGATGAATAGTTAAACGGATGAATGGTGAGTAGATGGATGGATGGACAGGCAGATGAATAGATAAACGGACAGACTGAATGGTGCTGACAGGGAAGGGTGGCGGGTGGATAAATGGACCTGAATATCATCATATTGTGTTCTTGTATTCATTTCTGCACAGAAAATATCCAGGAATTCTGTGTTGGCACAATGTAGAATTGTAGAGAAATAATATTTCCTCCTGTTTCATTGGGAAAAAGCCTAGAGCCAGGTGTGCTGGCCCACAGTTTAGAGAGATAAGCTCCCTCGAGGAGGGGGAGGTGCCACAGCAGGAAGCTTGTCTTTGGTGCTGGCCTGGAAGCAGAGAATGGGGAAAAGCTAATGCTAATGCTCACATGACTTTCTGCCTTCCCCCTCTTGATTCAGTTCAAGACCCCATTCCGGGAGATAGTGGTGCCACATTCAGAGTTAAGTTTCCCCTCCTCAGTCAGTGGGTCTGGAAACATTCATAGACACATCCAAAGCTGTGTCTCATTAAGGCCCAGGTGTTCCTAGAGCCAATCAAGGTACTCTAGGATCCAAGTCCACCGTCACAAGCCCACCCTCTTCAACTGGATACCTGACCAGCACTGGAAACCATAAAATTCTACCCTTGGCCCCATGGGCACTGGAAGTGCATTCATTCCAAACCTTCATAGCTTCAACACTGGTCAAAAGTTTAGTCTTCAAGTGTGTGAGCACACGAGCGTGTACACACACACACACACACACAATTCTATCCCCAAATATAGCTACAGTGGAGGCTAACACTGCAATATATGAAGGGAGCACAGTTCCCCCAATGAAATTTCTAAAACACTTCAAATTCTCCATTTTCTAGCATTTGTGCAGAATCCACCTTTCTTTATCTCTGGGTTATGGAGCCCATATCCCATGATCTATTTGGAATGTCCAAAGTAACATTGATGTTTTGATAACAATTCTCACTACAGGATGAAGGGCATGCTTCTCTGAAGGGCTTGTATTCAGATTGTCTACCACGCTTGGGGATAGAGTACTGTGCAGAAACATTATCAGTATATGTATATGCATATGCATATGTATATGTATATGTATATGTATATATCAAATACTCAGGAGGGAGGACAGACTGGCACCATGACACAAACCTTTAGAAGAGAGGCTTCTGGGAGCCAGTGAAAGTCAGTGCTGGCCAACGTTGGCCAATGCTCCTAGGTGTCTTCCTGACCATGGCTCCATGCTCTGAGGGGAGAGAGACAGCCCTGCATTCTCAGGCAAGAGGAGGACTATGCTGACTTGGGTAGATGAAGCTTCCAAGCCATGCCTCCCCCCCAGCTCAGCCTCAGCCTTGGGGCGGACAAGGGAGAAAGTACCCTCCTCTCTCACACCCAGAGGAGGCATGTTTCCTGGTGCAACTGGGAGGCATCCCACAGCACATCAGTGGACTAAGTCTGTTATCTACTGTATATGTCTCTTACACACATGGCAGCCCCACAGACAGGACAAATGGAGCTCATCAGCCCCCCAGTTCCCGTGTTCTGTGAAAGCACACTCTGCTACATCTGTCACCTAAGGTCACTCTCGTGTCTGGGTCGCTAGTGGAAAACACAAAATCAGAAAGCAGAAAGCAGCAAGACCCCATTTTCATGGTGGGTTTTCTTTTCCCAGAGGAGTGAAGCTGTAACCTTAATGGTGTCAGATCCTTGCTTTTGAAGGGAGCAAAGCATTTAAAATTAAAATCCAAGGTTGTCCCAGATACAGAAATAAACTTTTAAAAAAAAAATCCCCAAGCACATGACAATCACCATATGTGCACAGGAACCTGGAGGATGAGTTTTTGATAAAGAGTTTTACCCCAAACAAGCAAGCTTGCTGCAGAGGAAATTCTGTTCTTGTGTTCAGGGACGGGTATTTCAGTCATACATTTCTCTGTTGTCTGTTCTTACACAGTGGCGATCTTGTTGCTTTTGGAAAATCTCCTGATTATAGCAACGTTCTCCAGCAGGAAGAAACAGTGAGTACAAAATAACTGCATTTTAACAGACCCACCAGTATTGGGGATTATGTCTGCTGTGCCCTATGTTCTGAACAGTCCTTGCTCCATCACCCTTTTGGTTTTGCCGTTGTTGAGTGTCCAGCATACGTCACACTCAGCTAGTACAGACCTGGCCCCTGCCCCGGAGGACCTCACTGCTCAGCTGCAGCCACTGAAAAGCTGTGTTTCTTGAGGTAGAATTCTAAAGGATGCACAGGTGGTTAGTGATTAAGTTGCTGCAACATGCCTCTATGGTATTCTTTCAACTCTTAGAATCGGGACATCAGAGCTATTAATAGCTAATCTCTGACACTGTGTGTTGAGCCTTACTTTAGTTGCCTAAGACATCATGACAGGACTTTGATCCCGTTTCATCTCAGTTTGCTAAAGCAAATTACTCTAAACTGAGCAGTTTAAACACACTGCTGTCTCAGGGTTCCAGGTGATTCTGGTGAGGGCACCTGCTGAGCTGTAGATAGCAGGCTGCTCTTCCCTATCTTGAGTAGCAGAGCCTTCTCTGACCTCATATTTGCAAGTGATCCAGTCCATGAATATCCATCCCACCTGCCAGACCTAACCATCTCCCAGGGTTCCGCTTCTAAAGTCTGTCACAGGTTGATTACAGTATCAGCATAGGGATTTGAAGGAACATGAATGTTGTTGCTAACAGATACGATCTCACTGACAAAAGCCACTTTTTAAAACATCTATTTTTGGTAACCAGTACTCAAAAGTTATAAAGACAAAATCTCGTGGCCTTGTGCTCGAAGAGTATTGTCTGTAGTCAGGGAGCAACTGGGACTCTGTTGAGCGGCAGTGAGTCCAGAACTGCAGAAGGGGGATTGTGCTGGGTTAGATGGTATGCATGGGGGCTGGTAAATTCTTGAATCCCCTCCGAGTGCCCTGGCAGTCTCTATACTGCCAAGGAATTCACTCCAGGACACAGGTTGACAGAGCAGGCCGGCAGTGTGGATGCTCAGCAGCTGGCTAAGCAACAGCCGTGCTGTGAGAGCAGACTGAGCTGAGTGCAGACCCATGCCATCTGGACTTACTACTCTTGGGGTGTTTTTTTCTCCTCCCCTGAATGGTCTGGAGTGATCTCCTTCCTGGTATTGGTAGAAGCTTTCCCAGGAGCCAAGCTGTCCTTACCCACAATTCAGAATGTCTGTTACAGTCGGATGTAAGAATACACCAAAAAGTGTTAACTATCCAGGGGCTGGAGAGATGGCTCAGCAGTTAGAGCACTGGCTGCTCCTCTATAGAACCCAGGTTCAATTCCCAGCACTCGAATGGCAGCTCACAGCTGTCTGTAATTCCAGTTCTCCGGGGAATCCATGACACGAGGCATGTATATAGTGCTCATACCTGTGCATGCAGGTAAAATACCCATATGCAGAAAATAAAGTAATATTTTTTTTTAAAGTGTAACTGTTCATAAAACTGAGAAGCTAGCCAGAGGAAAGGAAGGACAAGGTGCCTTGTAAAGCCCCTGCTGTGTGTGTGGCGAGGGTGGGAGCTAGAGTCTGACTTGACTTATTTTAATTGAATCCTGTCCTTCCTCTTACCCAGCCAGCTTAGCTAGTTCATACCCAGCTGCAAGCCTCTTAGTTATCTTCCCTATAGTACCCGGCTCCTGCCTGAGCGCTTTAGCCCGACATTCATTTTAGCTATGACAGACAACCAGGGAAACCCCATCAGTTTTCACCAGACTGAGGTCACGGCTTCTGTAGAGGTCTCTAACTGCAGGCTGGAGGAATTTTCCAGCATCTAAAGGCCACCTATATTCCTGGGCTTACAGCCCCATATTCTGTCTTCAAAGCCAGCACAGTATAAACCAAGTCCTTCTCTGAGCTGAGTTCAGCCACCTGTTTTCAAGAACTCTTGTGATTGTTTGACATCAGGAGAAGGCTCTCCCTGTGCCGAGGTCCCTCCTGCCTTGTAAGGTAGCAGAGTCACAGTATATGAAGATTAGAGTGTGGGTGTCTTGGGGCCCCATAGTTCTGCCAGTTAAAAAGGGACGCCCAGAATCCTTGTTGGGAGAGGATTCACCTTGGGGTGTAGCTTGCATCTGACCTGAGAGGTAGGGCTAACAATGTGGAGGCCTTGAGGACTGGCTTTGAGAGATAGATGTCAAGCCTGAAGAGCTTGCTAATGCCAGGCTTCAGAATCTGGATTTGATTCAGGAGGGTGTGGTACACCATCAAACCTCTTCAAAAGGAGAACAGGACATACTGGGAGGGGTGAGGAAGATGTAGAAAGGACAAAAGGCAAGCCAGAAAGCTTTCCTGAGTGATGTAACTCAGAACAGGAACTGATGCCTGGGGATTTGGCAACAGTAAGAAGGTATCTCCATTGTATCCTCAAGAGTGGATACATAAGCTTTGTCTCAGTCAGCTCTCTGTTACTGTAACAAAATACCTGCTCTGATCAACTTAAATATTGAAAAGGCTTACCTTGGCTTGCATTTTGGGTTTTATAAACTTCTATGGTTTTGCCCCACTGCTTCTGGGGCTGTGTTGAAGCAGAGTGTCATGGTGTGGAGTGTGTGCTGGAGCAAAGCTGTTCACCTCATGGCTGCGACATGAAAAAGACACAGGAAGAGACCAAGTACTCCATGTTTCAGGCACTCAAGAGTTTTCCTTTTGATGTCTCATGACAAATGTACTTTTTATATTCTTACGATCATTTGTATCTATATATATTATTTATCCTTTGAGAATTTCATACATGTATACATTTTCATCATATCTACCTGCTCCCTCCAGATAGTCTTGAAACACACCCCTCTTAAGTCCATCCAGTGTGTTCTCACCATGTGCACCCAAGTGAGGGCCATTCCCTGTAGCACAAGCAACCTGCCACATCTCCAGAGAAAAGTGACTCTTGCTCCTCTGGCTAATAACTCCTAAGCCAAGGGTAGGGCCTTGTGAGCCCCTCCCCCATCCACACTGGATGCTTCTGAGGCTCCATCTTGCGTGTGTGTTTGTGCAATTGTGAGCTCCTCAGTGCAATGGCCATCTGCTGTCCAGAAGACAGCAGTCCGCGGCAATCCTCCCTACTCTCCGGCTCTTACATTTTTTTCCCCCTCACCCACTTCTGAGATGTTCCCTGAGCCTTGCAGGGGGTAACTGATCGATACAGAAGTCCGGTCTAGGATGGAGAAGCCATCAGTGTCTAGACACTATACTATAGCGTGACATCTGGGTTGCAAGACAGTCATTTGTCATGTTGAAATAGAGAACGTTGGTGGTCTCAGAATAGAAGGAGAGGGAAAGGAAGGGAGGAGAAAAGAAGAAAAGAAGGATGGAGGGGAGGAAGGAGAGAGGGAGGAAAAGAAAATAGACTATTTAGGGTATCTAGGTGGTTAGAGTGTGGGTCTAAAATTGAATCCCAGGCACCCACAGAAGTAGCCAGGCACAGCTGCACACGTCTGTCTGTAAACCCAGCATTAAGGAGCAGAGACAGGCAGATCTGGCTGGCTCACTGGCCAGCAAGCCTAGACAAAACATCATGCTTCCAGTGTACACTGAAAGACCATGTCTCGAGGCAAGAAGCTGGACAACAGAAGAAGATGCCTGGCATCCCACCTTCTCCTCCACATGGGAGCTCATGTGTGCAGCACACATGCATGCGTGCACACACACACACCTGCCTAGATTTATAGCTGTCACCCGGCAGGTTCTAGAAAGGTGGTTGAAGTGCTAGATTTCTGGCCTCCTCCGAGTCACCCAAGGATGAGGAATCTGGCTCCCAAGTGCCCTAGGATGTGGTTTCAGGACCACACTTTGAGAAACATTGCTTTGGGAACAGCAGCAGCAGCAGCAGCAGCAGCAGCAGCAGCAGCAGCAGCAGCAGCAGCAGCCAGAGAGCAGATATACCCAGGTCAGTCTGGACTCTGGAGCAGCTGGCCTAACTGGGCTGTCTCAGTGAGAAGCTGCTCAGGGCTGGAACAGATGGTCAGTGGTTGACTATCTCAGCGCCCTCCACAGACCAGATAACAGTGTGCTCTGGGACAGGGGCACAGAGAGCATCCGTGGAAGGAAGGCTTGAGCATCACCCTCAGCACTCCTGCCCCGTGTGTGTCCAAGAGTCCTCCAGGCAGGGTGTTGATACAGCATACTGGAAATACCCAGTAGGAATTTCTCCAAGTTCAGGGTCAGGTGCTCAGAGTTCAGGAGCAATGGTTGCTGGGGCAGTATCCCCAACTCCCCAGTCCTGAGTGTAAGTCTCAGCAATAACCACAGGGGTACCACAGAGAGGGAGCAACCCCCAGGGAGGGTCCGCTATTGTGTGTGGCTCACTGTGTGATGATGGCTGAGCACAACCATCCGCCCTGAGGAATGGTGCCCAGGAATCCAAAGAAGCTGCTGACCTCCAGGAGCCAAAACCCCGAGAGACCACAGTAGCTGAGCTCAGCCAGGTGCACATAGGAACTGAGGAAGCCGCAGGTGGGTGTGTGAAATTCTGACCCGGAAGCTGCCAGAATTCCGGGTCAGAATTCATCAGAACTGAGCAGACCGTAAAGAGGGGAGAGATAAAGCCTCAGGTCAGTGTGGCTGATTTTGCATCAAAGCGCAATCAGTGGGGCTCATGGCAGCCCATTCTAGTCCAAGGAAATCTTTCATAAGTCCTGGAGAAATCATTTCAAATAAAATTGGTGTGCTCTGGCCCAGGTGGGACCCTTCCCTGCCAGCCAGCACTATGAGGGGGGCCCACGATCCTTTCCCCTTCCATTTTTAGCCTGAAATGTGTCATTCAGAAAGGAAGCCAGTGACCTGCATTTTCCTGTCAGTCCAGGATTCCTGATGCAGTTATCTCTCTTCACAGCTCAGGCACCACACATCTGACAGGACAAGAACTTGATGGAACTCCATTTTATTTCAGGGAGCAACGATCCAACAGATGAAGGTTCTAGAAATACATGGCAACATTAGGCTGCTCATAGATGATACTTGTATTGAACATGATGATTTAGTTTTTGACTGTAACTCAGAACACCCCCCCACCCCCGGAGAATGATATTTGGGCAACTTAGGCTTTAGCCTAAAGCCCTCCCTTTATAGTGAATAGTATTATAAGGGCCATTTTTGTTGTAACAAAACATGAGGGTGGGTTGCAGAAACAACACCACATTCAAGACTGTGGTAACTTAGAGTAACCTGTGACCGCAACTTCATTAATATGCCAGAGAATGCATTGTATTTCAAAGAAGCAATCATGCTATAAATGACTTGCAGTGTGAAAATCACTCACCAATAAAGACGGACCTGGCGGGATCACCTGTGTCTCCATTCAGAAGATGTCCCTTCTGGGAACAGGAGCTGGCGAACAAGTACTCCTGTAAGCTGGTAGGTCTGTGTTCCAAGGGGTGTGTGGTTCTCATATCAGTGCCCTCTTATTTCCTCTGTGATGTGGTCATCGCCCAGGGTACCGCCTTCTTCCTCTCAGACCTGGGAGGACCAGCATTCCTCCTGGGCCTGAAAATCAAGGTCTGCCCTCAGAGCTGCTGCCAGCCCCCACCCCCACCCGCGGGACTGCTGTCATTCCTCTTCTGAAGTGAGGGCTTCCCCCATGAAAGAAGGGACCAGAAAAGGGAAGCAGAGGCCTGGCTTCTCTAGGAACTGGAGCTGGGAAGTAATGCGGGTGCCGGTGTTCAGGAGCACAGGTGTCAGTGGTCAGGGCCTTTGGAGCACGGGTGCAGTCATGAGCAGGCGCTTCAGGAGCTCAAGGGTCAGAGCTCAGACACCGCCAGCCACGCAAAGCTGAGCACAGAGGTACAGGTCTAAAATCTCAGTGCCACGGTGGCCGAAAACAGGAGGATCGCTGGGTCTCACTGGCCAGCTAGCCTAGCCAGTCAGTGCTCCCAGGTTCAGTGATACCCTGTCTCAAGGAATGAGGTAAAAGAGATAGAGGGGGACACTCAGTGCCCTCCTTGGGCCTATGTAAGCATGCACAGGTATAACACACACACCACCACCACCATCATTAACAATAACAACAACAATTCTCAAAAAGAGGAAGTCCACAAGATGGCTCAGTAGGCTTACCACCAAGCCTAACAACCTAGGTTCAATCCCTAGGACTCACACAGCAAAAAGAGAGAGCCTCCTCTGGCCTCACATATGTGCTGTGCCATGCATGTTCCCATATATGTCCACTCCCATGGATATGACCTCACACATGTGCTGTGCCATGCATGTTCCCATATACTCTCATGGATAAATACAAAAATCCTTTAAAGATTTTAAGGGTGGAATATTATAGATGAAGACACTGGATGTCTCCCTCTGGCCTCTGCACATGCATGTACATGTTCAAAGACACACCAGTACACATACACACAAAACACATACAAAAAAAACCATGTTACACACCCTCAAAAATTAAAGTGATAGAACTGCCCCTGGCAGTGTACACGTTACCACAGCAAAGCTGAAGCCATGAGCTGTCTGTAAGTTGTACTGACTCCATGCACACAGCACGTACCGGGTGAAGAGCCTGGCTACTGTCATGCCAGAGCTGTGACAAGATCGTCCCTAGAGAACAGATCCCCCGGGTCTCTCAGGCTGATTGTTTATGAAGGCCCAGCAGAGGAGCTAACACTCATTGCCTTCCTAGGTGGTCTTTCTAGCTGACGAATACTGCAACTACTGTCGAGACATCTTACAGAACGTGAGGAACCAAGAACTGGAGAAGGTAGGCTTTTATCTACAAAATACAGGCACTTACGACCGGCTGTCAACCACTTAACTTGATAGGAGCCCTCCAGGGACAGCAAGAGCTAGCCCATTGCATCAAACAGCTCATCGAGTAACCGTCTGGTCACTGGTGAGTTCTGAAAAATGGTCTTGTCTCCGCTGAGTCATTTGGAAATTCTCCGACGTTCTGATATGGGTATCACGATGCTTGAAGAACAGGTTCAGCTGTGCTTGAGTAGAGTGTGAGTAGTAATACCGACCTCTTCCCCAGTAGTGCCCTCCACATCTTATCAACATCTGCCATGGCAAAAGACAAGGAAGGACTCTGAGGCAGGTGATCTGGCACGGGTGGGTATTGCAGATTTTATTGTAGAACTGCTCACAGAGCTCAGTGACACACCACCTACCTACAGGGCAAAGCCCTGAGATCTCCCCATTACATAAGGAGGGGTGTAAACCGGCTGCAGGAAACACATTTTTAAATTGGAGTTTATCTAGCCTGTTGTGAGCATGATGCACGTGAGGTTAGAGGACAGTTTTCAGGACTCAGCTCTGTCCTGCCAGCATGTGGGAATCAGGGATGGAACTCAAGAAATCATGCTCGGCGAGACACACTGAGCCGTTCCAACTGCCTGGCCTTTACTCTTCTATGTATGAGATAATCCAGAGAAATGAGGGCACGTTCAAATGGGAGCTCTCCTGATGCTTCTGGTATTTAAGCATTTCAGCCTGGAGTGACAAGGTGCTCAGCGTGAGCGCACATGCTGTGGAGCCAGTGTGAAGCATTGCAGAGTGGGAGACGCTAGCGGGCCCCTCTCTGTCTCTGCAGCATTGTGATGCCGAGCCTCTCACAGCTTCCCTCAGCTCAGAAGATACTTGCTTAAATCATGTCCCGTGACAGCTGTTTCTGGGACTAGAAAGGCATTTTCCATAAGGCTTGAGGGACGTGGTAATTTGGTAATGAGGGGAACAACGTTACCCAGTAAGGCTGACGAGTCCTGCGCCGTTGTCCATTAGTCACCCCCTTCCCGACTGATGTGTTAGTCAGCAACTGTGAACTGCAACCGAATACCCGAGATAAGAAATTTCAAATGCAGGGATATTCGCTTTAATTTATGGTCTGGGGAATTTCGGCCCATGTCGGCTTGGCACTGACCATCAGTTTGCATCTGTGAAGAGGCCGAAAATGAAGGCAGGGACCAAGGCAACAGAACAGCACGGTCCTCCAGGGCGAGGTGCTGAGAAAGAGGAAGAGCCCAAGGTCTCACAATCCGCTGAAAGGTCACAGCCCCAGGGGCCAGGACGCTGCCCACTAGGCCTAACTCTTAAATGTGCCACCACCTCCCATTAGCACACCAGCCAAGGACCACGCATTTAAGCAATGGGTTGTGGCAAAACATTCTAGATTCAAACGATAGCCATTATTATAAACAAAATGCCTGGGAAGGGCTTCTTTGTAAAGAAAAAAAGTTTATTTTGGGTCATAGTTTTAAAGGCTCAAGGCCTTAAGGGCTCCATCTGATGATAGCTTTCTTGTTGGCAGCCTAGAGCAACACAGCAGCTCGTGTGTGTGTGTGTGTGTGTGTGTGTGTGTGTGTGTGTGTTGTGTGTGTGCGCGCACGCACGCGCGCGCGTGCATCTGTTTGTCTCCTCCTCTTATGGAGTCATGAGCATCCAGTCATCAGGCCTTTACCTCGATGGCCTTCTATAACGCAAGGCAGTTCAATCTGGGCAGTCACAGGCATCAGGTAGAGGGGACGCATTGAAGAACCACGTGTGGGCAGGAGCAGGGGGCTTGGAACATGGATCACCAACCAGGCTACGCGTGGATGGCTTTCCTGACTGTACTTGGACAAGTCTGTCAGTGTTCCTGACACAGATCCCAAGCCACGGTCCTCATGGTGGCTGTCACTGCCTTGACAGGAATCACTTCCAGCCTGGGGTTCCTGGATACCGTTGGGTGTCTCTGCCCATGGAAATTCCACAGGACAGGAGCCTTGTGCTAGAGAACTGGCTCAGGGGTTAAGAGCATTAGGGGCTTTGGTCAAGACCTAAGTGCAGTCCCCAGCACCAGCACGGCGGCTCACAACTGCCTGTCACTCCTGCTCCAGGGGCTCTGCTGCCTTCCTCTGACTCTGTAGGCGTGCACACAAATATGTGCACACACACAAAGAGAATTAATAAGAAACCTTTCAAGGGGGTGGGTGGTCTTTATTAGCTGGTAACTGCCAATCTAATTCAAAAACTGAAATCTGGAAATGGGCAGATAAAACAGAAAAAGGAGGAACCGGACTTTTGGCCCCTCAGTGTGTTCCCTACTTGATCTCCGAGAAGGGCTCGAATGGCTTCACAGCTGGTGCTGAGGAGTTCGGCCCGAGGAGCAATACTGTTAACTTTTTTTTTTTTTTTTTTTTTTTTTTTTTTTTTTAAGCTGGAAAATGAGCAAAGTGATCAGTCAGTCAGTCAATGAGCTTTTATTCTCAACCCTTGATAAGGCCCCTGTAGCCTTCATCTTACTATAATCAACCAGAGCCCCCTGGTGGCCAGAAACAGCTTTCCTTTAGGGAACACCCTCAAGGAAATAGGTTTCCTCGTGGAGGGCCAAGGCAGGGTGGCCCTGTTTTGTTTGCTAAAGAGAGGTGTTTCCTCTGAAGAGATGGCCCAGGGGTTAAGAGTGGTGACTACTCTTCCAGAAGTTACTCAGGTTCAATTCCCAGCACCCACATGGTGGCTCATCACTGTCTATAATTCCAGTTCCAGGGGATCTGACACTTTATGCAAACCTAACTGTAGGCAAAACACCAGTGCACATGAAGTAAGAAGGGTAGTTTCCAAACACAGCTTGTGGAGCTGATATCACAACTTTGCAGGCCCTGGTGTGAGGCCTTGCCATGGCTTGTGGGGGTCACTGACTATGTAGGGGTGAGGCCCACAAGGCCCTGCAGGGTCACTGACTATGTAAGGGTGAGGCCCACAAGGCCCTGTGGGGTCACTGACTATGTAGGGGTGAGGCCCACAAAGCTCTGTGGAGTCACTGACTATGTAGGGGTGAAGCCTACAAAGCCCTGCAGGGTCACTGACTATGTAGGGGTGAGCCCACAAGGCCCTGCGGGGTCACTGACTATGTAGGGGTGAGGCCCACAAGGCCCTGTGGGGTCACTGACTATGTAGGGGTGAGGCCCACAAGGCCCTGTGGGGTCACTGACTATATAGGGGTGAGGCCCACAAGGCCCTGTGGGGTCACTGACTATGTAGGGGTGAGGCCCACAAAGCTCTGTGGAGTCACTGACTATGTAGGGGTGAAGCCTACAAAGCCCTGCAGGGTCACTGACTATGTAGGGGTGAGCCTACAAGGCCCTGTGGGGTCACTGACTATGTAGGAGTGAGCCCACAAGGCCCTGTGGGGTCACTGACTATGTAGGGGTGAGGCCCACAAGGCCCTGTGGGGTCACTGACTATGTAGGGGTGAGGCCCACAAAGTTCTGCGGAGTCACTGACTATGTAGGGGTGAAGCCTACAAAGCCCTGCAGGGTCACTGACTATGTAGGGGTGAGCCCACAAGGCCCTGTGGGGTCACTGGCTATGTAGGGGTGAGGCCCACAAGGCACAGCCTGGGTTTCTGATGATATGTCCTGTCACATTAGGTGGAGGATTTAATTACATCCTTCTGGAAATCTCTGCAACAAGACACAGTTATGCTCATGTCTCTGCCTGATGTGCGCCAGCTCTTCGGATGCTATGACATGCAGCTGTATAAGGTGGGTGGACCCTTGACTCCCCTGTGCATCCCTTCCAGAAACAGATGCCAGTGGTCAAGTTAGAACAGCACCCCCCAATACACACCAGCCCAGAACAACACTCTCAATACATACCATCACAGAGCAGCACCCTAATATACACCAGCCGAGAAAAACACACCCAATACACACCAGCCCAATACACACTAGCCCAGAACAGCACCTCCAATACATACACCATCACAGAACAGCACCTCCAGTACACACCAGCCCAGAACAGCACCTCCAATACACACCAGCCCAGAACAGCACCTCCAATACACACCAGCCCAGAACAGTACCTCCAGTACATACCAGCCCAGATCAGTGCACCTCAATACACACCAGTCCAGAACAGCACCCCCAATGTATACCAGCCCAGAACAGCACACCCCAATATACATACCATACCACAACAGCACCTCCAATACACACCAGTACAAAACAATATCCCAATACACACAAACTTGTGTACAATGGACCAGGGCCTTTTGCTCTTTTAAATTTCCTCATACACAAAACATAATGACCCATGATTCAGATTTTTAGCCCATTTTTTTCTCTGACCATATCAACCAAAGATGTTCCCTCTCTCTCTATATACACACACACACACACACACACATACATATACTTTCTTGGAAACAGGATCCCTTGATGTAATCAAAGCTGGCACAATCCTCCTCCTCAGTCTCTGGAGTACTGGGATTATAGGTGTTCCCAGGCCAGGCTTTTAAACGGGCATTTTCTGGGGATTGGAGAGATGACTCAGAGACTAGGAGTCCAAAGGACTCAGGATCAATTCCCAGCACCCACATGGCGGCTCACAACCATCTGTAGTTCTAGTTCCAGGGAATCTATGCTCTCTTCTAAGTCTTCTTGGGCACTGCACACATGCAGCACACGCACATGCATTCAGGCAAACACTCATACACATGAAACAAATAACATCCAGAAAAGATGTTTTAGAATGCAGAGCCGTGGGTGATCACTCTGGAGCAGCATGGCTGCCAGACTTGCTGGGCTCTGGAACTCCGGTCTCTGGAGCAGTCACTGCATTTAGGAGGTCAGATGGACATCGGCTCTGTGGTGAAATTGTCTTTACTTGTCAAAGTCCCACTGGTTAGGTCTTAGGGAGCTCATGCTTCTAGTTTGTCACCACAGACGTAGAATAAAAGGGCTGACTCGGATCTGAAAAATGTTGGTCCTGACTCTGTGTTAGCCAGAGTGGGCATGGTGTTGTTAGCTTTGTTTTGGCTTTCAGGTTTTTTTGTTTTGTTTTGTTTTGTTTGCTTGCTTGCTTTAACTGAATCAGGGGCTACACTGAGGTGTGTCTCAGTGGCATATGCACAAGGCTTTGGGTTCTATCCACAGAATGTGGGGTGGGTGTGGGAGAGATTCCATTATCAGTGTCTGAGAAACGGAGTTTCCAGTTCTGGCACACCAGGGTGGCAGGGTGTCCTGTACTGGAAGCAGTGGCTGCCTTGAGGTCATCAGTGACCTCCCTCAGACCTGCCATGACCTAGGCTATCTCTGGGTCACTTGTTGGAAGCCCCCGCCCTCGAAGGCCAAACCACCCTGCTTGCTTCTTTCTCTGTAGGGCCTGGAAGACACGCTGCTCCCTGACTTCCTGGAGGATGTTAGCATCCAGTACCTGAAATCTGTCCGACTGTTTAGTAAGAGATTTAAACTGTGGCTTCTCAGTGCTCTGGAGGGCTTTCCAGCCATCTTACAGATCTCCAAGCTCAAAGGTAGGGTTCCACACAAAGCATGAATTCTGGACGGTGTGGGTGAATGCAGCACATCATGGCCGGAGTAGCTCGCAAGCAGTTGAGATCCATTCCTCACTTGCTTCCGAGGAGTGGATATCATACAGGCCAGAAGTCCAGCATAGGGCAGTGCCACATCTCATCTAGTCAGGGCTTGTTTTCTGGTTCCTAGACAGTCTGTCAGCTTGGCCCACACATTAAGGGAGAGGCGAGGACTCTGTTTCAGAGTTCTCCTCTCTTAGGAGCACCGATCTCTTCAGGAAAGTTCCAAGTTTGCAAATAGTTTGCTATAACAGGCACCTCCTCTCAGTACCATCACTATGGGGTGAGGTTTCACCTCGTGAATAAGAGGAACACTGGCCACCCCATAGCAGCCCAGTCCAGATGCTAGGATTCTACAAGTCTCTGTCACACAGGCTTATATTGGTCTTGCTGCTTCTAGTGGAATCCCTAAGCCATTGGGGAAGGGGCCAGCCGATGGGTGAGGAGGAGCAGGCGCAGACTGAGGCTGGACGGCTCTACTGCTTAGCCTTGGAGGCCTGCCCACCACCAGCACAGAGGAACTAAAGTGGGTAGCACCAGTAATAGCCCTGTGTGTTGTCCTCCACAGAAGTCACTGGATTCATTAAAAGAATCAGGAGAAAGACCTACCTTTCCAACATGGCGAAGGTACAGTGAAGCCCCCTGAAGGTTCCTGAGGCATGCAGCAATGGTCCACATCCTGCAGTCCCTGAAGGCAGGAGGGAAGCCCTTTCACCCCATCCATGGGCAGAGGGCAGAC
Organism: Mastomys coucha; assembly: GCF_008632895.1. Taxonomy (NCBI): domain Eukaryota; kingdom Metazoa; phylum Chordata; class Mammalia; order Rodentia; family Muridae; genus Mastomys; species Mastomys coucha. The sequence continues at coordinate 67,605,429 of NW_022196896.1, read as the reverse complement.
AGGAGAACCCATGGTGCAATGCTAGAAGCCCACTCTGCCCCTTGCTCTGAAAGGCTCCAGTCACCTCTGATCTCTGCACAGGAGAAGGCAAGACAGCATTGAATAAATGCAGGAGGGATGCCCTGGGCATGCTAGCCTGGGCTGGCTGGTGTCAGAGGTAAAAAGGTTATCATAGACCCCTGACAGACAGGTGGACAGACAGACAGATCCCTTTCCTCTCTACTTGTGTTCCTCTGAACTCCACATGTCTAGGGTTCCAGTCTCCTCAGTACTGAGCCTTTATCTAAAGTGTTGACTTTGTAGCTGACATGTTAGACACCATGGCTCTCAACCTATGAGCTTCAAGCCCTTTGAGGTCATGTATCAGATATTTACATTACGATGCATAATAGTAGAAAAATTACAGTTTTGAGGTAGTAATGAAAATAATTTTATGGTTGGGAGTCACCACAACATGAGGAACTGTATTAAAGGGTCGCAGCATTAGTAAGGTTGAGAGCCACTGTGCTAGAAGATGGTGACAAGGTTCAGTCCTCCTGGATGTTTAAGTTCCTCTCCATAGGCTCAACCTGCCTCTCACTGAAAATGATTCCAAGGCCTTTGATGGTTGCATCTGTACTGTGTGTGGGCAGTCATCCCTTGTCATTATCCCCTGGACAATACCATGCAACAGCTATGCACATGGAACATACCGTACCAGGTGCTCCAAGTCCTCCAGAGATAGTCTAAGCTGTATGAAAGACCGTCCGGACTGTGAGCAAACACTACATATGTAAGGGACCTGAGCAACCACAAAACTTGGCATCCACTTCATCCCACCCACAAGCAGAAGGGGCCCCAGGCCTCATGGCACTCAGCAAGATCCTACCCTGTCCCTTGCCCTGAAAGGTTCCACTCTCCTTGGTTCTCTTTGTACACTAGCATCAAGGAACCACCCCCAAATTAGTGCCAAGGGGCAGTGGTATGATGCCAGCCCCTGGACATGGGCCCCAAGTCCATCTGAGCTAGAGAGGAACTTAGCAGATCCTCTGTGAACCAGTGCATCCGTTGGTGCCCAGTGTTCCCTGGGCTCTCAGCTGGTCCTCAGGCCACCCCTGGGCTGCAGCACTTACACTTTCGTGGGTCCATTTGGAAGTGACTGTAGTCCTTGATCTCGCCCCATCAGAGTGGCGCGTTTCGGCTCTAAAGTGAACCCGCTCTGGGCCAATCTCTGCTCTTACGACTCTGTGAGGATATTTACTTACATCCCCAATGCTGTTTCCTCCTCTAGAACATGGAGATTACCGTAGTTCAGGGATGACCAAGAGCCTATTCTATGAAGTCATAAAATAACAAAAGTTTCTGTCATTTCCACTTGACCACTCAGTAAGTCAGCTCCAAAAGGCTAAATTCATGCTTGAAGGTTCCCAACAGGAAACAGAGAGACAGCGCTGGAATACAGCTCAAGAGACAGTGATTGCTTGCGATGTGCAGGACCCAGAGGGTGACTTGAGAGCAAGGAAAGAGGGAGAGAGGCGAGGAGGCAGGCTTCCAGCCCCACAGCTGTCTGCTTAGGATCAAGGACAATGTTATCAGATACTGCCCAGTTACCCTCCACTCTCCTTTCTAGAGTAACCCTGGGCCTGAGTGTGGGTGCTGAGGAAGAGGAAGCTTAACAGCCCCGCATGCAGAGCTAGAACGTGCACAGTCTGAGCATGCCATGTCATTTGAGATTGGACGTTAGTGCACGTGCCCACAGCCGCTGTTCCTTCCCCTCAACCATAGCAGGATGCTCTGTGACATCCAGGTGGGATTAGCAATGGGAGCGTGACACTAATTGATCATTATCCTTCCTCCTCGTCCTTAGACAATGAAAATGGTCCTGAAGAACAGCAGGAGAGTTGGCCTCTTGAAGTCAGACCTCCGTGCCATCATCAGAGAAGGCACTCTGGATATTTCGAAGAAGGTCCTGGATGGTGACTCAGGCCATGAAGAGGAGCCAGAGAGCCACACAGAGATGAAATGTAACCCTCCCTCACACTCTCCATTTGGGGCTAGCACGGCCATCACTAGGAAGGTCTCTCACTACAGCAGAAGTTACCTCATTGAATGTGCTCACACTAGTCTTCCTGTAGAGGGCGACAGGCAACCCAGGAACTCCCCAAGGGCAATGGTTCTCAACCTTCCTAATGCTGTGACTCTCTTTATGCTGTGGTGACCCCCTAGTCATAAAATCATTACATTGCTACTTCATAACTGTAATTTTGCTACTGTTATGAATCATAGTGTAAATCTGATACGCGGCCCCTGTGAAAGGGTCGTTCGACCCACAAGAGGATGATGATCCACAGGTTGGGAATCAGTGCTCTATGGCATCTACTCCCAGGGCCTTCCTGAGTGTCAGAGAGGATGTCAGTGCCAGTGCATGTTTGAGGAGCAAGCACACAGAGAGATGAGGCCCCAGTATTGGTGCTTGACAGTATTTCTTTGCAGACATCTCCCTGCCCCATGGGAGATCATTTCGGCATCTATCTTGTATACACACAAACCCCAGTGTCTCTTCCATGCTGTGCGATTGGATGGAGTTAACCCCATGAGTTACCAGGGTTCTGCTGACCTGCAGTTAGCCATGTAGATTTCTAACACTGGGCAGTGTACAGGTCGAGTCGCCCACCATGGCGGTACTCCACAAACAACTGATACAGAGTTCCTCTTGACATTCAGTAATTGTAATCATTTTCCAAGGAAGGGAAATCTCTCTTCTATAAATAGGCCCAATTGCTGGTGACACACTGTGTTTGAGGGATGAGACAGGGACCTTCCTAGAGTGACTTTCAGGAGGGGAATTGGGAGTTACCAGAAGTTGGCCATGGGTTCCAGGCTCCTAGGCTCCCTCTGCAGGCATACTCCCTCAGCAGTGTGCACAGCCCTGGCTGACACTGCCTGTAAAGATGGAGGCTCCTCCAGGTGTCACCTGTGCCTCTCTTAGCAACACTGCAGTTTCTGTGGCCCAGTAGACACATGGATTCTGTAACAAATGCCACCTATAAAATAATTGTTTCTCTGACCTTGGAGTAGAGTTGACCTGGCTACAGCTGTGCTAGTTATTAAGGTACTGAGAGACATCCTGGCTTTTGTAAGAGTGCCCAGTAATCCCTTTTCATTTGTCACTTGTATGTCCTTTGTCCCTAAGACCCTGGCTCTCCCCAATCCAGATGCCCCCCCCCCCGTGATGTCCCAGTTTCTCAGCTGAGCAAGTTTCAGGACTCTAGGCATCAATTCCCAATGGTAGGAGGCTCACAGTATTCCCTGCAAGTCCCAGGAAACCCAGGTGGGAATCCAGTCACTGTTCCTGCCCTGAGCCCCGACCTATCTCCAGAGCCCTAGATACCTACAAACTTCCTCTTGCCCTGCCTAGAGCATGTGCCTGCCCACTGTCATCCCTGTGTCTCTCAAAGAGAATGCAGAGTCCTGCCAGCGCCATTACCAGCTGCCCTTGATACCTGCAGGCCCGGTGTTTCTAAAGCCAGGGGCCACAGGGCCTGCTGTTTTCATAAACTCCACTTGCTGGGCCTCTGCCCTTGGGAGAGATGATCCTGTTGTTCATCCTCCAGCAGTGCTACCTGGGACACCCAGATCTCAGGTCACATACAGGCTGGGGGTTCCACCTGTGTGTGTGTGTACATAACCCCAGGCAAAGCACTTACTGCCTTTGATGCCCCATCATTTAGGTGACACTAGTATGAGCCAGCTCATTTGCAAAGCTGTCAAGGATAGGTGAAGTCACGTCTGCACAGCGCAGTGAGCTCATCTGAAGCCAGACTCCGTGTAATTGCAAGGTGGGGCTATTGTCTCAGGACTCATCTTCCCATCGCAGCAAGGCAGTGAGGGGTGGAGACAAGACTGTGATTTCCAAGAAGGCGACCCCAGGAGTGACAGCTCCAGCCAGAGAGCCGGTCCCTTGTGTTCAAGATGAACGTGGGTGGGGTGCTGGGGCCCCACTCTGCACTGGTCCTCAGGACTGCCCCCTAGGTGTGTGATGTGAGCACCTAGCTCACATAGTCCTGTTTTATTTTCACTGTCTCCATGCAGGCTTAGGCTGCTTAATATCTTTGCTGGAAACCTCAACAGATCTTGCTGAGCTCCTGAACTGTGTGTCTTCAAACCTCCAAGCGCTTGTCTTCCAGGTACGAAACTGGATTTTTACAGGAAAGAAGTGGGCGTTTGATCCTTCTAGCTAAATTACAGCGTCAGGTACCCAGCACTTACCTGTATGACTCCAGTCTGGATGACCATAGAGGCGGTAAACTCAGCTCAGAATTCATCCTTTGTTTCCAAAGAGTGCAGACCTTGGGAGAATCCCTTTGAAGTTCTGTCTGTCCCTGGGGGCATGAGGAAGAGGTGCTCTGAGGGGCCACAAGGAAGTCAGGGTAGTGTGGGTGTCAGCATAGGAACATTGGCTTTCACCTCTCTGACAAGGCACAAAATGAGGAGGTAGCATAACACTGTGTGCATGTACGCATCTGTGTGTGTGTGTGTGCGTGTGCGTGTGCATGTGTGTGTATGTGAACATGTGTGTGCGCGAGTGTGAGCACTTGTGATGTTTGAGTAAATGTGGGTTTCACACATGTGTGCACGTGCCTGTGTGTGTGGTGGTGTTTGAGTAAACATGGGTTTCATACACATATGTGAGTGTTAAATGTGAAATGGAAGGAAATAGGAAACATGGTAGTGTGTGTACATGTGTTTGGGTAAGCACATATGTTAGAATAGGGGACGTGTGTATACAGATGAGCACAGGTAGGTGAGCACATAAGGATTTGAAAGACAGGGTGTGTGCAGCAAGCAGACTGCTGAGGAGGAGCAAAGCTCCGCCTTTGGGAAAAGCGATGTCCATCCCGGTGTTTCATAGACATGCCCGGATGAAGTGGTTTGGAAAAGCCTCAGAGACAGGGAGTGGCAGCTCATGCCTTTAATTCCTGCACAGAGTCAGGAGGATCTCTTGGGAATCAGGCCAGTCTGGTCTATAAAGCAAGCTCCAGCACAGCCATGACTACATAGAGAGACCCTGTCTCAAAAAGAAAGAGAGAAGGAGAGAAGAAGGAAGGGAGACAGGAGAGAGGGAGGGAGGGAGGGGAGGAGGGAGGGAGGGAGGGAGGGAGAAAGGAAGAATGGAAAGGTGGGCTGCAGCTATGTGCAGATCCGTGGTACAGCATCTGCTTAGAGTATGTGAGGATGAGGGTTCCACTCCCAGGACCACAAAAACCAAAAAGGTGATTTTTGAGTTGTCAGTGCATGTGAGGGGATTGCTTCCTGGCAGGTCCCTGCCTCTAGGGACACCTTTCACTGGGGTCCTGGGCTTGACTTCCATCACTGTCCAAGTAGACAGCAAGCCATGAAGAGCCAAGGGCTCCTATGGAGAAGCTGTAGCACTGCACCCGTGGTCCCTGTTTAGCCGGGAGCTAGGACAGAGGCAGCTCAGAGCTTTGAGCTGGAACTGAGCTGGAATCCAGGTACCTTCAAGGGGACAGAGAGGGCTTGGAGAAAACGTGGGACTTGAAGTGGCTCGTGAAAGGCACACAGCATATGTATTAGCTGGGAGATGAAAGACAAAGGTGTAGGACCAAACCACAGGCAGAGATGAGCCTATGGAGAAGGAGGAATAGACATGGCAGGCCAGAACCTGACCCCGGGCCTGAAACCTGGAAATGGGCTTCAGACACCACCTCCCCACCCCCCAACCCCCCTGTCTAGCCTTCTTAGTAGCCTCAACCAGGATCTGCATCTCCAAGGGATGAGCCAGAAAAATGCCTAAGGAAAGAGCCAGGAAGCCCTTCCCAATTCCTCTTCCCACTCTTTGCTTTTTTTAAAAGATAACCACCCAAGCTATGTGAGGGTGCACAATGATTGAGAAGCGGAGGCAGGGGCATCATGAATTCAAGACTAACCTGCACTACATAGCTGGACCCTGTGCAAATAAAAATGAAAGTAATAATGATAACTGTTCTCTACTGGACAGTGATTGACTTGGCATGGCATTGACACATGCTTTCAAGGCTCTGACCTTACTTCTGCACAGTCACTCAGCCGCCATCTTTATCCAAGAGATCCTTAACGCCAGTCCGGTCTCAAAGCAGCCAGACTGACTCGTTCATGTTGCAAGCCACGTGACACCACGGGACGCCACCATGTACTGCTGGTCCACCACCCTCTCTGCAGCCTTTACCAGTGAGGCATGTTAAGAAAACTGATGTTTTTTTTTAAGCACATGCCTTGGAAAGGGTTGTTACTATAAAATAGCTTAGCTGATTTTTAAAAATACGGATGACTGTCAATAAAACAGTCGGTGTGGAGCTTTGGACCTGTCAGAGATGACTAATGGCTTTGGTTGTTAGCATCTGGCAGGATGCTAGCAGAGGAAAATGTCCAACTTTGTTTTTGCCTTATGCAATTTGGATCTAAGAATACTTTCTAAATGTAGCATCAAGAAATGCCTGCTGGCAGTGGGACAGATTCTCACTGGAACTAGCACCCCCCCGGCCCCCGAGTTCCCATATGCCTGCACCCCCCCCCCCCAGAGCTCCCATCCAGTTGCCTTTAGGAAGCACCCACACTGGACTGAAGATGTGGCTCAGTTGGTAGAGTTCTTCCCTAGCATATATGAGGTCTAATCCCCAGCACTTCATAAAACTGAACATAGTGATGCTTACCTGTTACCCCAAGCTTCAGAGGTGTGGCAGGAAAACCAGAAATTCATCACCAAGCAGGGTTACATGAGACCCTGCCTCAAAAATAAATAAATGATAGATTGATGATAGATAGATAGATAGATAGATAGATAGATAGATAGATAGAGGGAAAGATGATAGATGGATTGATAGATGATAGGTAGATAAGTAGATAGGTAGAATGATAGATAGATAGATAGATAATGGATTGATAGATGATGGATGGATAGAGAGGTGATAGATAGATAGATAGATAGATAGATAGATAGATAGATAGGCAGATAGAAAGAATGATAGATAATAGATTAGTAGATGATGGATAGATAGATGACAGGTGAATAGATGGATGGATAGACATAGATATACAGATAGACATGGGTAGATAGATACACACACACACACACACACACACACACACACGCTTCTGTATTTTCACAATATCCCTCAACCCCACTCTCCCTCCACACTGTGGGTCACCAGGGAGAGCCCCTTCAGAGGTAAGAAGTGTGGTAAGAAATATGGTAACCCACAGAGAAGGCCTTCGGCATCTGTAGGTATTCTGTGGGGATGTGAAGAAAAGACAGGTCCAGCCGTGCTTTCTCTCTTGCCTTCAAAGGCATACAGTTGCCAGTCTTTCGTGGACCACATAGCATGCGACAGAGTCTTGGAGACATTTGTCAAGTATACACATTTAAAGGTCACAGCATTTCATGGTTGCAGTTCACATGTAAGTGAATGCTGCTCTCATTCTCCACAGAGAACATCTTAGTTACATACAGCAACATCCTATTGACAGCCAGGTTAATACAAACCTTGGCCATCAGATGGCGAGAGTTCTGCTGGGCACAAGAGCAGGGGCTTACCAATCCTACATCTTCACACCCCTAGCAGCCAGAGCTGAGTTTTCCACACAGGCACCCTCAGTTTCAGTGCTATGGGTTCTGTGGCCCTCTGTCAGTCAGACACATGGCATACGGAAGAGCTAGTCTGCAGTAGCCACCAGCAGCTCCTCCCCAGGGCACTTCAGTGGGGCTGCTACAATGTTTCTCTGTGGTACCAGCTAAAGAAACGCTTTGGAAAAAATTAACTGAACCAAGTTAATTTAAGCAAAGAACGGTTCCTGCATTGGGCAACCCTCAAAGCCAGAGAAGGCTCCCTCTGTCATATGGGCAGTGTTTGCAGACAGGAAAAGGCCAAGGAAATAGGATGAAGAGTCAACTGTCCATTAAAGTCCATGCAAAGCCGCATCATGCCAGGAATTATGGGCTGAGACTTTGGCTAGTCCTCCTTCTCTTCCTCACTCTCCCTCCCTTCTCCGTACTCTTTTCTCTTGATTTCTCAGCTCAGATAAAAACCTTAGTTTCCTCTTGGTGACTGTCTTAGTTATGGGTTTTATTGCTGTGAAGAGACACTATGACCAAGCCGGCTCTTACAAAGGACAACATTTAATTGGGGCTATTTTACAGTTTCAGAGGTTCATTCAGTCCATTATCATCATGGTGGGAAGCAGGGCATCATCCAGGCTGACTTGATGCTGGAGGAGCCAACCGAAGGCAGCCAAAAGGAGACAATTCCCCAGGCAGCTAGGCGGAGGGTCGCTTCTGCCCTGGGCAGAGCTTAAGCATAGGACCTCAAAACCCACCCCCATAGTGACACACTTCCTCCAACAAGGTCACACCTTCTAATAGGTGCCACTTCCCATGGGCCACGCATATTCAAACCAGCACAATGACTGCTTTAGTCTGAATCCATATGGACCTGTTGGGACCCAGTACAAGAACTCAGTTCACATCAATATCCCCCATAAGGTTTGCTTACTACAGTTCACAGCTGACCTCGTTTTAAATATTGTGTGGGGACTGAAAATAAATGAGACTAATCTCCCTCCTCTCTACACCTTTCCACCGACTTCAAAGGGCTCTGACCCAGAACCAACCTGCTGCTAGACTGGTGGCCTGAACTCAGTGATCCGAACAAATCAGCTCTGGCCCCTCATCCCACAAAACAAATGGGAAATGTAGGGCCCAGAAAGACGGCTCAGTGGTTAAGAACACGTTGCTGCTCTTTCAGAGGACCCAAGTTCAGTTCCCAGCACCCACATGGGGCAACTCATGCCTACAACTCATGCTCCAATGAATCTAGTGCCCTCTAATGGGATTTCCAGGCCCCATTAAAGGCCCCCCCACAGGCACAGACACACCACACATACTACACACACATACAGAGAGAGAGAGAGAAAGAGAGAGAGGGAGAGAGAGGGAGAGAGAGGGAAAGGGAAAGAGAGAGAGAGGGAGAGAGAGGGAAAGAGAGGGAAAGGAAGAAAGAGAGAGGTGGGACCAGCCTCCTAGGCCCTGTCCTAGATTACAAAGGGGCAGGAAGCACTGGATGGGGTAAGGATGTCAGGGGAAATGGTTAAGTGTATATAGTAATCAGCCCTGATCAAACTGTGGTTTGGTCACGGTTAGGCCAGGAGGGTTTGTCAGTCACAAGACGGTTGCTACTGTCTGTGGGATGAGGGTGAGTCTTGTCACAAGAGGCTTCTCCACCTTGAAATCCAAGGGGACTTCCTTTAAAAGTGACTCAGTGCAAAGAAGACAAATGGAAGCAGACATATCAGGCTTTAAACTTATTTGTGGAGGAGCAGTGTGTCCCCAAGTGTGCACAGGTCAAAGGTCAACCTTGGCACCGTGTCTCAGACCCCAGCCACCTTTTTCTCTTGACGCAGAGACTCCTCCCACCTCCCTGCAAATGCAAGGGTGACTGGGTGCTAGAGTGTGGGTAGACAGCCTTTGTGTGGAGGTCAGAGGTCACTGTTTAGGTGTTGGCTGTCCTGTGTTGTGTCTGAGGCAGGGCCTCTCCTCTTTCTGTTGCTGCTGTCTGGCCCTGGAAATCCCTGGGATCCTTTGACACGGGGTCCTTCACTGGCTGAGAACTCACCACTAGACTGGCTAGATTCTTCTGTGTTCTGGTACCAAACTCGGATCCTCTTGCTTATAAGGCGAACACTCAGCCAACAGCTGTCTGCTGAGCCCAGCTTTAATCCTGACCTTAGGACTCAGCGGGTGTCTGTAGTCTAAGCAAAGAGTCCAGACTAAAAGCAAAAGCAGCTACTATGTCCTTCTTACAAGGCTACAAATAGGCCCCCTGCTTGACACATAGGCCTTCTGCAAATAGATTCTTCCCTTGCACAATACACCCAGGCCACAGTATCCCCTCCCTCCACTCCTTGAAGCTGCACCCCTCTCCCTTCCCTGGATCCACTCCCTCTCTACCTCCCTTGAGAAAACAGCAGGCCTCCAGGAGGTAGCAGCCAACCCAACAAAACAAAGCCCAGTAAGACCAGGCAGAGAGCCTCACGCAGAGCCGGCCTCAGTCCGACTCTCCTCTCCCTCTCTGTCCTTTTCTTTTTTAAAGTGTCTGCTCGTGACAAATATGTGCTTTTGAAAACATGTTTCTTTTCCCTTGGTTTTATGATAAACACCATTTTCCCCTCTTACCTGGAAAAAAAATAATAGCCGAGCAAAAGCAAAGAGGAGTTCATCAAGCTTGCCGCCAGCTTCCAACTGAAGTGGAATTTTCTCCTCACCGCCGTGAGCAAAGCTATGACCCTGAGCCACAGAGACAGCTTTGGTGAGTCTGACACTCAGGAGACGCATGGTTAATCTAGCACTGACGTGGGGGTGGGCTCTGTGAGAGAACGCTCGCTTACGGTGTACACACAAGTTCAAGCCCTCACCCTGAAAAGCAGACAAAGAAATAGTAAAACTGTAGGTAAGTAAATAAGAGTGCTTTATTAGATCAATACTAAGAGACAAGACAGGTACATAATAAGAATGTTACCACAGCACAAGTTTTCATGTTGCCATGAAGAATCTATTCATCTTTCTCTTAATATTTTATGTAGTGTGCCACACAGACACAGAAAAGCGTGGTTATCTGTTTATTAGTGGCCAGGCATTATCCACTGAGTAAACAGACTGTGTGTCCTCCCCACTCCCTCACAGCTGGGAGACAGAAAGACTATCCCTGCTTTCGAGCCATAAACTGTGACGTGCTGAGGATGACACCCAGGGATGGAGGGGAAGCATGTTCTCTGAAGCACTGCTTTCAGCTCTTAGGAACAACAATTGATAAAGCTGTCACCATGTGCAAACGACAGAGTTCCTGCCTGGTGACGGTCAGTCCTCCTCTCTGAAGGACAACCAGGTCATTGTTGAAGACGAAGCTTAAGGAGGTTGTAGGGAGGGAACATTTTTTTTTTTTTTTGTAATTTCCTGCGATGAATCATTCAATGAACAGGTTTTTCTCCCCCTAACCCCACATCCTCACCTGCAATGTTCCAAGTGCTGTCACGGCCACTGGATAGTCAGTCGTCAGCTTCCCTGGATTTAGAATGCTGTAGGAGACTGGTGAGGCACACCTCTAGGTGTGTCTGTAAAGACATCTCCAATTTCCAGACAGGATTACCTGAAGAAGGATGAGCCACCTTCTGTCTGTGGTGCATCCCATCTCTAGAGCCTGAATAAATGGAGAAGGCATTTGTGCACACTATGGTTTGAGCTGCTTTGCTCCCAGTCCCTTCCCCACTGTGATGGGCTGAATGAACCCTCTGAAACAGTGAGCGAAGCTGGCCCTCCCTCAGGCTGCTTCTGTCGGACCCAGTGATGATAACTACCCCCAGTGATGAAGTATACAGCAGAGGGAAGACAGCCTCCACTCCCATGGTCTACGCACTGGTCAGGCAGGATCAGCCTCCCCCCACAAGCTGCTGTGCACTCTCACTTTGTGTAGACAGAGCAGAAAGAAGCCTTAGTCTAGATGAGTTTACAAACACCTTGTAGCTCTTGGGAAGGTTGCTGCTAGAGAGAGCCATGTGGGTGACGCCCATTTTTAATGGGGCACTCCCTTCTGGTCCGAACTTTACGCTAACACCCATCCCAAGCAAAGAAATAGAGCAAGACCATGTGTGAGCACAGAAGATGCCCAAGTCTGAGGGTGTCATTCCACTGCCCCGGTTCCCCTGTCTGCGCGTCACTCAGTGTCAGAGCATTCATGCAGGCAGTTTTCCCCCTTCCTGTAAACTGTGGTTTTCACAAGGTTTAGCAGGCTGGGCATTGTTGACCAAGTTTACTGTAGACAAGTCAGACAGCTGCCTCACAAGCAGTGTCCGTGCCCCTGCATCCATCAGAGATGAGCGAACACTGGTTAGGGAAACTGGTGGGAGCTTTGAAATGAACAAAACCATTACAGTTTTAAGAAATGAAGTCTACACTTCTGGAATATGCTTTCATTGCTTTACAACTCTGCAACCTGCAGCCAACTGAAAACCCAAACCCCTCACGCTCACACAAGCACATGTCATGTGCTTCACTTCCTTGTGAAGCTGATTCTGCCTAGAGGACTGATCACACTGTGTCAATTTGTAAAATATACGGTCACTGGTCCCCACGGCTGCCTGTGTTTAGAAACTCCCATTCTAATATCCTTCTACAGCATCTCCCCGCCCCCCCTTTCTCATTAATAACTTAAACAGATCACACAAGAGCCACAGTTTTGCTTTGTTTTAAAAGTATCTTTAAAGATTGCACAGGCTAGGTCTCCCATTCTCTCTCCCCAGCAAATATCAAGGGCAGGCTTCTTTCCGGTAGAGCAGAAGGGACCACACCTGTCTCCTCCGTGGTGCGCTTCCTCCCAACTCACACCTGATGGGTATTAACTGCTCTCTTAACAGAGTCAGCTCTAGCCTCTGGCCCTCTGTCTTCGGCTGACATGCAGGGCTCCCTCAGTGTGGATGGCTGCAGGGGTCAAAGGCCGAGTCCCTTCCCACCAACCACCCCAGCCATGCAGTCCGTTCTCTGGTACCAAGGAGTTAAAAGCCACCTATTCCCTAGAGATTGACTTATGCCTCTCTGTCTGCTGTTTATCATACGAGTTCATCTCCTCTGGTGTCATTTAAATGTAGGCGCCTGGCATCTGTTTCATCTGCTGCTGTTGGAATATGTGATTCACATCCTGGAGTCATGCATGGGAGAGGAGGAGGAAGAAGAGGACCTGGGGAGCCTCCAGGACCTGCTATCAGATGACCAGTTCCTCACCCAGCCAGACCAGGCCCTTTTCCACCCTCTGGAGTCTTTGCCAACATCGGAATGTGCAAGCCGGAATGTGGAGTCACCTCAGGTGACGCTGAAACACATGAGCCAGAGCTGCAGTCCCATGGGCATGAGCAGCATGGTGCTCCAGGTGCTGGGCTTCCTGGTGGACACCACCACAGGCAATAAGGTAGAGACACCCACACTGACAAGACAGACAGACAGACACATACGCACAGACAGAGAGACAGAAACAGAGAGAGACAAACAGACAGACAGACACAGATACACAGAGAGACAGAGGCAGAGAGAGAGGCAGACAGACAGATACACACAGAGAGACAGAGAAAGAGGCAGACAGGCTGATACACACAGAGAGAAAGGCAGACAGACAGATATACACACAGAGAGACAGAGAAAGAGGCAGACAGATAAACACAGATACACACACATAGAGACAGAGACAAGCAGAGAGAGAGACAGAGAGACACACACACAGTGACAGAGGCAGACAGACAGACAGACAGAGACAGACAGAGATGGAGAAAGAGACATACATAGGGAGAGACACACAGAGGGATACACAGAGAGAGACATACACAATGAGGGAGAGAGTTAATAAAATGCAAAATAGTTATGAATCTCATAAAGACCGCACAAACTGAACAGTGGCAAGGGGTTCCAGAAACCACTTGTTTGCAGTCATTTTGTCAGGGCAGCTGTGACAGTTTGCCTGCCCACTGCTGGTGTGTGTGTGTGTGTGTGTGTGTGTGTGTGTGTGTGTGTGTGTGTGTGTGTGTGGTATGTGTCCATCTTAGCTTTTCTGAGACAGACTCCCTCACTGGCCTACAACTAGGCATTAAGCTAGGTTGGTTTAACTGAGTCACAGAGACCCACCTGTCTCTGTTCCTGCCTAACTTTTCTCAGAAGCTTCTGGAATTGTGCTCATTCTTGCAAGGCAACTGCTCTACTGAGCCCTTTCTGCGGCCCTAATTTCTTCAACCCCTTCACACATTTGGGGTTTAGTCGCTGTCCCTAGCTTTCCATTTGTGATCACAGATCCCCTGTAGAGCAGATAGGCTACGTAGAAGCAGATGCATTGCCTATGACCCAGTCAGCAGTGAATATGAAAACTGTGCATACCCAGTAGACCCCAAAATACAGCCTTCCAGGGAACTAACTGTCTTTGCAAAACAAATCCTTAAGTGTTCCAGAGTTCAAAGATTCTATACAAGACATTCAGAAAAGAATTGCATAAGTAAAAAAAAAAAAAAGAGTGGGAGTCAAGAAAATGTGTCTTCAAGGTGACAGACCTATCTGTGTGTCTGTCTGTCTCTCTTTCTCTCTCTGCTTAGACTTTGCTTTTTCATCTTGAAATAGTCAATTTGTCCATTTATGTTAATAGCCTCTGTGCATTACTGGTATGAGTATGGGCTGCTCACCCTTCCCATGGCCAACATTCAGACAGACACTGAGAAAGAAATCAGGCTTGTTCAGGGGCCAGTGTCTTGGGAAGACAGAGGAGCCAGTGACTCCAAGCTCTGTCCTGACTGGATTGGAGTGCTGAGAGCTTTGGTAGGGAGGGCAGAGAGGAGCCAGGAGGGATGGCTCCGTCCTAAGTATATCTTTACCATTTATGGTGCGCGACTCTGTTTCCCTTCTTGTCCAGAATACCGCAGTAGTTCTTAGCCACCATGCCCTGGCTTCTGAACTTCTTTAGAGACAAATATCACTTTTCTTCTTGGTAGACTCTTGTCAGTCTCCTACTGTGTTCATCGAGTATGGAAGACTAAAGATTACAGAGTATCGTACATTCCAGTGTTCACTAGAGGTTCCAGGTTCTATAAATCTAAGGAAAGATCAGCTAACATCTTAATTTAGGCAGGGTTTCCCTTTAGGATGTAGAATGCCTAGAAATAGACAGGATGGGGAAGGACTAGGGAGAGGAAGCAACCTTGTAGACAGATAAACAGTATTTCTTCCAAGGACAACGCCAAAGGAGTCAGCCTGTTACAATGTATGTCCCTAAAACAGACTTCTCCTGTGTGTGAGTGAGCCTAGTCAGTGAGCCAGGAACTAATGACTATTGATTCCAAAGTCAAAGGCATGACGGCAAGTGGGAGCTGGGCCTCCTCAGATGAAGAGGCGCTAGAACCAACATTCCAGGAGCATTGACAGAAAGGAGCCCAGGCCCCTATGAAGAAGGCCAACAGGGAATGATTCTCCCCAGGCAGTAGCTTGGAAAATCTGTTCAGGCCTAGCAGCAGGCGCAGTGGGCCCATCTAAGCCTATTCTAGAGCATTCTGTGAAACTTAATAGGACCACCAACGTTAGTGCTGGATTGTAGTATTCAGTAAGGGTATGAACTACAACATGAGAATCTGTTGAAGAATAAAAAGTATCATCCAATAATGTTGGCTAAAACGTGACGAGGAACACTTTATTCAAGACTACTCTGGTGGGTACAAGGACCACCGAACAGGGTCTTACTCAACTCTGAAAACAATGATAGTGCATAGGTTAGGATCAAGGAGCACTCAGCTGTTGGAAATCACTAGGAGGAGACACCAAACATCAGGAGGGCTCTGGGTAAATCAGCTTGATAGGATTGTCTCTGGCAGTGGACCATGGTGCCCAGGCCTTTCCCCGGGAATGGTGAAGGCTGAGGAACCAAGTATGGAGGGTGCTGGCATATCAGGGGTGGAAGGGACCTTTCCAAATTGACTAGAGAGTCCTTTAAGTGAATAAATAGTTCTAGAAGAAGATAGCTCTGGGGTTACGTTTAGCTAAATAAAGAATCTTGTCAGTTTGCCTGCACCCTGTCAGTCAGAAAGGGGAACAAGTGAACTTTCACCTCCCAAGCCACAGTTGAACAGGATGGAGAGCAGGCACGACCATCAGTTCACCATGTGGGAAAGGGGATGCCACCAGACCTGTGTTACAGTGCCATCACTGAGGCTTTCAGATGGTGGATTATTTTCCCCCAAGATCACCTAACTGAGAGTGCAGGGTTCACACCTATACAGATGCCTTTCCAAGGCTAACCTTCCCAGCATCCTCTCTTCCAAGGGTCTTCCACCAATGGGATTAATTCTGAATTCAGTGACTTGGCAAGTGTTCAGTTCTTGCACACAAATTCCAGAATCTCACCTCTTCATGTGTTACTTGAGAACCCAGAGCAAGCAGCTTAATTCCATAGGTTTAAATAAGCCAATCACTGAAAAATGCTTTCAAACAACATCTAGCCATCCACGAGTCATCATGGTGATTCCTCCAGGCAAGCTCCTTGCTCTGAGCACCTGCCCTTAACGCCACCCAACTCCGTAGTCCCGGAAGCTCATTACAGCGAGGTCTGACTTATGTTTAATTGGCAGAAACAATAGAGAAGACATTAAAAACTTAATTGAACTTCGTAATAAAGCAGTACAAGCAGATGAATGACAGATAATCTAAGGTAATATGCATTAGAGATTAATTAAAGCCGCTCTGTTTCTTCACGCCTGCTGAGTTAGCTGTAATGACTTAAACAAGCGAACACTGAGAAGTCACATGCCTCTGATTTCCATTGCACTCATTATCCAGCATGTATGTGCATCATCAATGGAAAAAGGCACATGCACGCGCGCAGACATACACACACACACACACACACACACATGCTTGTGTCCCATCTGCATTCATCTGCTGAGAGTTAATGCCCCATGCACTGCACATCTGTGACAGCCTCATTCTCAGAACAATTTAGTGCTGCCCTGCACCCAGGATAACAGCTGAAGTAAGCATTCCAGACTGACCCATCCATCCTCCAGTCTTGTGAACTATGCAAACATCCCAAAGACTCTAAGATGCCAAGGCATGTTCAAGAACAAAATCAAAGGTGTTGGTGACATCAGATAAGAAAAATAATCTTTAAAAAAACAAAACAAAACAAAAAAACCAAACCAAAACTGATTCATGTCGGGCAGTGGTGGGAGGCAGAAGCAGGTGGATTTCTGAGTTCGAGGCCCGCCTGGTCTACAGAGTGAGTTCCAGGACAGCCAGAGCTACACAGAGAAACCCTGTCTCGAAAAACCAAAAAAGGAAAAAAAACAAAACCTGATTCATGTATTTAGAATTAAAGGATAGAGAGAGAGAGAAGGAGAGGGAGAAAGAGAGAGAGAGACTTTGTATCCATGGTAGGGGTTGGCAGGAGAGTGCTCATGTGCAGGTCAGAGAACAACTCATGGGAGTTGATTCACTCCTGCCACCTTGTAGGTCCCTGAGATCAAACTCATCCAGCTTGGCAGCACTCTTTACCAGCTGAACCATCTCAATAGCCCAAAGACAGATTTCTGAGGTGTGCTTGAGGATAGAGTGTTTATTATTGCAGTTGGAGAGAGAGATTTTTGTGAGTCCTGCACCTAAGATTTGTCTTGTCCACATCTTTGAAAAAATATATTCACTTATGGAAGACTTGTTGATGAGCTCAGACCAGGATGAAAGCTACTCATATCTAAAGTCCCTGAAGTCATGCTCAATGCTTTGTAAATCTCCCAAGTTCCCTAGAGCTGAGGGAAACACAGGCAGCCCTCCCACCCCATTCCCTGTTCCCCTGGTGTGAGCAGGTCAGCAAGACAGGCTCTATGAGCTGTATCAGAGCCTGTGAACCTCTGGATCCCTCTACTGCCCAACCCAGTGTCCATTCAACCAGTGTCCACCCACTGTCTTCACAGCCTCTCCCCCAGTCTAAGTTTATCTTTGAGGGATGGCGGGGGAGGTTTTTATGGGAAGAAATCAGCCCCAGGATGTCACTCTACTGCAGACCCTCACACCTTTCCTAAAGGCTTGACATGAGCCATCTCTCTTCCCTCGTCTTCTAATTGGCGGGTCCTCCCAGGAAATCTCCATGAGGTGTAGAGGTTCCCTGTGAGAAATTAGGGTCCCCCAGCAGGAGCAATGGAAATGCACACACTTCCAGTTAGGTCCTCAGGTGGGTGGCTCCTACAACCAGGACTAGAATAATGGTGTTCTTTTGTCTTTTCCCTTCAAACACCACCCCTGCCCCTTACAGCTCATCCAGGTATTGCTGGAAGACAAGGCCACTGACAGTGCTGTGAAGCTCAGCCTTCCCGTGGGACAAGAGGCCCTCATAACCCTAAGCAATGGACAGAGATTTGTGATTCACATATCAGATGTGCCCCAAAGCTCAGACAACACTTACTGCAGGAAAAGCAATGTGAACATGCAAGGGGGTTTGCTGGAGTAGGGAGTGAGGAAGCAGGCTTGCAATCTTAAAACATGTATTAAATCCTAAAGCTTTTGTATTGATCTCTGAGATTTCAATGTATATAATAATAGATGAAGCATTTTAGTTTGTATGTATTTTGAGGAATTGTATTTGATCAAACTATAAACTAATTTTGAGAATAGTCCGTCTTGCTTCTTGGAATTCTTTTGGATCTTTTTGGATAGTCCTCTCTGGGAACAAAACAGAAGACCAGTTTAAGAAATATCATATGGAGTAAGGCATGGTTTCCAGAGAAAGGTACAGTTTGAGAAATACAAACAAGTGTTTCTCTTCCCCTTTGTTGTGAACCCATCAAAACAGAACTTGTATAAGAATCCATCAGTCTTGAAGAGCAAGAGGATGCTCACTGAGTTCCACCCATCTGCCCATTTGTGTGTGTGTGTGTGTGTGTGTGTGTGTGTGTCCCATTATGCTTGCTCCCTGGCACTCCCTGGCGTGGCTAACCACCCATTTCATTACCTCAGTTTTCAAAGTATGAGGTAGAATTATAATTCAAAAATGTCTACAACAGGACCCTTTTATGAAGCACAATCTTAAAAGTTGTTGAAACTTTGTGTATCCCTGCTGAACGGATACAATTTCTGCAGCTGATTGATTATTAACATGATTTCCGGTATAAATGAAATGACTTGAGAAATTACATATCATTTAGTTCCACATATGAGGGGAATTAGATTTACCTGCAAAAATGAATTTAATTTCCTACATGCATAGAAGTTTTAAGAAATAGGAACTGGGTCACACTAGGATTTCTCATCTGTGGGGCTGGAGAGATAGCTCAGCAGGTCAGAGTGCTTCCTGCTGCTCCAGAGGACCCAAGCTCTGTCCCCAGCTTGCAGCCATCTCTAGCTTGAGTTCTGGGGGACCCAGCACCCTCTTGTGGCTTCTCTGTTCACTGTACTCACATGCACAAGTCCACATCCATGTGTACACACACAGATTATAATTCAAAATGAAAATTGTTATAAAATAAGCATCATGATCGTTTTGAAGATAATCATATTTTAGGCCCCACCCTAACTACCTCTACCCCCAACCTCTCTGGAAGTAAAGAGTCTCAGAGACTAATCAGACATTGACAATACTCTCCTTCCCTCTAGAGGCTGTTTGTCTCTTGTTTGCTAACATATAAACAGACAGTTGGTAGCTGAGTCATGGGGGAGAAGCTACAACGGGCTGGTGAGACAGCTCAGCAGGCAAAGGCACTGGCTACCAAGCCTGATGATTTGAGTTCAGTCCTTGAAACCAGCATGGGGGATGGAGAGAATTGATTCCAAACTCCCCCTCTGACCACTATCACATGCACAATTAATCAACTAGAAAAATAAATATGTAATGAGCTAAAATTTTAAAATAATAATAAATGAGAAATTGAGGCACTGGGGATGTGGCCAGTGGTACAGCACTTTTTCAGCACGTACAAGATCTCGGGCTCTGTCTCCAGTATTGGAAATTGATCATTACTAAGATAAGTTGCTCCCATGACAAGGCTTGGACTGGACTTCCCTGGAGAGAGCAGGGCTAGAAGGCACTCAGAGGATTCTGAAAAAAGTAAGCTGAGTTTGAAAAGCCAGTAGGGCCTATGTGCCTTGGGGTGTGGACAGAAGTGCCCTGTGTGGACATGTGGACATGCTGCAGAGGAGTGTTTTGCTTAACTCCCTGTGTCACTTTCTGTTGAGCCAGGCAGGGGCTGGGGTGAGGGGCTATTATATTAATCTATCTCTGCTGGCCTAGGGCCTGCAGCCACTCTCAGCAGGATAGAAGATCCGCTCTTTGTCTTTCAAGAAGGATGTGTTGGTCTCCTGTAATACGTCAGCCTCCTCCTGTTGCTTGATCACAAGTGGGCACAGGAAACCTCTCTGCCATTCCTCAAGTTTGGATACCTACCCAGGGGCTAGAAATAGCCTCCAGAGAAGGCTGCATGGCCTGTTTTCTGCTGATGCTGGGCACTGCTTTGCGGCTGCAGCAGCAGGATGGTCCCTCCTCGTCCTGACAAGGCCACTGTTCACTTAGCATTTCTCCACAGTCCACCTGCTTGGCTGCTCTTGAGCCTCAGCGGTGACCCCTAACAGACTTGCTGTGGGCTGACTGGGCAAGGAAAGCTTTGGCTGGGATGCCTTGGCTGTCCTCTGGGGAGCACGTATTCTCTTTGCAGAGGGAGCTCGAAGGAGAGCAGAGGCGGAGATACACCTCTGGTATCTTTGTTTTATTCTTGTGCCATTGGCCCAAGCAAGACATATTGCTGAGCTCAGAGCCAGAGAGGAAGTGGCACTAACAGATGTGAGCACCAGGAGGTGTTCAGTGTTGGAACTGCCTCTGCCACACATCTTATGGACTTCAGCTCACTCCAACTAATGTCTAGACAAGTTGTCTCTGATTGTCTTGTTATGACAGCCTGAACTACTGCTCAGTGACATCAGACAAGAGGGAGCACCTTTTGCAGACCCTGTATCACTGCTGTGGCATTACGAAATTCATGATGTAGGAGAAACACAGGCTCCCCAGGAATGCACACTAGCAATAGTACTTCTGGAACAATAATTGGAACTAGGAATAATAATGAGACCCTGCACAGACAGGAATCCCCCCCAAGGCATACCACTGTTTGTCAATGTGGCACTTACAGAAAGGGAGGTATATCACATCTCTCTCTTGGGTAATAATAACTACACCCACAGACATCTTGGAACATAAATTTTCCCTCAGGATGATAAGTTAGAAACCCACTAACATTCTGGCAGCAGACAGATTTCCCCAGAAAGGGATATTTCATTTAAAATGTATAGCAGTGTGTTCCAAAATTAAGTATTTGTCATAGATTTATTCTTTTCCCAGATACCATGAATAAATAAACAAGCCCCTGATTTCAATGAAGCTTGTGTAGCAGGTAGAGAAAGGCAGACAATGACTCAATGAACAGATTAAAGCAAAATATCTGACCTGGGGGTTAGCGTTAGAGAACCGCAGGGTACCAGCAATGGCTGGAGGCTTCCTGAAGAACACTGGAGCAGCACCTCTCTCAGAGTACAATTTGAAATCTGATGTAAGGAGGGTAAAAGAAAGTGAGTTCCAGGAGGGCCAGAGAGCAGAATGAAGCAGGTGGCCATACCTCACAGTCCAGGGTCACCCTTGAGGTCAGTAGTCATGAATTTAAAATGGTTCCTGGATTTCCAATCAGTGTTGTTTTCTAAAGAAGTAACTCAGTGGTAGAGCATTTATCCTGTGCACACAGGAGCGTGCATTCAATCCCCAAGAAACAAAAAACCGAGGGCTAAGACACCCACTTTATTGTTGAGCTGTGTTATATGATATCACAGTAATGTGTGTGTGCATGTATTGAATACAATGATAAAAACATTATAACACACACATACCTTTCTCTTAAAAGTCTTACACTGAAATAACACAAGAACCCAGGGCTTAGGTCCAGAGTTAATCAAAGCAGCTGAAGGTAACCAGCCACTACTACCAATCCAGGAAACCTGAGTTGCACTTTTGTTTTTTTAGTTTTTTCTTTTTCCTTTTTTCAAGAGAATTAAAACATTTGCATACACATGACAATGGATGATACAGAAGCTTCATTCCCATCTGTTATTTTATCTGATATCATTATTCAATTTTGATATTGCATAGGGTGTGCCAACAACCATTTTATAACCAAATTGTGACCTTGCTTGGATGACCCTTTCAATGGGGAACCTCATTAAAAGTTATGGCCTCAGGATAAACGGGGCAAGTGTCCGAATGTCAGAACCAACCTGAAAGTGGAGCCTCTGCACAATCTACTGGAACATCCTGGCAGACACAAGACAGCACTGACAGAGACACACAACAGCACTGACAAAGACACACAACAGCACTGACAGACACAAGACAGCACTGACAAAGACACACAACAGCACTGACAGAGACACACAACAGCACTGACAGAGACACACAACAGCACTGACAGACACACAACAGCACTGACAGAGACACACAACAGCACTGACAGAGACACACAACAGCACTGACAGAGACACACAACAGCACTGACAGATGCACAACAATCATTGACACATACACAACATTTATGCCTAGCAGTGGAACTCCTGTAGTGACAGCATTTTATAGAACCATCAGCAATATAGGAAGGACCCAGTTCATCTGCATGCTCCTCCCATGGGTGCCCTGCCCGTTTCATTGCAGCCACCCTGGGGAAGGAGGGAGGAGCATTTCACGGTTCCCGTTGCCTTCCCCTAATGACTAACACTGAGCACCCTCTCCATTTGCTTCGCTGCTTGGGAAGACAACCGTTGAAATTCTTCCCCTATTTAGAATGGGGTTCTTTATTTTCTTATTGATAAGTTATAAATGACCTTTGCATATTATGGATATAAATTTGTTATCAGATATATAATTTGCAATTATAACAGTAAATATTTTTAGTGTACCTATATAGCAGAATTTCTAATCAAAAAACTGTAAAAGAAATTATATTATCTAAAGAGCCTATATCAACTAAGAGAGGGAAAAAAGCAGAATGTTTAGAGATGAAAACATAGTAACTAAATTTTTGAAAAATGACCAGAGAAGTTTAGCATCGGATTTGATCAAGAAGGTGGAAAAATAAGCAGACTTGGAACAAACCGAGGTGAAGAAAAGACCTGGGGGCCCATCAGACACCACAGAGGCACCAGTAAAGCCTGTGAGGACCCCAGAGAGAAAACAGATAAAGGAGCACATGCAAAGATTACTTAAATGATAGCTACTGTGAACTCCCCACATCTGTGGAGGGAAATGGTACCCCAGTTTAAGATACCCAGTAGACTCTGACCACATGATCCTAAAGAAGCTCACCCCAGGACACATTACTGCTGAACTACCAAAAGACAAAGAATTTTGGAAGAAGCAAAAGCAATTGAATTAAATAATAATTAAAAAAAAGCCTCATCACATACAGGGGAGATGTGCATAGCTATCAGGAGATTCCCAGGAAGCATAGCAGGCCAGAAGAAAGAGGGACTCTATTCAGAATAGTAATAAGGGAGAAAAATGAACAGGAATGCCTTCAAAGATGAAGGGGAGAGAAGATACTCTCAGACTTGTATTTGTATTTGTGGGGTATATATGTGGTGTTTGTGTGTTTGTACATATGTGTGGTGTGTGTATATATGAGCATATTTGCATATGTGGTGTGTGTCATGTGTGTGATGTGTGTATATATGTATATTCTGTGTGTGTGTGTGTGTGTGTGTGTGTGTGTGTGTGTAGCAATAATAATGAAGAAAAGGAGACCATGAATGTGAGATGAAGTGGGAGAGAAACAGGATGAGGTGGAAGAACTGAGGGAATGATATAAATGCAGTACATGTACACGAAAAAAATTAAAAATAAAGGAGAAAAAAATACATGTATTGAGAAGTTTGGTTTCTCTAAAAACTCAGTTATGTTGTGTGAGTATGGCTTTGCTTTAACCCCAGGTGTGGGATAAGAGGCTGCTTTACAGCTGGTGATTGTGATTTGCCTCATGCTTGAACCTGGGCGTGAATTTTGCCAGCTGCAGATAGTTTAATTCTGAGGACTCTGGAGAGGGTGTAAATGGGAGAGCCCTGAGAGGGACTGAGGAAGCTGCTGCTCCCCCTGCTCCTCCCCCTGCTGCTCCAAGTTGCTACTGTTGCATTTTGTCAAGTGGTCATGAGCAAAGAGAGGAGAAGAAATTAGATATCCTGACAAGGAAGATTGGACTTGCTCCAAGGAAGCCAACACCCCTAATTAGCAGTAACTGTCTAAAGAGGTCTACACCCCCTTTCCTTCTAACCTTCTTTCCCTTCTACCTAGTGTTGGTGGTTTAGGGTGGAATAAAGGTTGGAATGGAGATAAAAGATGTAAGAACTCGAGCCGGGCGGTGGTGGCGCACGCCTTTAATCCCAGCACTTGGGAGGCAGAGGCAGGCGGATTTCTGAGTTCGAGGCCAGCCTGGTCTCCAGAGTGAGTTCCAGGACAGCCAGGGCTATACAGAGAAACCCTGTCTCGAAAAAAAACCAAAAAAAAAAAAAAAGATGTAAGAACTCAATAAAGTAGCCAAAAGGAAAAAAAAAGTGCCAACAAATACAAAGTTCAGAAAACTGAAATTATACTAAGTATCATTTGAGCTTTGACATGAAACTAGAATTCAAAAGCAGATCTGAAAACCCTAGAAGACCTGAAAATATGTAGAAATCACACTCTCTTGAAGAACCAAGGGATCAAACCAAAGGACAATTTAGAGCATACTTCAAAACAAACCAAAAGTAAGCATAACATACTGTATTAGTTATATTTCTGCTGCTGTGAGAAACACTGGCCAAAGGCAACAACGGGAGGAAAGGGCTTATTTCACCTTACAGTTGCAATCAATCCATCACAAAGGGAGTCAGGGCTGGAACCTGGAGGCAGGAACTGAAGTGTGGGCCATAGAGGAGTGCTACTTACAAGCTTATTCCCTGTGATTTGCTCAGCCTGCTTTCTTAACCCACCAAATGCCCGTGAGGATGGGGAGGAGTCCCCCAGAGAGTTGGGCCCTTCCACATCAATCATTAATCAAGCAAATGCATTACAGTTTGTCTACAGGCCAACCTAAAGGAGGCATTTTCTCATCTGAGGTTCCTTTTCCCGGATAACTCTACCTCATGTTGAGCTAAGAGACCAACCAAGATACACACCAAAACTTAGGGCACACAGAAAAAGCAGTAATAAAGGAAATTTACAGCATCCGATACCTACAATTAGAAAGAAGAAAGCTATATGCACCTGTAATCCCAGCATTGAAGAGGCTGAGGTAAGAGGCATGCTGAGAGTTTGAGACTAGCCTGGGCTATGAAGTGACTTCAAAGTCAGCTTGGAATACACACTGGAACACTGTGTCAACAAATAAATAAATAACAAATAAATAAGTAATCCAAGTTTATACCACAGCAAATAACCAAAAGAATAAATTAAGCCCACAACTAGTAGAAAAAAAGAAATTAAAAAGATTTGATTAGAAATAAACACAAGGAAAAGAGGGAAAAAAAATTAGGTTGGCTTTTGACAGAGCCTCCTAATGTTCTGCAAATTCCCTGGAACTACACAATGGGAAAATGCTCTTTTAAAAGCTACCTATCTGCACACTTTGATCTTACGCCACATACAAGATTAACTCAAAGCAGATTGAAGACTTAGGCTGAAATCCAGGTAAAGCTTGCAGAGGAGAACGTAGTGGGGAAGCTTCTCAGGTTGGTTTCGATGGTGATGTATAAGAATGACACCACATGTACAGACAGAAAGTGCAAATACAGACAAATAGGGCTACATCCATTTATTAAAAAGCCCAACAAGGTAAATGACACACCAGCAAGCTATAGAATGAGAAAATAGTCGTGAGTGACATGTCTGACAGGGTATGTGCTAGCTTGTTCTTACTGTCAACTTGACAGAAGGTGAAGTCACCTGAGAAGAAGGAATCTTGTCTGAAGCACTGCCTCAGTCAGGCTGGCCTGTGGCCATGTCTGTGAGAGACTGTCTGACTGATGATTGATGTGGGAAGGCCCAACCCATTGTGGCTGGCACCATCGATACATAGCCAGGCCTGGGTTATGTACGCAAATGAGCTGGGCATGAGTCGGGGAGTGACCCAGCAACCCAAGATCCTCCAGGGTATCTGCTTCAGTTCCTACCCTGAGGTCCTCCAATAGGGGTCCATAATGTATAGATTGAAATAAACCCTTTCCTCCCCTGAACTGGCTCAGGGGGAGGAAATTGCCACCATCAAATTGTCTCATGGGCTTGCCTGTAGAGCAATTTAAAGATTGCTAATTGATAGACCAAAGCCTAACCCACAGTGGGCGGTGCCACCCCTAGGCAGGTGGTCCTGAGTTATGTAGGAGAGTGTCTGAATGTGAAGACCCTGGAAGCAGGCCAGTAAACACTTTCCTGCATGGGCTCTGCTTCAGTTTAGCCTCTAGATTCCTGCCTTGGCTTCCCTCAGTGATAGATTATGACCTGGGAGTTTTGAGAACCAAATAGACCCCTTTCTTCCCCCAGCTTCTTCCGGTCAGTGTTTTATCACAGCAACAGAAACTGAACTGATGTAGCCCTCAAGTTGCTTTTGGTC
The DNA here is from genome assembly GCF_008632895.1 of Mastomys coucha. Taxonomy (NCBI): domain Eukaryota; kingdom Metazoa; phylum Chordata; class Mammalia; order Rodentia; family Muridae; genus Mastomys; species Mastomys coucha. The sequence continues at coordinate 67,579,233 of NW_022196896.1, read as the reverse complement.
AAAGTGTTTTATCACATTAACAGAAAGCAAACTCGATCAAAGTGTTCCTGTCTAAAATGCATGCTGGACCCCCTACAACTCAACAACAACAAAAATAAAACCCGGTTTTTAGGTGAGCAAAGAACCTAAACAAACTTCTCTACAGAGAAGCTGTGTCCACGGGCAGAGCACACACCTGAAGAGGCTGACATTGGTGGTCATCGGGGAATAACAGACGTAAGTTACAGTAACATAGCCCCTCACAGCTGCTAGGATGGCCATTACTGAAAAGCAAGCATAAGCAAAACCAGAAAATAACCCGTGTTGAAGATAATATGAAGAAATTAAATTGTAAGAGCCAGAGGACCAAGAAGTTCACTGTGAGATTGTGTCTAGGAGCAACAGGTGATACCACATGATACCACAACAATAGAGCTGTCTGAACAGGCTCTAAAGAAGCACACTAGCTACCTGGATACTCTAACATGGAAGGGGAAATACCACGAGAGCTCCCACCCGTAGACAAAGTCAACTAAAGACTCCCGAAAGAGAATTAGTCTTCCTCAGGGATGAGCCCCCTCAGTGGTTATACAATCCCAACTGGCAGCCCTGAAATCATAGACACACAGCAACACTAAATGAACTGAGAAGGTTGCATCTCTATATGTATGTACGTATAGATTGTAATGATAATAAATATTTTAAAATGGGGCTGTGAATTTGAGAGGGAGTGAGAGGAAGACAGGGGAGGGATTGGAGTGAACTTTCAATGGATCGGAGGAAGGAGATAAATGATGTAAATATATTTTCATTAATTATTTAATGTAAAAAAGGGGGGGAAGAAACTAGAACAGTTAGGGCTATGAAGAGAGACCCTGTCTCAAAAAACAAACACAAAAAACCCTTAAAACAAAGCCACCATAAGACCCATTAATCCCACTTCTGAGTATTTAACTGAATGAATAACACCCTGTAGGCATATATTTTTTACAATCTACTTTAATAAGGGGCCAACCTCCCTTTTAGCTCACTACCCACCAGAGGTAGTGGAAAAAAAAGGTTATTAGGATATGGGGGGAAGTGGACCTGTTTAGGAATAGTTCTTTGGGACAATTCCAATCTTTGTTGTTCTCAGTCCAGTCTACTAGCAAACACCAAACACGCACCAGCAACTGCTATCTAGTCCACTCAGCAGACACCACACACACATACACACGAATCAACAAGGGCAGTTCAAGCCAGAAGAAATCACAAGGCTCGCCAATAAGCCTGAGTCCACAGAAGCAGCAAGAAGCCTCAGGAACTTCATGAGAAGTTCTTTGGCGAGTTTCTCTCTATGAAATCTCCAAGTGGAACTCAGCAATGCAATGTAAGGTGAACCACTACATGTGTATTGTCAGCGAAGAGTAACAAGGCAGAGCAAAGTGACCAATACTGGAGCTCCCACTGTCTGTGGGGTCATACTTATATTCTTTCTAAGCATCACGCGTCTTTTCATGTGTTTGCTATAGCAAAACATCCTTTCACCTGTGTCTGCTTCAGCAAAACATTCTTTCACCTGTCTGCTCCAGCAGAACATCATTATAACCTGACTCTTCACAGAAACCAGAATTTTCACTTTAACACCGCTACCATATACCTACATCCATGAGTTGTTGGTAGCATAGTTCACAAGTGGAAACAGCCAAAATGTTCACTGATAGACAAATGGATAAAGAAATCAGTACACAGAGTGGAATATTACCCTTAAAAAGAGAGAAACCTATCAGATGCCACAACATGGGCAAACCTTGAAAGAATTGTGCTGAAGGAAATTAGCCAGTCCTCGGCAGGACTGAATTTGTCTGAGGCACACAAATGGTCAAATTCGTCAAAACAGAAGGCGGAGTAGTGCCTGCAGAAGCTGAGCTAAGGAAACAGGAAGTTGATGTTTGGAGGATGTGGAATTTCAGGCAAGACACCAACATTCTACAAATGCAAGTGCAGCAAGGCTGTGCTTTGTGTATTGGGGTGAACTCTTACCCGTGGCTAAGGGGAGAGCTTTGATTCTGTGACTCTCACGTTGGCAGGGTGACATGCCGACATTCTTAAACAGAAAACAAACTGTTGCAGCAGCGTGACCTTAATTGTCAATCTGATTGGATTTAGAATCATCCAGAATACAGCAAGGCACAGCTCTGCATGTGTCCGAGGGAATAAATGGAGCGGGGGGAGATTAACACTGGAATTCCCTGTTCTCTGCTTCCTGATGCACCATAACATGAACCTCTCTGTGCCTTGTGCCCTTCCTGCCACGACAGACCAAATCCTACTAATTCTTGAGCCAAAATAAACCTTTCCCCCTTAATTGGTGTGTCAGGTAATTTGGTCACAGAGAAAGAAAAGGCAGGTAATATAACTGGTCATTAAGCAAATAAATCAATGAGTACCTATCATTGCCCGTCTCCCAGATATGGATAAGAGCCAATGATTTCTCTCAGTCTTACAATAATCTAAATAGATAAGAATGAAGAAAAATAGAAACTCTTGCACCCTGATAGTATAATTGGTGTTTAAGCCAGTTTGATAGCCCATAACAATTATTTACACGGAATTAACTAGCAAAGTTAAACACTCTCAAGCCCACATCTTGACCTCTAGTGGGTTAACAGGAGTGGCCTGCGAATCTGTGCAAATAAACTGTCTCTAGCTTTTACAATCCAACATCTCGAGACCCATAGGAATGCAAGAGATCTGTGGGGCTCCTACAAGGTTCTACAATTGAACTCATTCCACCAGAAGAGGCACATGCCTCCACCACAGCTGGCCAACTCAGGCATGAGGAAAGAGAAGGTGGATTGATCCTGCCGTGAAAAGCCACATAGGAGCTGAGATCACCGTCTGCAAGTCCTCTTCCCACACTGATAGGTCAGTTCAATCCATTTTCCTTTTCTGAGGTTGAAACAGACATCATTTTTTCCCTCTGAGCAAACAGAGCGAGGATAAGCTCTCTCCTGACACTAGAGACCTCATGTTTGACATCCAAACCCTGGTAGGGGGGATGTAACAGTCCCCATTCTGCAGAGGCAACAGAGACAGAAGTGTCGGGTGACATGCCACTATCCCACGATCAGAACACGATAGAGCAAGATCTGGATTATTTTTAATCCCAAAGGCGTATTTCAGGGAGGAGGAGTTGTTGGTTTTTTATGTTGGATCTTGACTGTAGTGTCTCATGTAGTCTATCTAGGCTGGTCTTAAATATGCTTACCCAGCTAAGGCTGACCTTGAACTCCCGACTCCACCTCCTGAGTGCTGGGATAACAGGTGTGAGCCATCACGCCTGGCTACAGAGTGTAGTATTTCAATGACTTCCTAACCTGTCTCTCAAGACCATGGAACACGTCTTCCCGAGAACAGGGGATAAGAATGTCTGTGAAGCTGGGGAGAGAGCAGCAGCAGGCAACAGCAGAATCCGTGAGAATAAGCAAGATGTCTCAGGGAGAAACTGAAGACACCATCAATATTTCAAAGCAGACGGAGAGCAGGGTGGGAAAAGAGAGCCAGGGGCAATCAGGGAGAGACAAGAAGTCACCGTGCAGAAGACAGAAACCAGCTGTGTCCATACTGGCAGGGTGCTCTGGCAACCGGGCATCGAGGAAGTCACAGGAGATTTCACAGCAGGGTGCAGTGAGGACATGACGTAGAAAAAACTCAAATCCTATTTCAAGATATTTTGTTATGGGGCCAGTTAGTGCAGGACTCTTGCATATTAGAAATATAAGCTATAGAAAATGTTCCATGGTGGGACAAAGACTTGATGTCATAAAAAAAAAAGGTAAAAAATTATTATTACTTTGAAGTTATTTTGATATCTATTAAACTTCTTACTGAAACAAGATGGTTTTTAAAATCTATGTCGCTAACTACACGACACCACGGACTGCGTGAGTGATGGAAGATGTGTGTATATGTGGTTCACGGTTCTGGGGAGCTGATGGGGAGGCTCAGTAATTGAGCCTGGTGATGCCCTCCTTGTTGGCACAGAGAAGTTAAGCAGCTTGGTAGAGTCGCACAGCTGACAAGCGGAGGAGAGCATTGAGCCTGAGTTGTGAACGCCCACCCTCTGGCTGCAAAACGCTTGCCATCCTGCGGAAAACCAAGACATCCAGTGGAACGCGTGGACTCTGCGCCCAGCAGCGGCGGTGGGCGCAGCCGAGGGGACGTCTTGTAGCAGACGTCGCTTCTTACCGGGGTGTAAGGTAGTAAGGGAACCCCGGCCCCGGACTGATCGAGACCCCCCGACCCGGGAACCCTACCGCGGGGGGAAAAGGGCTTCCGAAGCACGCTCCGCCGCAGGGGGGCGCCCCTGGCTGGCCGCTGCTTGGCTAGTGGTCCCCGCCACAGGGCGCGTCGCCTTCAAGAAGATGTCGCTGTCCGGCGGGGAGCGCCCAGCTTGGCCAGGGACTCGCCTGTCCTGGTTGCTATGCTGCAGCGCCCTGTTGTCCCCAGCTGCCGGCTACGTGATCGTGAGCTCGGTGTCCTGGGCTGTCACCAACGAGGTAGACGAGGATCTGGACAGTGCGTCCACCGAGGAGGCGCTGCCCGCGCTGCTGGAGGACTCGAGCAGCATCTGGCAGCAGAGCTTCCCGGCCTCGGCGCACAAGGAGGACACGCACCTGCGGCCTCGGGGCTCCGCCCGCGCCAGGCCCGCACCGGCCGCGCGTGGCATGTTCTCCTACCGGCGGGAGAGCGGTTCATCTGAGGCATCCCCCGGCCCCAGGGTGCATGCAGGCACCGCCCGCTCCTTAGCCCACGCTAGCTCCTGGGGCTGTCTGGCCACCATGTCCACCCACGAAAAGGTAAGCCAGAGGTCGGGACGCGGGGGGCGGTGCGCTTCTCCCTTCCAGGACGCAGGGCGACTCAGGTTTCACAGGTTCATAGACCGTAAAAGCCCAGTGAATAACGGAACCAGAGTGTGCATGGGTCGGTCCATCCGGTCAAGTGCGTGTGAGTGGGGAGGAAGGCGACACTGGGAAACGGTCTGGTGGTTAGTGACTGAATCCCTGTATTAAGATGGCCAAAGGGATGATCAGATAAACAGCGACAAGCTGGAAACCTGGACTGCAAACTGGATCGCCTTTGGAATCACAGATGAGGCACATCCAGCTCCTGCAGGCTCTGATAGTCCTGCAGACAGACTCTGGCACCGCCTCCCACGCCAAGTGGGTGTGGAAGAAGAACACCATCCGGTAGACATTTACACTTAAAAAAAAAATGGAACTCGGGTTTTTTAGAAAGACGACTTAGGTAGGCAAAGGTTAACGACTGGAGGAGCTGTTTCAGCTGCAACTAGTCTCTTTCCAGCCACAAAACTGTATTCACATTTTAGCCTGCTTCCTCCCATCCAGAATGGCAGGGAGAGGTGCCGAGGCTCTGTATTCCATAAGAAGAGCCTCCAGAAAGCTTCTAGTCCTTATTGGTAAGCAGAGATGTGGTCCTAGCTCCTGTTTAATCTTGCAGGGCAGGGCTAACATCTTTGTTACATATCACACCATGTGGGCGTCCCGTTCTTGCCACAGTTCTGGGTCTCACTAACCCCAGCTTGGCCAACACATCCCGCTTTCCCACCTATAAAATTAAGAAATTCGGTGGGCAGGGTTTTTGTTTGTTTTTTATCTTCTTAAAAAAATTATCTAATGACAATTTTATCCTAATAATGGCAGTGATCTTGTCCTCTTTCAACATCTGAATCTTAAGCCAGTTCTGTATTCCCAGGGTTCAAACAGTTTTTACACGTCTAACATGTACCTTAATAGAATACAGACTTTAAATATGAAGCTAATCTTTAGGTTTACAACAAATCATTTCAGACAATTAAAAATCTACTGCCTGCAGCTAGGGAAGTGGCTCAGCTGCAGAATGGCTGAGAATCTGTGTTATTCAACCTCCAGAACCCCTGTTCTTTTGTTTGCTTGTTTGTTCTCTTTTTTAAAGTGCCAAGCAGGGTAGCGCTAATTTATGATCACAGTGCTGAGTCGGTTGAGACAGGTGGATCTTTAAGGCTTGCTGGCAAGCTAGCCTAGCCTATCTCGGGAGTCCCAGGCCTGGACCCTGAAGAAAGACACTAGGAGGCTAGGAGGTTGACCTCTGACCTCCATGAATACACACTATGCATAAGCACCACACACTCAGGCACACACAAAACACAAAACAAAGAAGCCCGGTGCCAGTCAGGCTTGGCAGCCCATGCCTACAGTCCCAGCCCTAACACAGCTAAGGCAGGAGAATTGTGAGTTCAGAGCCAACTCTAGATACTTATCTAGGCCCTGCCTCACAGAACCAGGTACAGCCCAACAAGAAAAGGCATCCACGGTCCTTGCGGTGAAGCTGTTTTGACCTCCAACAGCTCTTCTGTTGGCTTCCTTAGTTAGGCCTTTCCCCTTCCAATGTTGACTTTGAATCCAAACAGTAAATTCAGAGAACATTTGCATGAACTGCTGAGCGGTTCATGATAGCCTGGAAATAGAATCTGTGGGTGATGTAATAGTACCATTTGGAGAACTCGTTAATGTTTCATATTTCTGAATTACTAAAGCCCTTCCTTTCAGAATCTTGCCCACCACGTCGGGTGCTCGGAACACAATGGCGGCTTCACGAACAGGAGGGTTCTTTGTAAGGGACAAAGCAGAGGTGGCAGAGTTTGGGAAAAACTAAGACTTAAACACTTTAATTTAAGGCCACGTAAACATGGCATGGAGCCCTCCCTCATCCACGAGGTGAACACAGGCAAAGATCAGTAGATCAGGCTTCTGTGACTTCCATTTATGCTGAGGTGGTATCTAACATTTTCCCATAACTTGTTCAGTCATATAAAGAAAAGTAATTGACCATAATATAACATACAACGGATAGATGAAGAAATGTTGCCCCAGCTGAAGCGATTGGAAGCGTTCTTGTCATTCCAAAGACCAATCAGTTTGTTAAAATTAATTAAATTCTTCTATTCCCCCAAAGTTGAAAAAGGACGAAGAGGTGTGGAATGCAGTAGTTATCTAAGGGGAGCTTGTGGGAGAGACAGCACTGTCTTCTTCTCTAGAGTCCTCTCTCTTCAATAAAATGGCTACATTAGTTGTGTGGAGTCTGCATCCCGAATAACCCTTTAGCTTCCAGACGGATGCACTTCCCTGCACAACCCCACCCCATCCCCAGAGAAATTCTGAAAGCATCACTAGTTTGAGTTGCTTAAATTGGGACCTCGGAGCCTAAATATTCTCCCTGTGAATCCACTGCAGTACGCAAATGGTCCGAGCAAGGTCCCAGCTGGAAACACGGAGTTTGCTCCCAGCTTGTTACTCGTAGCTCTGCCACCACAACATTGTCTTTGTTACTGTTGTGTTTGTTAGATCCGAGGAGTGCCCTTTGGGAGCTGCCTGGCCATCAGTGATGGCCCTGTCCACAACAGCACAGGGATCCCTTTCTTCTACATGACAGCCAAGGACCCTGCCGTGGCTGACCTGATGAAGAACCCCACAGCCTCGTTGATGCTGCCCGAGTCCGAGGGAGAGTTTTGCAGGTAGAGAAGGGAGGGTTTGTTCTTAGGGGTTTGGGCAGAGGTGGAAAGTGGATTGTAAATTGACATCCTTCTTCTTAGAGTTCCACTGCAGACCGAGCAGTGTGATTTGGAGCAAGCTACCTCACGTGTATTCATCTGTAAAATGGGAGGGTGCATGAGTTTTGACTTTCACTGGGGTGGGTAATATATCCAATGAGCCTGTTATAAATAGAAATCGTTGTCTGCTGGAATGTGTGGGCTGCACTTAGCCTAGCTCACATCCCTGCTTAGTGTCGCCTGCCTTAGCTTCCCTCAGAGTGGCAGCGTTGACCTCAGGTGGACCAAGCCTTCCAACAAAGAGCTTATTTGCTAATAAGAGTTTGACAGTGTACTTTGTTGAATCCTGAACTCAAAGGGAAAACACAGAGGCCTCTCTGTACCCACAGCTTAGAAAAAGAGCAAATTTCACAGTGCACAGCTTGCTGAACATATATCACTTTGAAACCGGTGTAAAGATGAAAACTCAGAAGCCGAACAGTCACAAGTTGGTATGCACAGTCATTCCTACCCTACAGAGTGTTTTGGAGCCTTGGACATGGGTGTCTTCTTTAACACAAAATGTTTGAGACTGGTTTTCATGGAGCCCAGGCTGGCCTTGAACCTAACTTGTAGGCAAGGATGTACCACATTGGTTAATAGAGCACTGGGGAATTAAACCCAGGACCTATGGATAGCAGATGAGCATGCTACCATCTAAGCTATGTCCCCAACCCATGGTTCCTCATCTAACATCCAGAAGGGCACAGTGGGCTGGGGGCTGGAAGGTGACCCAATAGAAGTTTGTCTCCCTGGGATGTTCAAAGCTGGAGCCTATTGTTTTTTTCAATCCATTTATAGCCCCTCTCCCCCCAAGGGACGTGTGTGGTACAAGCCAACATCCTTTAATGCAATTTCTCAAAAACCCTCAAGAAGAAAAGACTTCTGAAGACATTTAAGCAAAAAATAGAGCATCCATTCATTCCAACACTGTCATCTAAATTCAAGATGCAAACCCCCAAATCACTTGCTGCCAGGGAGACCCTGCTCTGAGATCCTGTGGCAGTCTAGAGATTAACAATCATCACAGGGTGGCCTGGAAGAAAGGGTAGATTATGCCTGGGCATCTACTACCTCATCTGCAAACATGGAGGTGATTGAGAGCAGGAACTGGCTCCCTCTCACCTCTGAAGCTCTGCCCTCTACGCACAACACAGAGAACAAGCAGCCATCCTGTTTGTTCTCATGGAAACCAATTACAGCAATAACGGGGTGCCTGGGAAAGCCCTAGCCATCCCCTCTCCCACCATTTATCCTCAGCCACAGAGGCTCAAACTGCAGGACTTCCACTGTTCCCCACCAGGTTATGACCGGAAGCCAGGGAAATAGAATTCTTTTGTCACGGAATGGTCTCCCTGTTCTTAGCAAGCTTGTTGCGACTAGAGATATATTCCCAGGAGGATTTCCTAAATTCTGTGTCCTAAAAGCAGTCATGCTGGAACGCGTTGCTCCCAGAACCCAGAGTGCACCTGCTCTGGAAGACAAGCCACAGGGTTCAGTTCTAGGAGCAATGTGCAGCCTCATTTGGCTGCACAAGATTTGCCTACCAGCAGGCCCCAGGTGGACAAACGTGTACAGAGACTGAAGATCAGATTGTTGAGAGAACAATCTTCATAAGCTGGAGGAGGGCAGTGTCTCAGAGTAGCTGCCTCCAGCCACTTGCCCTTAGCTGCATACCATGTGTGCGGTCTGTCTTTCTGTGTCTGTGTATCTGTGTGTCTCTCTGTGTGTGTCTGTGTATATCTGTGTGTGTTTTTCTGTGCACATTAGTTTGTATGTGTGTGTATGTGTGTCTGGGTATATGTGTGTCTGTGTGAGTTTGGTTGTCTTGGTGTATGTGTGTGTGTGTGTGTGTGTGTGTGTGTGTGTGTGTATGTATGTATGTATGTACCTCTGTATGTGTCTCTGTATGTGTCTGTATATATGTGTGCATGTGCACAAACATCTGTGTACCATGCTGAATAAGAAATGAGACAGCATCTAGCCAGAAGTGATATCTCCAGGGTCAAGGGCACACCTCTGTTCCCTACCTACATGCAGAAATAGCCACACCTACTGGCCCCTGTGTCTAGAATCTCTTCATGGAACTGTTCCCTGGAACTGTCAATCCCTAGCACTACTTAAACTTCTGAAGTGTTGAAACATGGTATAAATTAAATTTGCTTTAGCAAGGGTGAGACTTCCAAGCAGATGTTCTGAAATGAGGCTATAACTTCCTGTGTATGACTTAAGCCCAGATGTGAGGTTCACGTTCAGGGCTCCTAAAACCTAGAACGTTAGAAGCATCGAGTATAGGACTTAGTAAATCAAAGCCTGCATCAAAAGAGAGACAAGTGCCAGAACCCCCAGATAAGCAGGGAGCTCCTTGGGGGTCGCCTGATCAGAGAGAGGCATCTGGTAGAAGATATTGCCAGAATCGCATCCCAGACAAGAACTCTGTAGAGTTTAGAAAGACTAACACGAGGACTCCTGCCTGTTTCCAGGACCTGGAGAGATCACTGGTGAGACCAGGATTTGTTGTCAAGTGTGTCATAGCAATTCTACGGACTGGGGAGGGGACTCAGAAACCTCCAGCTGATGGTGAAGATCATGAAGGTACCGGTCACTTGTGTTCAAAGAAACAGCCTTGCCTTACGCTGTGAAGAAGCATCCTGTGGGCTGAACCTTGTAGCCATGCTGTTTGCCCATTTGGTGTGTGCTCTGCTCAGAGTCTTCTGTGGCTATGTGCAGGGGGAGAGTGTAGATCTTTTGGGGGATACATCCCAGGGTCCCCACAGGCCTAGACGAGCCAGCAGAAGAGGGACCACAAGCCAAGTTAGGAAGAGAAGGGTTTAGAAACCATCCCCCGTGGCTCCTTGGGCATCCTTGGGTCTGCAGTTCTTTGTCTGCTGGTCTACCTATGTCTTTACCAGGGTACACCCGGACTCCCACAGGCTCCGTGCCGGTACAGTTTGGTGAGCTCCGTCTTCACCAATGGGACACACAAGCCAAGAGGAGAAGGTCCTCGGCAAACAGTGCCGAGCACAAGAAGGACGAACTTTAAGACTGTCACAAGAGCAGACTGAACAGGTCTCTGTAGATTCAGAACTTTGATAAAGCTGCATAGAAAATACATGTGCTTATTAGGCAGGGCATGGCTCGATACATCAGTCAACTTTGTGTGGCTGTCACAGCATACCCGAGGCTTGATGGTGTGTAAAGAAAAGGTTTTTGTTTCACACGTCTAGAGACTCACAGTATAGTGTTAGCCTGTGCTCCTCTCTGTGAGGACCACCCTGGCTTCACCACCCCAGAGCAACTGGCAGGTGCAGAGGAAAGATGAAATCACAGGGCAGGAAGCAAGAAGGATTGGGCTAGCCTGTATGAAAGACACGCAGTCCAGGTGTTTTATTGACAAGCTGGAAGCCTACATTGGACAGGTTTGGGAGCTATTTTAACTTATACCCCAGTCCTGGGTACTTGCTGTTTCTCCGGGCCATGTGCTCTTGGTCCATCTCCTCCCATGGAGGTTTCTTCCTCTCTTTCTGTCCTTTCTCCCTCTTCCCCCACTGCCCCCCCCCCACCTGTGACTGACCAGCCAGGTGACTGAAAACCCGCCTACCTCTATCTACTGCCCAATCACAGGCTGTAGCTTTCTGTTGACCAATTAACTTGGGAGGCCAGGTTACAGGGCATCACTTGGTGTACCTGAGGCTCTCTCTTTTCCTCACAGTCAGGGCAGCCAGATCTTGGGGGAAGTATTTAGCATTTGAATACATAGCATCACCAGACCAACCCTCCCCCACACTTTTTTTTTTTTTTTTAGAATTGGTAGGACATTGGTCTGAGATGGTTGTGAGCTACCAGTCAGTGCTCTTAACCGCTGAGCCATCTTTCCAGCCCCCACTTTTTTTTTAAAATAAATAAATAAATAAATAAAACCGCTCCTGGTATAACTAGATCACTGAGAGACTAGCAATGATCCTTCCCAAGGGTGATGCCCCTATGACCTTGCACCAAATCCCACCTTTTAAAGATTCTGCTCTCTCAATACAGCTTCACTGGGACTAAGCACACGAACCTTTGGGGACCTGTTCAAACCACAGGCAAACAGGAGCAAACCACCAGATCCTCTCACATATCCAACTTTTCTCTGGGAACACTGACTACATCCGACTACAGCTGGTCTCCCCGTTCACTCTTCATCTTGAGTTACTGGCCACTCCGATCCTGCCATCCCTCTGCTAAACCCTACCATGAGGCAAATCAGCAGAACCCCCATGGGGCCCTGAATGGCCAGGCATTTGCTCCTTCTCGGAACAGATCATGATGCCTGCTGCTTCGCTTTGCCAACTCTCTTAATATTTTATTTATATCCAGGTTTATCAAATTAAAAGTCCGACCTGAAGGCTCTTTGTGATCAAAGCTCTCAGAAGTTCTTTGGCAGGTAGCTACAAAACACTTTCCACTTAGTGGCCCCTGTGGCATATCACGCAAAATGGTATTCCGGTCCATTAGCTGGCTGTGTATTAAAAGGTTCCATCCAGAGGTTGGAGAGATGGCTCGGCCGTTAATGGTACCTACTGCTCTTGCAGAAGACCTGAGTTTGGTTCCCAGCCCCATGGTGGGCAGTTCACAGCCATCTGTCACACCAGCTTCAGGGGATCCCAATGTTCTCTTCTAGCCTCCACAGGTACTGGTGTACATATGGTATACTCTCACACATATAAATAAAATTATTTTTTTTTTGTAAAAGTTAAATCCAAGTGGAAATGAGTGAAGGAGATTGAGGATCCAGGTTCCAGAGACTCAGGAAATGTAACCATGAAGAGAACATTGCTCATGGTATTTGTCTAACTAAAGGAGGGAGAAGCTGGTGTCTTGAGAGATAAAAACACATGCTTCTTCCTTCCTGTGAGACAGAGTTTTGGCGGCCCAGAAGGAGTCTTGATATTGTTAGATATATTGTTTTCTTTACATGTATGTCTATGAGAGTATGGGCACTTGTGTGTGGGCAGGTGCACATGCCTAACCATGTAAAGGCCAGGAGAGGGTGACAGATCCCTCAGAGACAGCATTACAGGGAACTGTGGGATACCTGCTTCTTACCAGGGTGCTGGCATCCAAGCTTCCCTCACATCCATGCCTTGGCTCTTAACTACCGAGCTATCTCTCCATCCTGGCTAAGAGTTTTTAAGTGAACGTGTAAAATGAGTTTGTATTGTGCCACCTCACCTAGTCAGATGTTTTGCTGATTGGTTGTGGTTGTGGTTGTTGTGGTTGCTCTTGTTGTTTCTCTATTGCTTAATGACCTAGTAAAGTTACTAAGGTCAGCGGGGTGGAACTGTCCTGGCCAGGGCATACTGATTTAAATGTTTCACCTGCTCTTCAAAATCGACATCCAGGTTTGAGAGATGGTTGGGTGGTTAAGACTACAGGCTGTTCTTGCAGAGGATCCAGGATTGATGGATTCTCTGCACCAACATGGCAGCTCACAAGTGTGTAACTCCAGTCCCAAGGAATCAGATGCCCTCTACTGGCCTCTTCAGCTACTGCATGCATGCGGTACACATACATGCAGGCAAAAACACTTATACCTATAAAAATACATAAACCTATTTAAGATGACAGTCGGTACTAGATAAGTGGCACTAGACTAGCCATTTGATGCATCCTTATGGCCAAAATAGTTGCTGCTGGGATAGACTTAAGTGTTCAGACTTCCCTTGGCATGTAGGAGAATGTGGGGGTTGAATCTGAGAGGTCTTTGAGTCTGTGGTTGAGTAGGCCTTGCAGTAGGGAATCCTGTGTAAGAACAGTCACCTAGGGTGCCGTGTATCATATGACAGGTCTGCCCTTCTGTGGGGGCTCCATCCACAGATTCAGTCAATTACAGAAAAAAAAAATAATATGTCTACACAGAGCATAAACTGACATTTTCTAGCTTTTATCTCCTGAACAGTTCAGTACAGCCATTCTTTGCACAGTATTTATATCAAATAGGTGTTATAAGAAAACGAGATGATTTAAAGTCTGTGGGAAAGTGTGGGATGATATGCAAATATTACTACTAAAATACTTCGATTTTAGTAAGCCAGCAAGATAGCTAAGCAGGTACGGGTGCCTGAAGCTAAGACTTAAGACCTAAGGTTGATCCCTGGGAGTCATGAGGCATGGAGAACCAGCTCCCCCAAATTTTCCTCTTACATCCGTACATGTGCTATAACATGCATATACATGTATATGCTACATAACATGTAATATAATACTTCTACTTTATAGAGGGCATTAGGCACCTGCAGATTTTGGCATCCAAGGGGCATTCTGAGCAAAATTCCCCAGGAGTCCCAAGAGATAACTGTGTGTATATTCTACAAAGGTTGTAAACTGTAAAGTGCAAGCTCCCAAAACTTGAGAGAAGAAGGCCTGTCAATTACATGGAGGGCAGAGACAAAAGAACATATTAATGATAGCCGTATCCCTCCCTCAGTCCACCTTAGGAAATACAATCAATTTAAGCCTAATGCTTCTGGAAGATGAAGACAAGCGTGAGTCTAAAATTCATGCTGCCAACAAAGGCCTGGGAATAACCATAATTTGGCCCATACAGTAGCTCATGTCCACTGTAAATGGAAATTAAAGTGAGAGTCTGGCAAAACGAAGAAATACTGAATGAGTTCACATACAGGTGGAATCTAAGGAAGTTCAACTCATGAAAGCAAAAAATAGACTATGCTTCCCTAGAGCCAGGGAAGAGGGGAGTGGGGCACAGGACACTCCTTCGCAGGAAGAGGGCTTGGGGCTCAAAAGCTCAGCAGGGTTCAGCAGGCATACGCTAAGTCAATTGTGGCAATCATCACACAACGTGTGCCCACAGTGCACTCAGTCTGACTTTGATAATGAAGTATTTGAAGTGGAAGGATTCAGTCTGAGGAGCAGCAAGGGAGGAGGGGTCTCCACTTGTCAGCCATCTCGGCCCACACATATGTCTTTATTAATAATCATTAGTTTATTTCAAGCGCTTTATCTAATTAGTCTGTTTACATTCAGGCGCTGCAGGTTTCTTCATTTAATTAATCAAATGAATTAGGGCTGGGAATCTATTTCCCAGCCCAGGTTAAGATGGCAAATTGAAAAAGACTCCATCTTCAAGAGATCCTGGTAACCAGCAGTCCTTCATGCACATACACGCACATAGGCGTGGGTAGGTGCCCAACTCCCTGTCCAGTCAGCCCATACATGCACATAGGTGTGGGTAGGTGCCCAACTCCCTGTCCAGTCAGCCCATACACGCACATAGGCGTGGGTAGGTGCCCAACTCCCTGTCCAGTCAGCCCATACATGCACATAGGCGTGGGTAGGTGCCCAACCTCCAGGGAAACTTACACTCAGACACTAGACTTGGCTGTGTGAAAACTTAATTGGTGGTGACCCTCAATGACAGCATCTCAGAAGCAAAGATTCTGTTGTAGCTTCTCCCTTTCTCTAGTACGCAGACTTGAACTGTGGCCTTCAGCACTGTATCTTACTAATGAACAGGCTAGCAAGCCCTCTGGACCAGGAAGGGCCTTTTATTGATTTATGTTCTCCTGGATGGTAATGGGTCCGTTTTCATTTTGATGACTGGGATATCCATGAAACCAAAAGAGTTAATGAATGCTTTTCTTAAAGTCAAAACAAATTGAAGGGAGATTTGACAAATGCTCGGAGAGCTTGACTCGATCATCAACAAGGTTTCAGAGACTTTTCGCCTCTCCCCCAAAGGGTCTTGATAAAAAAAAAAAAAGAGGGGGGGTGTCACAGATGCTACCAGGGCTCAGAGCCCCCTCAATCCTTACTGAGCAGAAACAACTGAGTTAGTAGGTGCCGAATTTAATGATTCCCTTGTGAGATGTAAAGAGAGGTTCTAGAAATAACAGTGACCAATGGGCCACTGTGGCCCCTTCATCATAACATGGTGTGTGTGTGTGTGTGTGTGTGTGTGTGTGTGTGTGTGTGTGTGTGTGTGTGTGTCCTCTATCTCTCTTTACATTTTTTGCTGTTCCCAGAATCCACCTCTCTCTGCCTGCCAACCCTGGAATTGCAGGCACGGGTAGGGGTGGCTATGCCTTGTTTTCATGTATATTTCCCTTAATTGTTCTTACAAGAATAAAATATGGAGCAAGGTGGTTAGTATACTCCTGTAATCCCAGCACTTGGGAGGCTGAGGCAGGAGGATTTCCACAAGTTGAGCTAAATAGTCAACACTAGACCAGTCAGGGCTGCACAGCAAGACCCTGCTTCAGAGAACAAAAACACACAAGAGAATAAATGTGAATAACTGGGGTAAGCCTCCACTCAGCTTGATACTCTTGGCTAGCTCCACCGGCTCTTTGAAAGGCTTCCTCTCGATTCAGCAGCTCCTAGCTGAGCTCCATCAGGTGAACGTGTTGTAAGCACCTGCAGGCAGCAACTAAGGTAATGACTGCGGCAGAACTGCAGCCATCAGAGATGTGACAGGTGTTTCAAAGCACAGGGCCCAGCCCTAATCAGACCTGGGAGCCGAATC
Organism: Mastomys coucha; assembly: GCF_008632895.1. NCBI lineage: Eukaryota > Metazoa > Chordata > Mammalia > Rodentia > Muridae > Mastomys > Mastomys coucha. Next base: position 67,563,097 of record NW_022196896.1, on the reverse strand, counting down.
CAAATTCTCTTTCCTAGTTCTCATTCACGCCTCTTGAAAGCAGTTGATAAATCCTTTAAATAAGTGGGGTGTGGGTGTGGGTGTGGGTGTGTGCATGCATGTATGTATGTGTATGTGTGTGCACGCACAGATCCACTTCTCATTTGCCTGAGCATTTCTGTCGACCTCTGGTTCACAAACATTGTTGGAAAGGTCTCCATCTTAAACAGGAATGGCTTAAATATGAAGCAAGGTAGTAACACCCATATATGTAGATACTTCACAAAACACTTAGCTTGCTAGGGTGGATGAGAATGTTATCAAAGGCCCCAAGCCCCATAGATGTCTCTATGGACTTATCTGCTCTGGACATTTAACTAACTTATTTATTTATTCTGGGTATCATATAAATGGAAGTCATAATGTGTGATATTTCGTGAGTGACTTTTTTAAAAAAAACAACCCTATCTTTATATTTTCAAGGATCATTATTTTATGTTTATTAATAATCCATTCCTTTTAGTGGCCAAATAGCTTCCCATTGTTCAACTGCATCATGCTTGGCTGTTTCTACCCATCTCTGAGGGCTTTGGTGAACATTTGTCCCCAAGCTACAGAAATCAGGAATACTGTTGCTGTGCGTATTCATGTCCAGTTTCTGGGCAGACATACACGTCCAGTCTTTTTGGGGTGTAATGGGAGTAGAATTGTTAGATCACATGCTAATTCCATGATCAACTCTTTAAGAACCTGCCAACCTTTCTTCCTGAGTGTTCACACCAGCAGCAATATTTGAGGGTCTGGTTCCTCCATATCCTGAGCCATCTGGTTATTGTCTGTCTTTTTGATTCAGTCTGTCCAGTTGTAGGGGTAACATCGAGCAGCGATTTGATGTGCAGTCCTGAGGGCTGTGGTATTGACTATTCTGTTGTGGATTGATTGGCCATCTATCCTCTTCTTGGGAGAGCTGTGTTATTTACCATTTTATTATTGAATTCTAGGGTTCCTACTATAGTCTAGATATGATCCTTCTCAGACATTTGTAGGAATATTTTCTCCTCTGCTTATATCCCATTTTTTCCCTTCGGTCATTGCAAGAAATACAAAATTGCTAAATATTCAATATTAACATCCTAATTGCAATTGCACATACTCTTGGTCAATGGCAATGTCTTTGGTTTTTTTTTTTTTTTTCTGGTGCTAGGGTTAGAAACAACTTTTCACATACTAGGTAAGTGCTCTGCTTCTATATCATAGCCCTAGCACTAAATTGTTTTCTCATTTTATAAAATTTATTTGAGAGAGAGAGAGGGAGAGAGAGAGAAAGAGAGAGAAAGAGAGGGAGAGAGAGAAAGAGAGAGAGAGAGAGAGAGAAGAGAAGAGAGAGAGAGAGAGAGAGCAGGTGTAGATTAGAAGCCTGCCAGGCTGGAATTCAGATATCTTCACACCAGGCTTCTAAGGAAATGACATTACAGATACACATCACCACACATGGTGTGAAGCCTTCGCTTCTATAGGTTGGGCCTTTCCCATCAAATTAAGAGATAACTAATATTCCTAAGATAATACTGGAGAATAAATTACCTAGAGTGTAGGTAATAAAATGTCTGAGTACGAAAACAGACTTTGGCTAGGGACACGCAAGGCCCCATGCTCAATTTCCAGGACACACACACACACACACACACACACATACCCCTATAAAAACTGGATTTTAATTAATCAGATTCAAAAGATTTTGTGAGGGAAAATTCTTACTCCAATAAAAAAAATAGGTAGGATAATAAAACTGAATTAAACCTTAATTGGATTTATAATATACTCAATTACACACCTATTAAGCATATTATCTACAAAGCAACATATTAAATATATAATTGAAACAAGATCTTTTCCTTCAAGTGATAGTTACTGAGCACTTAGGGTATGCTTGACCTGCCTGGATAAGATGTAAAGACCCTGGCTGTTTCCTGAGTGCTTGGCACTGGAGAGTAGACTCAAGACAGCAAGTTCTGACACATGCCCATGTGTGGAACCCCCTAGGAGGTAAACCCATGCCTCTCCACAACAGGGTAGATGAGCAGCCCTAGAACTCAGACACGGTACCCCAAAGCATAGGACTTTGGAATGCCAAGTGCTTCAAATTAAGCAGCCTCAGACCTACAGACTGAGGCTGGGTGTAGCTCAGGAGCAGAGCGCTTGCTCGGAGCACAGGAAGTCCTCAGAGTCTGGAGAGACAGATGCCTCTTGGCTGGCAAAAAGACAGAGACTACAGCTGCCTTCTTTCCTTTAAGATGGCAGGCAGTTCCTTCCAACTTTCTGCTGCACACCTCTAAGCCAGGGGAAGCATAGGACTTGTAGTTCAGTGAGCAATACAGAGGCTCATTATTAAAGATGCCCATGTCACCCATGTTAGACCAGGGACAACTCCAGTCTACTATGATGCAAAGCCACTCTGAAAGCTCCATAGGTCTAAGAACACCTTTCCTGGGAGCTGTTCTAATTCTGAGAGAAGCTAAGGAGCCATGGGTGATCTGAGGTAGCCAAGATCTCTGAAGCCAGACCTGCCTGCCCAGGACAGGTTTGACTGCATTGGCAGAATGGGCAAGAATTAGGTGTCTCAGGAGTGTTGTCTCGGTGGAATCCCATCAGGGTCTGTACTGTTGCCAGACAGCCAGGCAGGTAGGGAACCACTGGTCAGTGACAGTAGGGATGAATAATCCATGGGTCATAGAGTTCCCCAGCTTTCATCCAACTGGGGGTTAGAACTAGCTATAGGAAGAGGATGGAAACCACCCTGACCCCATCGGTGCTGCTTCTGGAACCATCTCCTTGGACCATAGCATAAACTGAGCTGAGACCAGCCATTACTTTGTCTACTCACAGACACCCATTCTGGTCCAAGCAATTTCTGAAGGGTCTCAAAGGAGCAGCCAGGGAACTCTTGATGCACAGTTATCATTTAGTGAAGTAGGTGGAGGGCTTCTGATTTGTAACTGATTGATCTGAGTGCTAAATCTGCCAATATCTCCCTTGCTTTAAACATCTCCATTTGTCTGGTTCTCAATTTCCTTTCCCCTAAAATAGGAATCACTGACTTTGAGGTGCCGTGGATATGAGCCATCTCAGTGCGCAGCCCTTTGCTCAGCGCTAACAAACTGTAGTGGTTGTCATTAACAGCTGTTCCCTCTCTGCAGGATTGGAGAGAGAGAAGCAGGGAGAAATGAGTTCACAGAGCCCTGTTTGCATAAGTTCTAAGCACCACAGGACATATGTGATGGATGAGGTTTTCTAAGAACTCGACATATAAGAGGCTCATGGCAGAGGTGCTGTGGGTGTTCACAAATGAGGACACAGAGGTACCACAAGCATGGGAAACTTGCACAGGGATCCAGGTAACAAATTGTCATGGGGCTGGGGTTCAGTCCCAGATGCCCTGACTCTTCTGTCTACCTGTCACCCACATCTGCAGCCTCTTCATATCAACGCATCTTGGTTTCTTTTCCAGTTGCTATGATAAAATACCCTAACAAAAGCAACTGGAGAGAGGAAGGTATATTTGTCTCATAATTCCAGGTTGTGCTCTGTCGCTTTGGGGAGGTCAAGTCTTAAGAACTCAAGAGATGCAGCATGACATCCACACTCAATGCTGGTGATTAGCGCATGCGTACCAGTGTGCTTGGCTCCGCCTCTTTTTCTTTCATTTCAAGAGCTGGCTCCTCTAGAGTTGTCTGTCGCCCACAATTGAGGATGGGTATTGTCATCTCAGTTAACCCAACTAAGAAAATCCCCCAAAGGCACACTCATCTTTCAGGTAATTCTAGATCTAACAAGTCAACAATTAACACTCAGAATCCCAAACTGCAGCCAGGAAACAGGCGTTGGAGGGGGGCGGGTAATCTACCTGCGTTTCAAAGCCAACAGACTTAGCCAACAGACAGACAGTGTGCTGAGTCAGGTTGTTGGAATATTAGTTTCATCCTATGACTTGCGCTGAAGTAATTCACGAGGCTTACTGTAAATACGCCCATGGAGATGTACGTTGGCCTGAAAATGGTTGGTTCTCTCTCATTCTACAACTCTCTCTACTTTATCCTCCCACCCCCAACAACTCCCTACGTGTGCTAATGGCTTCTAAACTTTTATTCCGAGCCAATACATCTCAACTGAACTCTACCCCAGATGCATCTGCTTCCCGGACATCTCAAGGACACTTTGAACTCAGTCTCCTCTTAGATTTCCAGAGCCGCCTTATCACAAGCTCCAGACTGGTCTCCGCAGATCCCCACTGGCCTCCTTTTTAACCCTTTCTGCACCTTAAAGTCTAAGGATTGCTTCCAAATGCCCCTCTCATCACTCTTCCATCCTGCTCAAACTCGCTCAGTGTGCTCTCATTCAGCATAAATTTAAGACTCCTGGGCTGGAGAGATAACTCACTGGTCAAGAATACATATTGATAGTGCTCTTCCAGAGGTGACTGGGGAGTCAGATGTACTGATTGCACTCAGTTACACATAACCACACACAAATACACACATGCACACAAAAATTAAAATAATAAGAATAAACCCCTTAAAGATATAAAACTCTTCAACGTGCCCATCAAGGTCTAGGCGATCCACTCCTCCACCTATGTAGTCTGACGTCACGCTCCTCTCTGCCTTTGCTTGGTCTCTGTGACGATATCTTACCCTTTCAGTTGCTATAGCAAAGACCATCGACAAAGTCGCTTATATAACACAACAGACATCCACAATGGACCAGTGGCTTATACACAGGTATCTACCATGGACTGAATTATCTTGTAAATAACAGGTTTTCATTTCTCACAGCTCTGGAGTCTAAGAAGCCCAAGGCCAGGGTGTATTCAGTAACTTCCTGGTTCACAGGTGGCAACTTCTCTCTGTGACCAGGAGTCATAGAATGGGCAGAGGTCTCCGTCATGACAGGAGATAATTCTGTCTTACTTCTTGCCCTTCCTATCCCCACTTCATCTAATGGAACAAGTTTCCCAGGATTCAACTGTCCTTGAACCCCAAACCACAAGCAGGATCCATGCCATCTTGCAAGCTGACCATTGATGGCGCAGCCATCTTGCCAGCCTTTCCTGCTGGGCTGCAAGCTTTTGTCCTTCTGCCTCTCACTAGCCCCACAAATGCACAGAGCCGTTAGCATAAAGTGGGATACAGCGATTGCTGGTGGAATGTATGGACTATTTAAGGTGTGTATTGAGGAAACGGTGGATTCAGTTTCTGCTGTTAACACAAACTTTGGTGCTTAAATGTAGTTTAGATTTATTCTAATCTAGAGTGCAGAAGCCTATAATGAGTGTCTTAATTAGGACTTCCATTGCTGTGAGAGACACCATGACCAAAGCAACTCTTATAAAGGACAACATTCAATTGGGGCTGGCTTACAGGTTCAGAGGTTCAGTCCATTATCATCAAGGCAGGAACATGGCAGCATCCAGGCAGGCATCATGCAGGAGGAGCTGAAAATTCTACATCTTCGTCCAGAGGAAGCCAGAAGCTGACTGGCTTCCACATGGTTTGGAGGAGGGTCTCAAAACCCACCCCCACAGTGACACCCTTCTTCCAACAAGGCCACACCCACTCCAACAAGGCCACACCCATATTTAAACCACCACAGTGAGTCTTCTTACAAGGCTAAAAGGAAGGAGGCCATGGGTTTGCTCCTTCTAAAGGCTCACAGAGTATCCACAGTCCTCTGCTCAGGGGCCCGGGCTTCCATCGTGGTAGCTTGCTACTGCCATCCCGATCCTGCTGCCACTTTATACTCTGCCTCTGTGAAGGCTCTTCTGATTACATTTTATCTATGGGCTAACACATGGTCATCGTTCTCTTTCAAGGTGTATGGCCTAATCTTGGAATAAGAAGTTGCATACACATTTTGGAGATTGGGCTCCGAACATCTCTGGGGAGCTTTTCTTCTAACCTATCACAGATGAGTGTACTGGTTTAACTGTGCTCGAAAATGAGGACAGAAACATGATCGTTCATTCTAATGTATGCAGCACCTCCCTTTGATATTCTGGGGGTGTCACGATTGTGCCTACTTATAGCCTAAATGTTTTAAAATATAGACGTTGGGCTGGGGAAGTGGCCCAGCAGCTGGAGTGTCTGCCACATGAGCAAGAGGACCGGTTTGGATCCCCAGAACTCACAGCTGGGTAGTCATGGCAGCTTACCCACGGTTCCAGCTTCAGAAGGAGGAAACAGCTGGCTGGTGAAACCGGTCTAATCAGCAAGCTCTGAGTTCAGTGGACAGCCCCTGCCTCAAACATAATAAAGGTGGAGAGGGATCAGGAAGACGTCTGACATCATAACCCCAGGGCTTCCACACACATGTGCACATGAACGCACACACAGGAACAAAAGTGCACACACAGGTGCATATATCTCTTCCAGAGAGAAATGAAAAGTTAAGAATTCAGATCAACCTCAGTGGCAAAAGCAGACTTACTGGTCTGAGAGGGGAGCCTCACACCTCTGTGGTGCAGGATCTGAGGGGGGCAGGACAGAGTCTGAGAGCAATTTCTGTAATTGGAGGTGGAGCATGGGGAGGGCATGGCTCCAGACGTCTAGAAACTGTGCAGCAGGGTCTAAATCAAACTGCCTGCTTTTGCAACCTCCAGGCTTCTGGGTGTGTGGTAGGGCTTACTTGCTTAGCAAGAAGTCCATGAGCCCAACTCCCTAGAGCCATGGGTCCCAACTCCCTAGAGCCATGGGTCCCTTTTAAAGCCCTACTTCTGAGGGAAATTTTCCTTTGCACATAGAAAAATACATAGAAGTTAAGATGGGTCTAATACATGCAGTACTCAGTCGGTGAAAGCAAATCTTCCCATATTCCAAGCCTGTCTGGGTGAGAGAGATGTGAAAATCCAGCGGCAGGCAGCTACAAAGGGAAGCCTGGAGAAGCCTCATTCGGAGAGTGACTCACCCCTCACAGGAGAGTGGTTTTGCCCTCTCTCCCCACATAAGTGGCTCTTCCTCCAGCTTTTCCTGCCCCATTGTGTGTGGCTGGCCCGTGTCTGTTGAATCACAAGACTTCACAGAGAATGAGAGAAGTTTCTAGCCCCAGTGAGTAAGGAAATGTAAGGAAACATAGTTTCCTTTGGATGCTTTTGCCAAGCTCCTGAGCTGCTTGATTTCACTCAGAGAAACTCGGAATTCAGATAGAAGATTTGTTGTTGTTGTTGTTGTTGTTGGAATCATAGTGCTGGCGTCAGAAAGCAACAGTGGCTCTCACTGGACCAACATGGAGGTGTTGTCAGGGCTCTGTTCCTTTCTAGGGAAAAGGCCACTCTCTTGACTTTCCTGGCTTCTATGGCTTGTGCCCTCTGCCATACTCTGAAGCCAGGAATGGTGGCTGAGTCTTTCTCACATCCTCTCCCTCAACATGTCTGTTAACCTCTTTTTCCTATTTAATTGTAGTCAACTGTGGTGACCTAGTTCTTTAATTCCAGCACCCAGGAAGCTGAGGCAGGAGGATTGGAAGTTCAAGGCCAGCCTAGGTCAGGTAGTGAGACTTTATAGCAATACACCAATATTGAGAACAGAAGGGGAGGAGCAATAGAAGCTGATGGTCAGCTAGGATCTAGCCAGGCAGCTGGGAAAAGTGTCCCCTTCCAAAGCCAACTGATTACTAACCTCAATTCTCTCTTCCCACCTACGGTAGCATATTCAAACGCTCCAGACGTGTGACTGTGGACACCTTTGAGGGCTTGTAAGCCAGCCTACCACAGAGAAAGGAAATGATGCCGAGATAAGCTGGGCTTCCTAATGTACAAATGGAATGTTCTGTGCTTACATTAAATATATAATTTGTTTTTATTCTATATGACCATCACCAATAGAGAAGAAAAGAATCCTTATTTGAATACACTGTTTTACTGGAACTGTTGCCTGTATGTGGGACATGTTCTTCTAGCTGGGCTGCCTTGTCTGGCCTCAGTGAGAGAGGAGGCGCCCTAGCCTCTCAAGAGATTTGAAGTGCCTAGGTGTGTGTGGGAGGGGGGAAGCTCAAGGGGGGCCCACCTGCTCAGAGGAGAAGTGGGTAGAAGGAAAGGATTGTGGGAGGGGGTGACCAGGAAGAAGGCAGTGAGTAGGATGTAAAGTGTAAATTTTAATTTAAAAATTAAATTATAAATAAATAAATATACTGTTTTATTTTTCTGTGATGACTCACTTAAGAGGGCTAATTCCATGGTGAAGAGAGAAAGCTGATGATATTCTTGTGTGGACAAATTCTGATTACTTTGTAATGCTTATAGAGTCGTTTCTCTTATGCTGGTTGTGTTTATTTTCTCTCATGTGCCTCCAGGTTGGTTCATTTGTTTGTTTTAACAATGTACTGAATAGATTCCATTTTTCTTGCAATTGCGTTCTGTGATTCCTTTATCTTAATCCACAAGAAAAATTCTCAATTTAGCAACTAGACTTTTACCATGTTGAAAACACCGCCGGCGATAACACTTTCAGATAGAACGGGATCTTTTCCCATGCAGCAGTTTGTCCGAATAGGTGTGTGTGGTCACTATTACCCTCTCTTGTTAGAACTCAACAGGGTGTGTGATAAAGAAAAGCTTGCAGGCAGGTAGAGACAAGTCCCTAAGCCTAATCTAAACACGTATGTGGCTTGACAGAGGCATCTTTCTCAAGACATTAGTATAATATGATGGATGATTCTGAGTATGGGAGAGTCACACCCCCAGCTGTTTTATACCCTCCGCTAGTGTTACGAGAAGCTGTCAGTGTTTTCGTGGTCAGGTATATCAGAGTCCCCAAGGCTCCACTGGCTCGATAACTTAATAGAAAGATTCCCAGGACTCAAAAGCTCACGGGTTGAGGCATTGAAAAGGTACAGGTTGAGATGGACAAGGGCTTGAGGTATGTGTCCTGAAGTCCAAGAGAAACCAGGCATAAGCTTCCAAGGGTCTCCTGCCATGGAGTTGCATGGGACAAACTCGACTTTCCAAGCATTGATGCCTAGCACTGTGTACCAAGTATTGCCAACCAAACTTCCAGACCTGGGTAGCCCGGGTTTAGTATAATCTGGTCCTATGCACACCGTAGTGGCTGCATTTGATCTCAGCTCCTCAGACTTTTTAAATCCCCAGGGGGCCAAAGGGTGTGGTGTGGCCAAGGTCCTCAGACATACAAAGGCAGTCAGGGCACTCAGCGGACTGAGAGTCTGCCCTCCAGGAGCTCTCTGAGGGCCAGGCCTCCTGAAGATGGACCTTTTTTAGATTATGCTGGGTTTGAACACCCCAGACCTTCCAAGTCACTCGTCTGCGGACAGCCCATTGCTGCTCTCTCTGGTCCTCATCAGATGGACACTGTGAACATTAATCAACCTCTAAAATATAAAATCTATTCCTGGCAAATAGTTATACCCGACTAAACAAAACTGACTTAAGTTAGGGGATTTGAGCCAATCTGCATAGCCCACGAGACCCAGTCGCGATCTGACTTAAAGGGACCCTGTCTTCCACTATGGTATTGGCAGACACTACCATCTCTGCTGTCATTTCCCTGCTGATAAACCCCAGGACATCATGTTTGATCATATTAAAGATTGTGAAAATATAAAATGTGTTTTCCCATACTCCCCTGGGTTTCCTGGAAGAGGATCTGTAACAAACACAGCCAGTCTCCATTAAACCTGAGTGTTTAAAAACATTCAAGTTTTTGTGTAGACTGATACCTGCTTGCATTGTATAATATCCATTGCCCCCTCAATTTAACCTCCTCCCCAACAACCTGCATCTGCCATAAACACAGTTGGGCCCGTGCTGGTGCAAGGAATCTAAAAATTAGATTTTGGAGCTGGAGAGATGGCTCAGCAGTTGGAAGCACTGACTGACTGTTCTTCCAGAGAATGTGGGCTCTGACTCCTCGACCAGGATACTCACTGTGTGCACAGTCAACTAAGGATAGTCGTCTGGGTCCTCCGATGGCACTCTGGAGGCCACCTTGCCTGTGTCCACACTAGGATTGCTATCATTTTGGCTGAGTTTTCTGTTTCTAATTTTTGTCTAGTTTCTTATTCTTTCGGTAAGAATGGCAGCAGAACTCAAAGCTCACCCCTGTCTCTGTGCACCTGTGTACTCACCCCTGTCTCTGTGCACCTGTGTACTCACCCCTGTCTCTGTGCACCTGTGTACTCACCCCTGTCTCTGTGCACCTGTGTACTCACCCCTGTCTCTGCACCTGTGTACTCATCCCTGCCTCTGTGCACCTGTGTACTCACCCCTGTCTCTGTGCACCTGTGCACTCATCTCTGTCTCTGCACCTGTGTACTCACCCCTGTCTCTGTGCACCTGTGTACTCACCCCTTCTGCTTTGGGCATGGACAGGATATAAGCCTCCTGTCTGCTCAATCAGACATAATAACAGTGCTGGGATGCGATCCAGTGCTTGTTAGACAGTATATAAGACTCAGACTTTGCTTACTGGAGTTTGTGAGACCTTCTAATAGCCAAAAGGTTAGTTATGTAATGTGAACTTCTGCCAGTGTGTTGGCATTCTGCTCTGCACATTTAAACAGTTAAACCCAGTTAGAATTGACTTGTTGGCAGTGTGATTCATACTGCATATGTATGCATGAGCATGGAGACAGAGGCTAACCTGGGATGTGGTTCCTTGGGTGCCATGTGCCCCATCATCTTACAGAGTGAATACCAACTTAAGACCAGATAGTCCATTAGGAGAATAAAAATTACATATCAAAATAGTTCACACCAATGCAGAAGTCCAAAATAAGTTGTGTGTGAACTATACCCACAACTCTTAGCTACCCATCTAGATCTGCAGAGCTGTGAGTGGCAGAAGGAAATCTAGTCACATAGCTAACCACACCAGTAGGAACCATAAAGACTATAGACTATTGATGTGATGTCACAACTCTGGATATCATGTGTCTTCATTTACTTAATTTAGTAGTCATGCCCTCAAAGGATAGATTTCTTTTGAGACAGAGTCTCCCTGTCTAACCCTGGGTAGTCTGGACCTTCCTGTGTAGAACAGGCTGGCCTTGAACTCATGATATCATGATAGTTCAGCTTACCTCTGAACTCCAGGTGCTTAGATTAAAGACATGTGCTACCACCACAGCCCAAAGGTTAGATCTTTAAAGATTCAGTTGTGAGCCAGGTGTTATAACAAATAGCTTTAAGCCCAGCACTCAGGAGGTAGAGGCAGGTGGATCTTTGTTATGAGAAGTTTACATGGTGTGTGTGTGTGTGTGTGTGTGTGTGTGTGTGTGTGTGTGTATGCTGAGTGTAGTGTATGTGTTGTTGTAATGTGTATCCATACATGCTCATGCAGAGGCCAGACAAGAACAAGGTTGTCTTCCTCAATTGCTCTCCACCTTCTTTTGGGAGGCAGGGTCCTTGCTCAAACTGAAACTCATCTTTCAGTTAGGCTGACAGGACGTTGAGCTCCACAGATCCACCTATATGTGCCCTCCAGTGCTTGGGTCCCAGGCATTCGTGAAACCCGTGCCCAGCTTTTACATAGATGCTGGATCTGAACTCCGGACTTCTTGCTTGCATAGCAAGCACCCTTACCCATTGACCCATCTCCTCAGTGCCAAAACTGATATTTTAAGAATTCTATTCTGTCTGTATGACCTATTATTCATCTGTCTTATTTAAGAAATCCTATTTATGGGACAGGAAAGATGGCTCAGCAGTTAAGAGCACTGACTTCTCTTCCAGAGGCCCTGGGCTCAATTCCCAGCACCCACATGGCAGCTTATAACTGTCTTTAACTTCAGATTTAAAGCTACAAACATGATATAGTTCCCATATTTCATCTCAAATGCAGTAGAGTTTTGCTTCATGTAGAAGAGTATCTTTTGTCTGTATTGATGTGGTGCCTGTCAATAATAAATTTGATGGCCTATGGCTTAGGCAGGAAATAGGAAGTGGGACATCTGGGAGGCATGAAGGATTCTGGGAGGAAGTCAGGCACAGGAGATTTGCCCAGGAAGTCATGACTAGAGTGACACATGGTACCTGAGCACAGGTAACAAGTCATATAGCAGAATGGAAAATAAATGAGTTATTTTAAATTATGATCTAGTCAGAGAAGAACCTAAGTATATGGACAAGGTATTTGTAAATACATTTTGAGTCTGAATCTTATTTCTGAGAGCATGGGGCTGCGAGGTAGTACCAACCCTAACTTCTACAGCTTCACACATTTAAATCATTGATTCTGTATAGAATTGATATGTGCAGAGAATGACATAAGGATTTGGGGCACGGGTTCCAGAAGGATCTCACTGCAGAGCTCTGGCTGTCCTGGAGCTTACTCTGTAGACCTGACTGACCTAAAACTCACAGAGATCCACCTGCCTCTGCCTTCTGAATGTTGGGATTAAAGGTGTCAGTCTGGATTAAAGCCAGACTGCTACATCTGGCTCATAATAATCTATTGTTAAAGCTTTTTCTAGATAGCCAACTTTTTCATCACTGATTATTGAATAATAAAACTATATCTGCAAGCTAGGCAGTGGTGGCGCATGCCTTTAATCCCAGCAGTTGGGAGGCAGAGGCAGGTGGATTTCTGAGTTTGAGGCCAGCCTGGTCTACAGAGTGAGTTCCAGGACAGCCAGGGCTACACAGAGAAACCCTGTCTCGAAAAAAAGAAAAAGAAAAAAGAAAGAAAGAAAGTGTTTGTTTAGCTGGGACTAGATGTAACTGAGCAACTGAAGTTTAGGGCCATTGGACAGGTCTTCAGCTAAGAATATTGGTAATAGTTTGCTTCTCTGGGTGGGAGATAAGTAGCACCCAGCAATTGTACCAAAAGACAACTTGAAATTGAGCTACGTGTGTGTCTGTGTATTTTATCTGTGGATTCAAGGTAATCTGGGTTGGGGCTGGTAGCACAGCCCGTTCCCAGAGCTTAGGCAGGGTATCAAAGCTACACACTACAGACTTCTGCTGTGGGTCACCATCTAGCAGAGAAAGGTCTCTAGCTTGTTGCCCTTCTTTGTAGAGATGCTGACTGTTGGACTTTTGCTATTCAACACGAGGTTTATACTCATCACACGGTCTGACTGGCACATGCTAAGTGCATGGTCTAAAATTAGACAGTAGTCCTGTCTGCCCGAGCATATGAATACACAAACAAACTTCTAGGACTCTGTTGTTTAAAGGAAGATTTAAAGGACTATTTTGCTTAAAGGTGTCCCTTGCACAAATTATGGTTTGAGTGTGAAGTGTCCTCCAGCTTGGTAAAGACTTGGTCCCCAGAACATAGCACCACTTTGGAATGAGATAGAAAGTTCCGGGGGGGGGGGGCGCCTAGTGGAAGCAAGTGGATCGCTAGGAACATGCCCTGGACAGACAGACTCTGTTGCTGCCTTCTCCCAGCCTTCTCTGCCTCTTGTCCACCTTAAAGTGAGCTTGCTCCATCAGCTGCTCTATGAGAGTCAACCTCTCTTTGGGCCCACAGGAATAGCAGACAGTGGGCTGCAACTCTGAAGCTATGACACAAAGTAAATTTCCTTCCTTAAATTGATTTGCTCGGTGGAAGCCCGTAGTAAAAGCCTGATGTGTGATTTAGAAGCTTTTGGAACTGGTTTTCTGAATGAATCTAGAAGTTCGGAAATGTGCTCTGCAGAAGCCAGAGAACATGGTGAGCTAAGAGGCTGATTCTGGTTGACTAGAGTATACATTTGACATCAGGTGGGAGCAAGCTCTCTATTAAGAACTGAGGGCAGTCAGGCAGTGGTGGCACATGCCTTTAATCCCAGCAGTTGGGAGGCAGAGGCAGGTGGATTTCTGAGTTCAAGGCCACCCTGGTCTACAGAGTGAGGTCCAGGACAGCCAGGGCTATACAGAGAAACCCTGTCTCAAAAAAAGAAAAAGAACTGAGGGCAGTCTGTGTGGGCTACATCGGAGCAAACATCAGGTCTGCATTTTATCCCTTCCCTGAAACTTTGTGGGAGGCTCTGCAGCTTTCAAGCTATGCGGTGGGTTATTTTGGATATAGTGACTGGATGTGTGTGTCAACTTGACATAAGCTAGAGTCATCAGAGAAGAAGGAGCCTCCGCTGAGGAAATGCCTCCATGAGATCCAGATGTAAGGTTTTTTCTCAATTAGTGATCGATGGGAGAGGGCCCAGCCCATCGTGGGTGGTGCCATCCCTAAGCTGATGGTTCTGGGTTCTATAAGAAAGCAGACTGAGCAAGCTAGGAAGGGCAAGCCAGTAAGCAGCATCCCTCCATGGCCTCTGCATTAGCTTCAACCTCCAGGTTCCAGGTCTGCTTGAGGTCTGTCCTGACTTCCTCCAGTGATGGACTATGATCTGGAAGTATAAGGTGAATTAAGCCTTTCTTCCCCAATTTGCTTTTTGGTCATGGCTTTTTTGCCTTAGTGATAGAATCCCTAAGTAAGACACTGGGTGTTTTTTTTTTTTTTTAAATAATTCTGGGTATTTAATTTGAGAGCAAAAAGAGAGAGATCAGGAAGATTTGAAAAACTTGTTTAGACAGGAGAGAAGTGGTTTTCAAGTTTGGGGTAAGAAAGGCAGCATCAAAGAACAAATTATCATCAATAAAAAAGGAACTTCATACATCTTTGCATCAGAACACTGGCAAAGATGTCATGAGAGCATCAGGAGAACTGGCCAGACTCTGTCCATTTCTGACCTAAAGATGTTAAGGAATAAACTTGTTTGAAAGATCTGGCTTGGAGAAGAGGGCTCTGGAACTTCCTGTTCACAAAAGGCCTCCAAGGACACTGTCTTCTCAGAACTCATTTCACTCTGCTCAGCTATATAGGCATTCAGAGACCAGCAAGACATGGTCCGAGATCTGAGAGCAGAACTTGGCACCGTCGTCTGTGTGCATCCTAGTTTTACATGTATGAAAAATTCATAGGAGATGTAGCTGTCGTGGAAGCACACACCTAGACTTTCAAGGAAAGTTTAAAAGGCCCCAAAATATATAATGAGGCTGGAGTCAGTTCCAACAGTCCTGGAGAGGGCAATGAACCCTGGATGTCAGAGCCCGGAAAGGGAAACTTCTGCTAAGGAA
Organism: Mastomys coucha; assembly: GCF_008632895.1. NCBI lineage: Eukaryota > Metazoa > Chordata > Mammalia > Rodentia > Muridae > Mastomys > Mastomys coucha. Next base: position 67,548,048 of record NW_022196896.1, on the reverse strand, counting down.
AGCCACAGGTAGCACATAGAGCCAACCCGAGAGAAGCCTGGAGGGCTGCAAACGTCAAAGCCCTGGAATAGAGCTCACTGCACACCACTCAGGGGCCGGTCAGGGAGCTCCTGCTAGGTTCAGGTCTTGCTTTCCCTCTCACCGTTACTTTCTGGTCCCTGATTTCCTTTTTGAACTGGGAATGTTTAGGTTGTGCCATTTTATGTTGTAAGTGTGCAGCTTGTCTTTTGAATTTACAGAGGCTTGCCTTGAGTCTCAGAAGAAACTTTGGACTTGAAGTTTTAAGCCATTCTAGAACGGTTCAGACTTTGGGGGGGGGGGAAGGAATATTGGAGATAACTAAATGCATATCGATATTAAGAGTTGGCCATGAGAGCTGGAGAGGTGGCTCAGGGGTTCAGAGCACTGACTGCTCATCCAGAGGTCCTGAGTTCAATTCCTGGCAACAACATGATGGCTCACAACCATCTATAACAGGGACCCAAGACCCTGTTCTGGTGTGTCTGAAGACAGCTAAATTGTACTCATAAATAAAATAAATAAATCCTTTTTTTAAAAAAAGAGTTGACCATGAGCCTTTGGAGCTCAGGCAGAATGAATGTATGATTTGGATATAAAATATTCCCTCATGGACTTGTGTGTGAAAATTCGGTCCGCAGTTGATAGCATAATTTTGGTGCCTGATGAAAACTCCAGAAGGTAAAACATAGAGTATATAGAGTTATCCAGTGTTCTTTAGAGGAGCAAAACTCATAGAATGTAGCTATATAGATATAGATATGGATATGGATATGGATATAGGTATAGGTATAGATAAAGAGAATTTATTAGAATGACTTACAAGTCGTGGTCCTGCTAGTCCAGCAATGGCTATCTACCAATGGAAGGCCTAAGAATCCAGTAGTTCAGTCCACAAGGCTGGATGTCTCAGCTGGCCTTCAGGATACACTGGAATCCAGAATAACTAGGCTATAATACCAGAAAGGAACCGGACTTGCCAGCAAGAGCAAGCAGGCAAAGATAACAAGCGTCCTCCTTCTGTGTCCGTTATACAGGCCACCAACAGAAGGTGTGATTCAGATTAAAGGTGGGTCTTCCCACCGCAAAAGATCAGAATTAAAATCGGGTCTTCCCATTTCAAATGACCTACTTAAGAAAAAACAAAAAACAAAAACCGGGGGCTGGAGAGATGGCTCAGCTCTTCCGAAGGTCGTGAGTTCAAATCCCATCAACCACATGATGCCTCACAACCATCCATAATGAGATCTGATGCCCTCTTCTGGGGTGACTGAAGACAGCTACAGTGTATTTACATATAATAAATAAATCTTAAAATAGAAAGAAACAAAGAAGAAAGAAAGAAAATCACTCGCAGGTGTGCCCAGCCACTCAGATTTTAGTTAATTCCAGATGTAGTCAGGTTGACAACCAAGAATAGCCACAAAGGAAGTAAACCACAAGTCCTAGAGAGAATGTCCCTTATCATCCCTTTCTCCTGTCCCTCTGCTTCCCATCCACCCTGGAGTGAGCAGCATCTCCTTGCCTGCTGCCCCCTCCCCAACCGTACCATTCAGCTTCCTTAGGACCCACAGCAACAGGTCAGCCGATGCCAGGCTGATACATTCGGAAGCTGTGGACCAAACTGAACCCTCCTCCATTAACTGACTTTGCTCAGTGCTAAAATACTGGCTGCATATATTTGAATTTCTAATAATCAACAAATACTTTTCTTCCTGTGAGAATGGCCCAGGCAATTCTTTTAATGGAGAACCCTAACTGGGTTATTACATGTTATATAGTAAGATTTAGACTTAAAGTTGAATGTAAATATAAACATATACATATAGATATAGATAGATAGATGGAGACAGAGCTGAAATGAGAATGTAAGAGTATGGTTATACGTATGTAAGTGAAAGGCAAACCACTTAGCCCAACAGAAAAGTACATACTGGAAAAGGAAGTCTAATGAGCAATAAACATAGAAACACATTACATGTTTAACTTCACATACAACCAAGGAGCTATAACTAAACACTACTGAAAAGTTCAATTGTGAAAAGTTTATTCTGTTAATAAGGACATCAGAGAGAATAAATAGCCACAAATTCCTTCCTGCTCAGAATATGAATTGCAAAAGCATTTTGCAAAGCCAAAGAGACCATGCCAACCAATGGCCATTCTTGGGTGTATGCCCGGGGAGTCATATGCAGCAAGGATTACCATGGAATCATTTACAACCAAGTTAGAATGAAAATGGGGAAACCAAAGTAGAACACATAGATAAATTTCATTAACATTTTTACCATAGACCTCTACAGACAACACACAGATAATTGGAGTAGAACTACCTGCTGTCAGCACGAACAACTCTTCGACATAAACCAGGTGGAAAACATCAAGTTGTAGGGTTATAATTTGATATATGCACACTGTGTTAAGTCCACAGAAAGCAAGATGTTGCTTGATGGTGCCTATAAATAATAAAATACAAAACAATGTCTAAATGTGAAACACTAAAGGTGAGTCCAGGAAGAAAATGGCATTCAGGAAAAATGTGGAGAGTGTCAATGCTCTTGCTTTCTTTTTAAAAAAAAAAATGGAGGAATGGGAGAGGAGGAAAGGGGAAAAAGGGAAGGAAGAGGAAGAGGAGAAGAGGAAGTAGAGAAGAGGAGAAGAGGAGAAGAAAGAGGAGAAAAAGAAGGAAAAGAGGAGGAGGAGGTAGAGGAAAAGAAGGAAGAGGAGAAGAGGAGGAAGAGGAAGAAGAGGAGAAGGAAAAGAAGAGAAGGAAGAGGAGAGAGGAGGAAGAGGAAGGAGAGGAGAAGGAAAAGAAGAGGAGGAGGAAGAAGAGGAAGAGGGGGAAGAAAAGAAGAGGAAGAAAAGAAGGAAAAGAGGAGGAGGAAGAAGAGGAAGAGAAGGGGCAAAAGTGGAGAAAGAGGAGGAAGAGGAAAAAAGGAAAAGAAAAAGATGAGGAGGAAGGAGGAAAGACAAAAGGAAGGAAGGAAGGAAGGAAGGAAGAAAAGAAGGAAGGGAAAGGGCAAAGATGATGAAACTTTAAGATCTGACAAGGTTGCATGATGGGTATTTTTTAAATGCGTCAAAATGATCACAGACCAAGGAAGGGGGAGAGAAGTGAAGAGGGCACACACACACACACACACACACACACACACACACACACACACACTGGGGGAAGGGATGAATGAATCTTTCCTGAGCCTTACAGATGTATGGTCTGACTGGATAGCCACACAGACACACTGTCTGGAACTGAATCTGCCCAGAGGAACACCTTTTCCCCCTGGAACCTACCAAAGCCTTCTAAGGCTTGAGAAATAACAGAGTGACCAGTTTTTCCTCCTAACCTGAACATTCCAGTGCACTGACAAAATTCAGCACCACCCTGATAGAACCAGCTTCCAAGGGCTGATAGAACCAGCTTCCAAGGGCTGAGCTGGGAGCAGCCCAAGCCTCTCTCTCTCTCTCTCTCTCTCTCTCTCTCTCTCTCTCTCTCTCTCTCTCTCTCTCTCTCTCTCATTCTCTCTCTCTCTCTCTCTCTCATTCTCTCTCTCTCTCTGTCTCAGTCTTTGTCTGTCTGTCTGTCTTTCTCTCTGTCTCTCAGTCTCTCTTTCTTTCTCTGACTGTCTCTTTGTCTTTCTCTCTCTCTCTGACTGTCTGTCTCTGTCTTTCTCTGTCTCTGTCTTTCTCTTTGTTTTTTAGCTCTATTTTATACATAAATAAAACTGGGTTTGCTTTCCATTAACCCTGTGATTTCTTGGTTTTCGTATTGTCAGGATGGTTTGTTTTTTCCCAAGATAGGGTCTCTCTGTGTAGCCCTGGCTGTCCTGGGACTTGCTCTGTACACCAGGCTGACCTCAAACTCAGAGATCTGCCTGCCTCTGCCTCTTGGGTGCTGGGATTAAAATCGCCCACCACCCTGGCCCAGCCTTCAGGATGATCTTTTCCCGACCAAGTCATTAGCACATAGGTCAAACTACAACAGGAACAATAGCAAATTGCAATTCCCATGGCATATGGATCCTAGCCTAGAGTGCATCAGTGTCTTCTGACTACCCTGCTGGCATCCAGCATATATACAAAGCCCACACGGCCTAGGATAAACTATTTTACAGTGGTTACGGACAATATAAAAATCTAAGGTGGTATAATCGACAATGTGAATACTTTAAATGTTTGATGAAATCCCCGGTAATCCAGGCTCTTGTGTTGCCATTGCCTTCACGTATGAACAATGTTCTTCCCATGCAGAAAAAACATCGTTGACCCAGAAGACCCCCGATGTGCCCGGTTAACGCTTACTGGCCGGATGGTCATTGTGCCACCGGGAGAGGTGGAATTCGCCAAGCAAGCCATGTTTTCAAGGTATGAGGATGCTTTAAAATTGGTTTCCCCAAAGCCAGGTGTGTTGGTGAGTGCCTACAGCTCCAGCATTTGGAAGACTGGGACAGAAAGATTCAGAGTTTGAAGCCAGCCTGAGCTATGCAGTGAATCCAAGGGTAGCCTAAGCTGTATTGTGAGAACTTATCATATAGAAAAAAAAATTGGCTTGTCCCAAAATTGCCATGGACTAGGTTGCTGCGGGGACCTCTTGTTCCATGGGATGAGAGTTCTGGTCAGGTGGGCAAAGAATTTGGCCGATGACAGAGTCGACACAAGGAAGTGCTGAGTCTGAGCGTAATTCTTAAAAATGGCATCAGACTTTTACAGTCATTACAAAAGAGAAATGAAAAATCTGGCAGCTCAGCGAGGTACATCTGAGGCCACCTGAAACACACTGGGTCTAAAGCAGCCACCTCTTCTAGACAGGTGCTGCACCCCCCGTCCACCCCTCCCCCCGAGTGCTCTGGGCCCGGGGAGGCCTGGACGGAGGGGGCTGTGGGCCTCATGAGGCTCAAAGCTCGAATGCTCTTTCTTGGATGCCTGAATCTCGAATCTGAATGTGTTTGCACAAAGTGAAAACCAGGCTTATATAGTATACAGAAAACAGGGCGAATGACAAAAGTCACGTAAGCAGGTAAGGGCCACATCAAGGTCAGTAAGATCAGACAGCAAGACAAAAGTCATAGAGGCAAGTGATAGATAGACACATCAAGGTCAGTAAGATCAGGCATCCAGGTGCAAAGCAGAAGAGCAGTGGTGCCCTTCCCATTAGGGCTATCTTGGTAGTCCCAAGCTAATTCTCTGGGTCTGTTGGAGGCAAGCACCAGGAAGTCCCATTCTAGCAGTTCCTGAGAATGCCCTTAAGTGAGGGAAACTCTTCAATTACTCTCTGGTATGTAAAACAATTCTGTCTTCTGTGGGACTGCTCTGAGAATTCTATGTTTACAGTTAACAATAATGCCTGACCTCCTGACCTCTATTCCTAACTCTGAGGACACCCTGTCTGATAAGGCAGTTTCCTTGTGAGAAATTCCAAGCTAACAATAGCTTGGTAATAAATTAGGATATATTGGAACGCAGTGCTGGCCAGGGAACAATGTTTAATCTTAGTTTTAACTATTTATGAATCATTTCTTGGGGCACCTTTATGCCTGAATAAGAAGGCATGTTGAGTATTGGAAAGACTAATCTAGAACACATCTGAGTTAGGAGATGCCAGCAACTGACTGAATACCCAGGAGGCAAACTCCCTTTGAAGTCGTACACCTCTGCCTGACATGCAGACTTTACTGGAGTAGACGAGTGGGCGTGGCACAAAATAGAGAAGAATAAATGAATATCAGAGACAGTAAGGAATGCTACTTCCTGGATTGCTCCTAATGGCTTGCTCCTCCTAGCTTGCTCTTCCTGGCTTGCTCAGTTTGCTTTTTTGAACACCCCAGGACCAACCTACATAGGGGCAGCCCATCTCATAATCATTAATCCATGTCAGTCATTAATCAAGAAACTGTCCACACACAAGCCAATCTGATGGAGGCATTTTTCCCCAGTGAACTTTCCTCTTCCCAGATGACCCTAGGTTGTGTCAATCTAGTAAAAACCAAGCAGCACACATGCCTTGCATGAAAGCACGAGGGCTTTCCTAACTTCATCTATGCCTCAGGCATGCTCAGGCATCTCTACGGAGACCACCATGGTATTTGTTTGTTATAGACGTCCTTCTGGCCTGCCACTAGCCCTTGACTTGTGATAATCACATCTTTATATGTGATGTGAAGGAGACTTTCGTTTTTTATAAAATCTTACAAAACAGATGGACCATCGCGCCTGCCTCTGTAGATATTACAATGTGTTTGGAAGGCAGGCGTGTTTGGAAAGAAGGACACAGGTGGAGCTCTCTGTCCATGCTTCCTGCGGGAACGGAAATCTCCCCAGGAGGAGATGCACTTCACAGGCTCACCATTCTGTTACCTTTCCTACAGACATACACAGTCATTTTTAATGTTCCTCACTAACAATCATCAGCATCCACTGAGCACTGGCTAGAACCGAGTGTTATCTCTGTGGGCACCTCCTGTTTGCTTCCCGTACAAGCCTGTGATGCACATCATTGTTAGCATTCTGTCTAAACTCAACCCCACAGTTATCTGGCAACAGCCAGATAGGCCTAACTCACTGTAAAAGGGGCTGCTGGTCCCCTCCTCTCTCTCTCTCTCTCTTGCATCCCTCTTGCTTCTCTCTTGCCCTCTTGCACTCTTCCTTTCCCCCTCCTTTCCCCATTCCCTTCCTCCCTCTCTCCATGTATTCATGGCTGGCCTCTACTTCTCTACTTTCTCCCTCTCTCTGCCTTTCTCTGCCTCTACTACCCTCATAACTCCCCTCCTCATGCCCTGAATAAACTCTATTCTATACTATACCATCGTGTGGTTGGTCCCTGGGGGGAAGGAATGCCTTGGCATGGGCCCTCTGAGACATCCCCTTCCCCTATACCTGACTACACACCCATAGAACATATTCTCTCTCTTTATCCTTTATAAACATATCAATCGTAGCCTTCACTTATGCAACAGGTGAGGAGAGAGCCATAGGTGCAGTGTTAGCAACTGAACTTATAGCAGGCTCCAGAACTGAGCTCTTAGCTGCTCTGTATAGAGACTTCAGCCTTCCTAGGGCTCCCCCAGCGCTGGCCCCCCCAACCTCAGCTCATCAGATTCTGTCTCTGCCTGGGTTGAAGAACTCTCAACCCAAATCAGGCCTACAGGTGGGAGGTCCCCTGGGACTGGCCAAGGTGCAGAACTGCAGGTTCACTGTGCTATATCCCTTTGCTCCTACAGGCATCCAGGGATGAGGAAGTGGCCCCGCCAGTATGAATGGTTCTTCATGAAGATGTGGGTAGAACATATCTGGCTTCAGAAATGGTATGGAGGTATATCTGACATCCCGAGGGAGGAGTACTTCAAAGCAGCTCCAAGAAAGGCCTGATAGTAACACAAAAGTCTTGGGGTTTGCATTAGAATGAAGACCTCTGAAGTAAAGAAGCCAGACAGTCTCTGACTGCCGTCTCTTTGTTTGAAGGGTGCCCAGCTGCCCTGTCATCCTACAGCAGAATGAGGAAGGATGAACAGGGAGCCTTGGGCTAGAGCTGAGATTCATCGGAGTGGTCCTTTGCTGATCCATCATCCACACAGGCACTCGCATAGAAACGTTTCTGTTTACGCCGTACTCAATCTAGACACACCCATTTGGAAATCGTGGTTGTCAAAATGGAAGTGGTAGTTCTAAATCTGTCCTTTAAAAACAAACAAACAAACAAACAAATGACGCCTGTATGTAGCATGTTATTGCCTTGTATCGTGAGAACATTGTATTGCTTACCATCCACAAGTCATGCCTTTAGATGGAAGCTCACTGCATAAAAAGAGCTGGGCACGGGTTTACATACCATGGCTGTGGGTTCGGGGCAAGGTGGGAGGCTTTTTGTCAGAAGGTTATTCACTGTGTCACTGAATTGAAGACACGTTTTCTAGAACGTACAGGTCACTTGGGGAGCCTTCCTCCCACCGTAGTACAGCAAGTAGAGAGAACACATGCAATTCTGTGCCTGGCCTGCTCTGTGTGAGCAGACTCCAGCAGAACATTAACAAGAATGAGGTAGCTTTGCCATTGGGCTTCCGGGATCCCAGTCGTTCATATTTCTGGTAGGAAGTGCCCCTCTACCGTTCAGGAAGTGTGGTAAGAAGCACCTCCTTCCACGTGAAGTAGCAAAGACAGAGGAGAGAGTGCAAGGGAGAAAGCGAAGGCAGAAGGAGCCCAAGAGTCTGCTCACTGCCTAGCCTCAGGCCAGACCCTCAACAGAATCACCTCACTTAAGCCCTACCCAGTCAGATGCACATCTTGGTGTCTCTTTCAGGCCAGGAGACTGAGGCTTAGAGAGAGCCAGTCGGCACCCCAAGCTCAGGCTCCTGTGTTCACAGCACACGATGGGTGAGATGCTCCTTCTGTGCTTTCCAATTTTAAACATGAGTTACTGAAATGCACAGAGGGTCATCAAGCACGGGTTGTGATTTTAAAGGACAATGACTAATATTGGCCTGCTGGAAGTGCCCGGTGCAGGGGTAGGGAGAGAGCATGCTTTGAATTTTTTCAACAAACCATTTACAAGAGTTCCTGGCATTCAGAGGATACTAAACTGAAACTGTCTATGTGCCTGACTGGACCAGAGTACACACCACCAAGGCCGAGTTTTCTAACTTTCCACAATGGCTAGAAGTTCTCTATGATGGATCAGTGTATATTGTATAACATAAAAACATATCACCAATGTAGGAAATATACACATCCTTAAAATAATTTTGTTTGACATAGTAGGACATGAACAGAGTTTGTGCTGTTAAAACATATTTAAGTACTAATTACTAGACACCTAGTAGAGCTGCAACAATCCTGTTTTTATTTGACATAAGCCAGTTCACAAGAGTTCCCAACAATCATTATTTCTAATACATAATCATAGGGTAGCTTTGTTAGAGGTATTTCTTATTTTTAGAGTTTAAAATTATTGCTACTCCCAACTTAGAAGAAGGTGGAGGGCTAGAAGAACAAACTGCAGGTTACAGGTGCTCCATAGGTCAACCTCAGACATCAATCCTTGAAGCTCCACTCCTCTCATGGCTTCCTCATCCTGGCTTCCCAACCCACCTCACTGGTCCCTTTTGCTATGTTAGCTTGTTATGAGTTAGCACCTTAAGGGCTCCTAATGCTTCAAAGAGTAGGTTCCAATTAGAAACCCCAAGGAGCATTGTCAGCTATTTATCAAAACTACAAGAAATGAAATCTGAATTGTCTGGACTGCAAGAACAATGGGCTTGAATCAGATGGTCCCTCTTCAGGCAAATGTGTTTCAGCAATTCTCCAGGAATTTATATAAAGCAAATTTAAATTTGTAGCTTTAGACATAGTAATATGGCAAGAAAAAGAAATTAAATATGTACAAATTAGAAAAAAAGGAATAAAAGTCTCCTTATTTACAAGGACATGATTAATTAACTACATGGAAAACTGCACATAATCTACTTTGAAAAACCAGCAGAAGAGATGGCTCAGCTGTTAAGAGCCATGGCTGCTCTTCTAAAGGACCCAGGTTCAATTCCCAACACCTACATGGCAGCTCACGACTGTCTGGAACTCCAGTTCCAGGGTATCTGACAGACACATGAAGACTTACATATGATGGGACCAGCAAGATGGTTCAGCCAGTAAAGGCGCTAACCAGGCAACTCTGATGACCTGAGTTCAATTCCTGAAACCCAGCAATAGTGGTGGAGAGAACTGACTTCACAAAGTTTTCCTCTGACCTCCTTCTGTATACTATAGCAAAATGTGTATACACACACACACACACACACACACACACACCATTCACACACAATTAAAAAAACACACATGAATTATCCTTAACATTAGAAAACTAGAATCAGCTGGGCATGATACTGCACATCTTTAATCCCAACACTTGGGAGGAAGAGGCAGGCAGATCTCTGTGAGATTGAGGCCAGCCTGGTCTACACGGCAATTTTCAAGATGTCCAGGGTTATGTAGAGAGACACACCCTTCTCTTCCTCTCCCTTTCCCTCTCCCTCTTCCCCCTCCTCCCCCCACATAAATACACACTCTCCTGGAATCAACTAGATGTCCTTTAATCCTTTGATCTGGTGTCTGGCAAGTCAAATCGTGGCATATCTAAACCATAGACTAGTACTCAGCAATATAAAGTAGCTAATTACTGATACAAGTAGCAGCTTTTGTGAATCTTCAGAAGATTATGCTAAGTGATTAAAGCTAGCCATAAGAGTGTTCGAATCATATAATTCCATTCATGTAACATTCTGAATGTGACCTTTAAGAATGAAAACTTTTCATAAGGGGGCCACAGAGTGAGGCAGGAGAACCTAACTGTAAGTGGACAATGACGGATTCTTATGGCTAGGGAAGTACCCGTATCTTGACCTAAATCATTATTAAATTGGAAACTGGGTAAGATGCATACAGGATCTCTTTGTATTATTTCTTAAAACTGCATCTGCCTCTTCAATTATCTATAGCATCTAAATTACCTCAGAGGGGAAGTATTTAATGGGAAAACTCAAGTAGACATTCTTGTATGTGAGTCCCTAAGGAAATGAACTGTTACATATCAAAATGTAGCGAAGAGGACACAAGATGAACTGCTGCATATCAAAATGTAGCAGAGAGGGGACATTTCCTTTGTTTATCATTAATATATATACATATTTGCTGGAGCCATGGAACTCTTCTTTTAAAAGTTTTCTAAATGTATTCAATTTAATGCTGAACACAAATGACTAAAAACGTGTGGCGGGGCATGGGGTACTGTTCAGCAGAGCCTTTGCTTAGCATGAAGCACGGGCATAACCTCAGCACCATGAAAATGAAAACTGGATAGATGTGCCTGGATGTGCTGTCCAAATTTTCTACGAGACATTTAGAAGAGATGGGTTTCTTCAAATTTCTGACATATATGTGTTGAATATACATATATATATAAGTAATCAAGTCTGTAGATAAGGTTTTCTGGCTGCATTACCAATAATCATACTCTAATTTGGGTGGGGATATTCTTTGCTAATGTATTTGTCATGGCTTGCCACAACCACAAAGCTAGCACATATAGTGAGATTCTGTTGCTCCTGGTGCCCACATACATTGGTACACATTGACTCTTGGTGACTGTGTTCTTTTAGGATTGAAGTGTGTTCCTGAAGCTGTCCCCAAAAGTCTTATGTTTCACTGTTAATAACATAGCTGTCACTAGTGAAGTATTTATAGATAGCAGACTTCTCTAGGATAACCTATTGATGTTCATTCGATTGCTGTAGCAAGTCGTTCATGGGAAACTTAATTGTGGTTTGTCTGTCTTGAGTAATGCATGTGGAACATAAAGTCTATCTTCATGCCAGGTATGTCTGTTTCTACTATTTCATTCCTAGTACAGCTTCTGTGCTTGACTATACTGTCCTAAATATATTGGGTAGTTCTACATATTCTTTTTAATGTACTGTTATTAACAACATTACCAGGCTCCTAAAAGGAGCAGAGGCTACTGCAGTACATCTGCTGAAAACCCATCCAACAGAAAGAAAAGAATGAGCAAGCGACTTCGTTTGTACCTCTTCTCTGCTGAGACTGATCTTGCTGCTTTGCCCAGGCTAAGCCTGAAACCCCAGGCTCAGGCAATCCTCTGGAGTCACTGGAACTCACATGCTTTGCCATCGATCATGGCTGCTGTGACTTTATGAGGCTCTGAGTTATGGAAACTTTATTGGCTGACCTAGAAATCCTGTTGTAAATTCCAGCCCAACTATGACAGGAGTACAAGGGACCCCATTCCTGACTGCCAGCTGCACTCATGGCTGTGCATACATGGGCAGCATAAATGGGCTTAGTGGGGGTTTTCTTTTAACTAAAACAAAGAGAAGAAAAGAAAGCATGAAATTAAGAGGTGGACTTGAGAGTAAATCCCAGGGGAGCTGAAGGGAAAATTAGGATGGAAGAGTATGATGATATTTCTTTGTAAACACAGACTAAATTGTCAAAGAGTAAAAATACATAAATAAAAAGAAATGCTGTTGTTGCCACGCTTTAGGTTTCCCAGTCTCAAAGTAGTTTCCAATTGTGGTGTTTTAATTGTGTGTGTGTATATGTATGCATACACTATATATATATATATATATGTATATATAGAGAGAGACATGTTTGCATATGTACATGTTTTGTATGCACATATGCATACAGGTGTGCATGCACGCTATGTGTGTGTATTTACAGGCCTGAATCCAATGTCAGGCATTCTCCTTAAGTGCTTCCCACTTTAATCTTTTAAGGGTGCATGTGTGTTTGTGTGTGTATGTGTGAGTATATATGTATGTATATGTGTGTGTATGCATGTGAGTGTGTATGTGTGTGTTTATATGTATGTATGTGTGTATGCATGTATGCGTGTGTGTATTTACATATATATGTGTGTGAGTGTATGTGAGTGTATATGTATGTAATATAGGTGTGTGTGTGTGTATGTATGTGTGTGTACGTATGTCTGTGTGAGTGTATGTGTGTGTATATATGTATGTGTGAGTGTATATGTGTATGTATGTGTGTATGTGTGCATGTGTGTATGTGTGTATATGCAGGTGTGCACACAAGAGATCAAAGGAGGACATCATGTGTCCCATTCATTACTCTTTACCTTATTCCCCTGAGACAGGGCCTCTCTGAACCTCAGCTTGACTGACAGCTAAGCGATCCTCCTGTCTTGGCCCTCGACAGAATGGGGTTGTAAGTGTGTGGTGATGAGTTTGACCAGGCCTGGATTTTTACATGGGTGCTGGGGATTTGAACTCAGATCATATATGTGTCTAGCAGACACTTATACTGGCTAAGCCATTACCCCAGCTCCCTCGACTTTGTTTTTAAGACGAGGTCTCTCACTTACCCTGGTGCTTACTGAGTTTGCTGGACTGGTAACCCAGTAAGTTCCAGCAGTCTGTCTGTCTCTGTTCTCCCAGCACCAGGCTTACAGGAACCCAGGTCCTCATCTTTGTGCGCTAGGCACTTTACAGAGTGAGCCAACTCCCCAGCCCCTGCATTGGCTAGTTTGTTTCCTTTCGTTTGGCTTTTAGTTTTTCTAGATCCGGTTTCTCTGTATAGCCCTGGCTGTCCTGAAACTTACTCTGTAGACCAGGCTGACCTCAAACTCATAGAGATCCACCTGACTCTGCCCTCCAAGTGCTGGGATTAAAGATATGTACCACCACCACCCGGCATATTTACTGTTTTTAATACAGCTGTTATTCCTACAGACCAGGACTAGGAAAAGGTCCTATTTTATACATGAAAAAAGACATCAAAGGTCGTATAAGAATGTGGAGCACCCATGAGAATGCACCATTGTGGGGGGCTGAGGCTTCCATAGATCCACCAATATCTCTCCTTAGGCTAACAATTCCAGCTTGCCCCAGAGTGGGATGTGGGTCTTCCTGCAGCAAGGTTGGGAAATGCTACGCACCCACCTCAGTCCTCAATCCCTTGCCCATAACTTGGAGAAGGCTATCTCCAGAACTGATCTCCCTCTAACTGTGAGCCCAGACTCTTCCTCCTTCTACCCACACAGCTCTCCTGCATCCCGAGTAGAGGGGCTCTTCAGGCTCCTTGCCCAACACACCTATTCAGAAGGGTTAGAGAAGCAGAAGAGGTCTATAGTGGACAGCAAGTCAATGACCCTGCCCTCGAGACACTGCATTTTATAAACACAGAGTAAGCCTATGGACATCAAGGTCCATCAATTCGGCCAGTATCCTCAGCATATGCTGTTGCCAGGATAACTACATAACACACTCCATCCTTGGACAATTTCTGTATTTATCTCTGTGCTGACTCTCTGTGTATTTATCCATCACAAGGTCTGGCTCCCATTTTTAAACCTGAAGTCCACATTGTTTAAGGTTCACATCTTTAACCGGGCATGCCCTCAGAGGATATCTTAGACAGCAGCCACCCTTTCTCTTCCTGTGGAACGGCTCTGAGTGTTGGCAAAGCAAAAATTGTTATATGACAGGTGGGAACAGGTACAGGAGCAAGAGGGACAATGAGAGGTAGTTATGGGAGACTTCTGGCTGTTCCTAGGAGTAACCTTGAACTCACTATGCAGAAAAGAGATCACTTTGAGTATCTGATCCTTCCACCTTTGGGCATGTTTCTGCCTCAACATGAGATTACAGGCATGATCAACCACATCCAGGTTTGTGTCCTGCCAGCATCTGAACCCAGGGCTTCATGCATGCAACTTAAATATTCTATCAACCTAGCTACATCCCCTGACCCAAGAATATTTATTTTTAAAGAACTGTCAAATAAAAACTTCCAGGGGTTGTTTTGGACTGAACTCCTACACTGAGCCCCAAAAAAACCAGGGTAAAAATTAAGATGGAGTCACAATTGCTAGAGTGTTATACCACCATGCCAAAATGAAAACAGGGCACTAATACAATCATCTGAGGAATCCGGTTTAAGGGATATTGTGATTTTAAAGGAAATGTCTCCCACGGGCTCATGGTCTGAACACTTGGTCCCCAGCTGTTGATGCAATTTACAGAGATACTAAAATATTTGGGGTGGGGCCTAGCTGCAGAAGTTCCAATTACTAGAGGTGGCCTCTGAAGGCCATTGCTGCCCCTCACTCCTGCCTGGTTCTCTGCTTTCGAGCACAGCCACACAACGGTAAACAAGCAGAAGAGAGATCAGAGAGATTGGTTTCAATGGATGGGATACAATGACAGAAATAACCGGGCATGCAACAGTCATTTATTTTGTCATTGGTGTTATCCTGACTCTACAAGCTGGAAACACCATTTCGCTTCTTGCTTCTTGTTTGTGCTTCCCTGGGTGCTGTCATCCGAAAAACCCTCCTCCTCCTCCTCCTCTTCCTCCTCCTCCTCCTCCTCCTCCTCCTCCTTTCTGTCAGCTCACTGGAATACCTACTCTGGTCTGTAGTGTCTTCTCCCATTCTAGAATCTTAAAATTGGCTTGGAGACAGAGTTGACTTTCAATTCATTGCTTCTCCTCACAAACGTGAGGGGTTAGTTTTTACCTCACATAGAATGAGATTAGGCTCACCATAAGGGCTACAGTGCTGGCTGTGCCTCGATATCCTTCATTTTTTCACATCCCACAGAAGCCATTTGTCTACTGTTGGATCCCCCAGGCAAGACCCGGAGGTATCTGAGAAGGAATGATTTCACCCCTTGCTCTGACCTCCCTTACCTGCTCCATGTCTCACGGCGGTTTCTTCATCTCCTGGACATTTCTAGATAAACTGAGGGACCTCTGGGAGTTTCTAACAAAGTTGCAGTTTCCAAACTTGGGGCTTTTGTAAGATGACAGTGGCAAAGAATTAGTGCGCCCCCTGGTGACTGACCAGTGGAACTTTATTTTCAGTCGCTTGTCCCTGAAACAAACATTAAACCCCATCTTGACTCAACTTCTTTCCTTCCCCCATGCTTTGGGAAGTCCAATAAAGACATAGGTGAGTCCAACTCCCCACCTCCTGCGGTTGCCTCTCTTACTTCTTCAATACCCGCAGCTCAGCTACTGGGGTTGCCTCTCTTACTTCCTCAATACCCGCAGCGCAGCTACTGAAGCCCCCGCCTGGCCATCCAGGGTCCAGATGCAGGCTGTAGGGACAGCTACTTGTAAAAGATGAGGACGGGGAACAGAGAAGCCTTTCCCGACTGTGCTTACTCAAGCCTTGTGTGTGCCAGAGGCTAGCAGTAGATGACTGGCTGATTGTTAGAATTGCTTCAGGTTAGAGAACCTTGGAGACCAGACCATACAGACACAGGTAGTCCTTTAATCAGAACAATGGAGGACACAGGCCACTCCTGAGGAGTGTGCTGAGGAGTGTGTGTGTGTGTGGGGGGGGAGTTGGAGTTTTATAGGGCAGAAAAGGGAACTTCGGTGGTGGGAGATTACATCTGCTCCGTCCCCCGACCCCCTCCCGCAGTCTTGAAGGTTGTAAACGCGGATTCACCAAGTCCTTACTTCCTCAGAAGATGCTATCTTTGTGTTAACTTACCTGTCCTGGAGTTTCTCAGCTCTCCGGAGGCTTCAGGGCTAAGGCCTTTAGCTGTATCAGCACCAGATGTTTTAAACCCCCACAGACACCTGGAGAGGCTACGCAGCTGCTTGCACTGGCTCCCAAATATACGGCCCCAAACACAACTATGTCCAACAGTTTGTGTGGGTTTTTCTCTGTAGCCATTGGCACCCGAGTCAGAGAGAACATTTCCTTTGATGTCTCTCTAGCAGAGAGACTGCAGTGACTGCCACAAACAGGCAAGGCCAGCTCAGGGGCCACAGTTCCCTTCAGTAAGGCAAAAGGGAGCTTTTCTCCATTTTTCTGAGAAACAAGGAGAGAGGGTTAATGATCAAATTTCCAAAACCAGTTTCAGTTGTCGTGATACTTCACTTCCTTCTGCCTTCTATCTTATCCTGTTGGTCCATCCCCCTGTCCCAGCCTTCCAAGAGGAATAGCGCTGAGCCCTCAAAGCCTCTTCTTGTTTCTGTTTTCTTCAGCATTTTGCTGTCTATAAAGTAAACCTCTGGTACTTGGTTCCAGGGAAAGTTACAACATCCGATAGAACTAAGAGTCCTCGGACTCCAGAGACACAAAGGAGGTAATCAAGATCTTTAAACTTACAGTAACGTGGTCTTCTGACAACTTCTAAGGCCAAAATTCTAGATCTGTCTTTTTATTTTAGAATTTATTTTTAAATTGTGTGTGTGCAAATGCAGTGTTGTACGTGTGAATGCAGCACCCACAAAGGCCAGAATCAGGCACCAGATCCACTGGAGCTGAAATTACAAGCAGTTGTGAACTGCCCCCAAAGGCTGCTAGGACCAGAATCCAATCTGCTGCAGAGCTGTATGGGCCCTGAACCTCTGCACCATCTCTCCATGCCCTCTAGATTTAGATCTAGCTTGTGCAAACGTCACCTTTTCATAAATACTTGGAAAAGATCACATATTTATCTTGAATGTTTCGTGGGCTTTGTTTGGCGTGGGACATGTTAATCATTTTTATTGCTTGTCCTATAGTGTCCTATATTCTGCACTATCCTGATGGATATCGCTTATAAAGAAAATCTCTTTCCAAACGCTTTTCCTGAAAAAGCAATAATTACCTCAGAGTAAGAAAGCGCCTTCCCTGCCATGAATCAGGCCTGCATATAAGCAACAGACAGCGCCAGCTGTGAGAGTAACTGGAAACTGTAAGCCTCTCAAGGTCACTGTGCAGCTGTCTGAGGTCATACAAAAGCCATTTGGAGCCCTTTCAGCTTTCTGGAGTAAGCAGGGGGAGGGCCAGAGGGGGACTCTCTCCTCACATCCTAACACATCAGAAACTTTTTGAACCAACTTGGCAAGAATGAAAAGCTTCACCTATGCCTGGGGGTTCTGAGTCTTTGATCCAGAAGTTTTCCCACACAGGTGCTGCATCCAGATGAGCTCCATCACAATGCTAATAGCCGCCCTGCTTCTCAGTCCCAGGCTCAGCCCTGCATCTAGCCTGTAGGTTAGACTCTCACAGGAGGCCTGTTTACCATAAGATCATGGTTCTCAGCCTTCCTCAAGGGGCTCGAGACCCCTTTGGCAAACCTCTCTTTCCAAAAATATTAATATTACAATTCATAAAAGTAGCAAAATTACTGTTAGAAAGTAGAAATGGAATCATTTTATGGTTGGGGATCACTACAAAACAGGGGTCACAACATTAGGAAAGTTAAGAGCATCGAACGTAATTTGGTTTAATCTTTACCTACATGTCTCTTTCCTCAAAGGACACCCTAACGTGTTTCTGGTAGCCTGCCCAGTAGTTCCAGTGATCCATGCTCTCCTGATTTAAAGTGCCCTGCGGCATTTTACTAAGTCCGCACAGTGACCCCACAAGTCCAACTTCATAGTCAGGGCAAAGCCACTCTAGTCCCCAGAGGAGCTAATGAGCCACACAGCTGGGATGAGCAAACACACGAATCTTAAAAAGCAGAATGAGGGGGCTGGAGAGATGGCTCAGTGGTTAAGAGCACCGACTGCTCTTCCGAAGGTCCTGAGTTCAAATCCTGGCAACCACATGGTGGCTCACAACCATCTGTAAAGAGATCTGATATCCTCTTCTGGAGTGTCTGAAGACAACTACAGTGTATTTACATATAATAAATAAATAAATCTTTTTAAAAAAAAGCAGAATGAATGACTGGGTGGTGGTGCCTTTAATCCGAGCAATGGGGAAGCAGATGCAGGTGGATCTCTCTGAGTTTAAGACCAACCTGGGTTATATAGTTGAGACCTGTCTCAAAAGGAAAAGATGGAGGAGGAGGAATAAGAGGAGGAGGAGGAATAGGAGGAGAAGGTGGAGGAGGAGAAGGTCTAGAAGAGGTTGTTTACCTAAATTCAAAAACAGACAAATGGAACAAAGTCTTTATTTCCCAACAGGAAACGCAGTAAAGTGATCCATAATCCAGACTGGGTCATCTGCTCCTCGTCAGGAGACCGTGACAACTAAATGCTTCATGTCACCGATGGAGCTAACATTCCTGGCCCTCTTGCATGGTCATGAGACATCCTTTAGTGACGTCCTATATTGATTTAATTGCAACCATGTGAAGTTTGGGGATGCCCCACAATGACAATTACCAATTTCTCTGCTTAGGTAATAGACTGGGCTTCATTGCTTTAGTTATCTGCTGCTCTGATGCGGATCACCTATGCGCACAGCCCAAAGTGGGTACTGAAAACAACACCCATAAGCCAGGCATAGTAGTATATGCCTGTAGTCCTGACTTTCAGGAGGCAGAGGCAGGAGGATGGCAAGTTGAGGTAAGTATGAACTATGCAATGAAAGACTGTCTCAAATAACCAGAAACAAACAAAAATCCACCAGCATCTCACTTAATTTCAGATGCTGGGAACCTTACATGTGTAGATAGCCCTGGCTTTGGACAGCTCACCCCTGCTCCAGAAGATCCGGTGCCCTCTTCTGGCCTCCTCAGGTACTGCACTCATGTGCACCAATCCACACACATCAACACATAATTTTTTTAAAAAAACATAGAACCAGATACAATATCATATGCCTGTAGTTCCAGCTCCTTGGGAAACTGAGGCAGGGAACTCACATGGATCCAGGGGTCTGAGATCAGTCTAGGCAGCATAGTGTGACTTAGCTCTTTAAAATAAATGAATAGGGATTGTGATCGTAGCTCAATGAAAGAGCATGGGAAAAATAGATACTATATAAATATCCATCTACCCATGGAGTGAATAAGTATTGCTTCAATGTTCATCTTCCCATGGGTAGAATAAATGTTGTTTAAGTGTTCTTCTACCCAAAGCTATCTACAGAGTCAATGAAGTTCCTGTGAAAATATCAAAAGTCGAGCTATTTTAAAATAGACACCTATAATAGAAACTACGCATTGTTTCCGTGGCCAAAGGAAAACTGTCACTAAGGAAAACTGTACTTCTATTCATGTGTGACAGACATGTGGAAGACCTTCCTCAGAGGCAAAATAGGATCACCTGCGCCAAGTGTGGCAACGACAAACACAATAAGGTGAGGAGCATGGCATGGGAAGGGGAGGTTTGCTCACCTGCACTATCTGGGAGTAGCCATCCGGATCGGCTGCACCAGAAGCACAGCTTGAATAAAGGATACCACAGCCCCCTACAAGGACCTGTGCCCACAAACAGGCCAGCCTTAGATCGACCCCAAGTCACTTTTGTTACAAATCATTGTTGCAGCCAAGGATTCAAGACATCAGATGAATTCCTTCTTGTCTTTTAAAATTCCCTTTGCCTTAGCCTTTGGAACACACCATGGCTTACGGTGGCACAGGAGACACACACACACCTCCAACATGCTAATATTCTCAGGTAGGTAGTGTCATCTCTCTGATAGACTTATTTAATTGATGATGGTGTGAATTCTCTCATTTGGGGTGATAAAGCGTTTTTGTTTTTTGGGTTTTGTTTTTGTTTTTGTTTTTGCTTTAATAATGACCTCTGTCAATTAAAGCAGCACCAATTAAAACTCTGGAAAGATTTTTAAAATTAAGAATACAAAATAAGTCCCTGGGTACGCCGCGACTTTGTTCACAGAGTGTTCGCCTGGATGAGACGGGTTGAATCCCCAGCGCCACAAGAAACTGAGCAGAGAGGTAATCCGGGAGTGAGGGAGGAGGCAAGAGAGTCAAGGAGATCAGGATCCTAGTGAGTCAAAGGCCAGCTTGGGATGCACGAGACCCCGCCTGCAAACCAAGATAGAAAGAAACACAAAACACAGTGGTGGAGCAGTGAACTTAGAGGCTCTGAGTCTGAAAAGGAGAGAGTGTGAGATGGGGGAGAAGCAAGGCAGTATGGGATTCTGGATGAGTATGTAAAGTGGTGCTGACGGAGGCTTAGAGAGAGAAATGCCTGGGCCTCAGACAGGACTAGGAATCGATCCTATAATCTCCAACCACACTGGAAACCTCCTGATCTACAACACGTGAGGGAGGGTACTCAGAGGGTTAGTGGGCAAGAGGGTAAACCTGTTGCATGTTATTTAAAACTTACCTTTGCCCCAACCCTTGAAACACACCATGGCTCACCATGGCACAGAACACACACACACACACACACACACACACACACACACACACACACACACCACTGCTTATATATTTTTTTTTTTTTGGAAACAGGGTTTCTCTGTGTAGCCCTGGCCGTCCTGGACTCACTCTGTAGACCAGGCTGGCCTCGAACTCAGAAATCCGCCTGCCTCTGCCTCCCAAGTGCTGGGATTAAAGGCGTGCGCCACCACTGCCCGGCTTGCTTATATTTTTTAAACATCCTTGTCCCACCGTTTCCTTATGTAGCTTTGCCTATGCCTGTCTTAAAGCCCCGCCTACTCTCTGTAACGACCAATGAGCTTCTTTGTCCCCCCTCTTTTTTGCCCATAATTTAGTTGCCTTATTCCGACTTTGTAATAACATATAACATTTGTACATTAACCTTCTGCCTTTGCTCCAGTCTTTGTCTTAATCTTAAATGTGTATTTACATATTTTAAAGTGTTCAACACCAGTTTGGTGACATTTCCCATTTCATCTGAGGGCGATTAGCTACTAGTCTCTGTGAGGAACCTGACAAGGCAACATAAGCAAGAAAGGAAGAAGGAGGGAAGGAGGCAGGAAAAAAAAAGGAAGGATTTATTTCAGCTGTCCGGAGGATATGGTCCATCATAGTAGGGCAAGTGTGGTGGTAGGAGAATGTGGCTGGTTATATAGACTTCACAGTCAAGAGGCTGGGAAAAATGGCCACCGATGTTCCACTAACTTTCTCCCTTTTATGCTAAGAGGGCCCCACTGCCCATGGGTGGCACGGCTGACTTTTCCAACCTCAATTAGCTTAACCTAGACAATCTTTCAGACACACCCAGACACTTGTTTCCTTGATGATTCTAGATGCTGTGAGATTGATAATCAAGAGTGATTACCACAATGAGAGAGACACTAGTCATCCCTTAGGGGGGCACCTCCAGTTGATGGCAGAGTTGGATAAAGTACCGCAGGCAGAAAGTATGCTCTGCAGGACGTGGTATTTTATAAAAAGAACTTGGATCACACTCTCAAACTGTGTTTGGAAATGACGGCTCTTGTTACTTTGCTGGTATTCTGTTTATGTTTCCTGTTGCTGTGGTTAAACACCGTAACTTATTGGAGAGGGGCTTTATTTTAGCTCACAGCTCCTGGCTACAGTCCCTCGTGGCAGGGACATAAAGGTGGCAGGAGCTCCATCAAGGCAGCTGACCATGCACACAGTCAAGAGCAGAAACAGAATAAATGCACTCAGGCTCATCAGTGGTGGCTCTCTCTTTTCATTCTTTTTAGGGTCCAGCCCATGACTGGTACTATCAACATTCAGAATGTGTCTTCCCACTTCAGCTAAGGATGGAAATCCCTCACAGGTGTGCCCACTGGCCAACAAAACCTAGGCGATTCCTCCTAGAGACTCGTTTCCCAGGCAACTCGAGATTGTAGCAAGTTGCCAATCAAAAATCACTATCATAGTTGGTTTTTGGTTTGGCTTTGTTTTTAAGATTATTTGACATTTTATCTGTAGGGAACTTTTTTTCTTTTTCTCTTTTGCTATTAAACCTAATAGTTTTCAGGCTGGTGAGATGGCTCAGAGGTTAAGAGCACTGACTGTTCTTCCAAAGGTCCTGAGTTCAAATCCCAGCAACCACGTGGATGGTTCACAATGGTCTGTCCAGCTACAGTATACTCATATACATAAAATAAATAAATAAAATCTTTTTTTTTTTTTTTTTTTGAGACAGGGTTTCTCTGTATAGCCCTAGCTGTCCTGGAGCTCACTTTGTAGACCAGGCTGGCCTCGAACTCAGAAATCCACCTGCCTCTGCCTTTACAAAAAAAAAAAAAAAAACTAATAGTTTTCTTAACTTACGTCACAGAGTTGATATTTTGTAGGTCAATTTTTCCAGTACTTGGTGTAGCCATTACTTTTCCATTGCTGCAACCACAGTACCTATGGGAAACAACTTAAGAGAGGGAGAATTTTTTATTTTCTGTTTTTTGTTTGTTTGGTTTTGGTCCATGGTGTTCTAACAGCTCTGTTCACTGGGGGAGAAGTGTGTGAAGGTTGTTCACATCTTGGTAGACGGGGAAACAGACAGTGGGGCAGGAATGGGAGAAAAAATAATGGTCAAAAGCCCACCTTTCATGACCTTCTTCTACTTGCTAGACAGGACTTGTTAAAGAGCCCAGAGCCTTCTAGATTAGCACCATCAGCTGCAGACCGAGCATCCAAGCACACACCTGTGGGGCATTTCAGTGTCACACCATAATACCTGGGCATTTCAGTGTCACACCATAATACCTGGGGAGTCCATTCACCCCTGAGGTGGGTTTGTTTTCCTGTCTTCCTGCTCTTCTTGTCAGTTACCAGACTAATGTTGTGTCTAAGCAGTTGCCCTTCTTGAATCAATAAACATGAAGTCTTTGAGCTGAGTTATCAAATTGAATGCTCAAGAATGCTCAACACTAAAAATAGCAAATTCAAACAAATTTTCATTCAGTTCTCCAGTATGTCTTATAATTGTTTTGAAAAACGATTACAATAATAATTTATAATATTCACATATATAATACAAAATAATCTACAATAGTAAATTATAACAATAATGTCAGATTGGAGTTAGCCTAAACTATTCAAGATTGTTTGAGAAGTTGATTAATTCTATCTTACTTTTTGAATTATGAAGTATATCATTATAATATACTAGATATTCATTCATTAAAAAGCCATCTTTTTTATTTTATTTGAAGAAATAAACCACTTCTATAATCTATCATTTTTCCTCTCTCTCTCTCTCTTTCTCTCTCTCTGCCTTTCTCTCTCTCTCTCTCTCTCTCTCTCTCTCTCTCTCTGTCTCTGTCTCTCTCTTTCTCCTTTTCCCACTGTAAGAAATAAAATCTGGAGGTTTATGTTCAAAGATGTCTTCGTTCAACTTAGGTCCAGAAACTGTAGAAAACCCTCAAGCCTGATCAAGACCTGGCTGTGCCCCACCCCCACCCCAACCTAAACTCTGCTCAGCTACCGGCTTCAACACACACCCAAACTATAAGTTTAAAATAGAGCATGACTAATGGCCACTCTTACCACAGGCCACGTATCTGATACGCTCTGAGATAATAAACAGGATGTAGCATGCAGAGATGAACTCACGTATAGTTTCTGTTGAGAAAAAACACGGATGTAAACGATAGCGATATGGCACCCTCCTGATCGCTCAGTTAGAGAAGCAGAGAGGAGGGCAGTGTGTTAGGGTTGAGAAAACATCAACATCGGGGCTAGAGAGATGGCTCAGTGGTTAAGAGCACTGACTGCTCTTCCAGAAGTCCTGAGTTCAATTCCCAGCAACCACAGGGTGGCTCACAACCATCTGATGCCCTCTTCTGGTGTGTCTTGAAGACAGCTACAGTGTACTCACATCAGAAAAGAAAAGAAAGAAAAAAAAACATTCTCTGTGTTGGTTGACTGACAATTCACTAGGTTCCTTCTAGGGACCAAGGTTTATGGGAGGCCGCAGGTGGCAGGTGGGCAGGCAGTGTGCATAAAGAGGATTGCTGGATATCCCAGCCCCCCTTCTCCCCTCCCCCATCTTCTCTCTCTCTCTCTCTCTCTCCCTCCCTCTCTCCCTCTTCTTCCCTCCTCCCCTCTAACACACACTTTAGACCTAAGCGTATTTATGCCAAGCGTCCCCACAAGACCCTAGTCTGGACCTGAGATCTCCACATGCACCCACCTGTCCGTCATTTATTTATCCTTCCATCTTTAACTCTGCGGCAGGCAGAAGAGAGTAACACAACAGCCCGACTGAAAACCTTGTGCCCTTGAGAACAGTAAAAGGTGAAGCAGTGCCAGCAAACCTTATCTGATCTCTCATGATGTTGTATTTTCTATCTCACCCTGTAAAAATAACCATGGTGATACAGAGAGGTCTGAAGCTTCATCACAAGGAGCTCAGCCAGGGAGAGAAGGCTCCGCGCAACGCCACTGACTGCCTCGGCATCCTCAGTTAGACTCAAAGTTGTGAACCGTAGATTTGTTGGTGTTCTCTCTGTCGATATTTGTTTCGTTTTGTGCTTTAGAAGTTTTACCTGAGGAGACACTGCTTGGCACGGGACTCTCAGTTGGGAACTCTGCTGGCCGCCTTACGGGGGATTTCCACAATTTCCTCCGGTTGTTTTGAGCACCTGGATTTGAAGATGTGCTAGCTACCTTCTTACCTACCAACCCTCTTATTATTTACTCTTGTACTTTGGCCTGCTATATACCCGATAAGCTCACTCATTCAGAACTACAAGTAGGGTTAGGGTTATTGTTGATAAGTCCCCAGACCATAACAGGTCATCTGGCTTCACGAATAGACAGCTAGGAGCCAAAGAACACGGGCACCTTCTCAGAGCTGGACGAAGAGAAGAATTCTGTTCTGAAGCTCCTATGAAAAACCCTACAATTATGCAGACATTTCGACTTCAACTCGTCGAGAATTTATTTACAATTTTGACACTGCCACCCCATGTTTTTTTGTTGTTATTGTTTTTTGTTTTGTTTTTATTTGTTTTTTGTTTTAAATGGAACGTCACCACGGGTAACATACAAATGGCTCTTTTTTTTTTTTAAGATGTATTTATTATTATAAATGAGTACACTGTAGCTGTCTTCAGACCACCAGAAGAGGGCGTCAGATTTCATTACAGGTGGAGATTTCATTACAGGTGGTTGTGAGCCACCATGTGGTTGCTGGGATTTGAACTTACCACCTTCGGAAAGGCAGTTGGTGCTCTTACCCGCTGAGCCCCCACCCCCATGTTTTTAAGATAATAAATGCGTGAGGTCTTAGGCCATTGAGTTTGGGTGTTTTGTCATACAGGAAGAGGAAGCTAGTACAATACATAAGGGTGATAAATTTATTCACAGGGCAAACAAGTGAAGGCTGAAAGTTACTGCTACAAATCAGATCTTAGTCTCCTTGGAGCTCTTTGGTTGAAGGCTCACACCTCAGCTGACAGAGCTTCTGGGAACACCTGGAGGTCAGAACGTAATTGAAGTCCGTCCTTAAGGTTATGTGATGAGCTATCTCTCCCTTTCTTTCCTCTCTTCTCTCCCTATCTCTACTCTCCTTCCTGACTACCATGAGGTGGGCGGCTTTGCTCTCAAACATGTTCACCACATGTCCTGCCCTGAAGCCAAGTGGTCAGAGGCCGAACCTTGAGCCAAATGAATCCTTCTTCCTCGTCAGTTAGCCAGGAATTTTCTCACAGTAACTGGAAGCTGACTAACACAGAACTCAACTTAAAATAAACCTCAGTTTACAAGAATGAGCAACACCTTGTTCAATTCAATTAAATCAGGTGGCTCTGGAAGATTTTTCAAAAATAACGAATATAAAACATGTTAGTTCTTTATGGCAAAGACCTAAATAGTAAAAATGGGGCAAAATGGAATGAAGTACAGAGATAGAACATACAACTTTTCTCACCACAAATTTCCTATTAAGGAAATAAAAGTTTGGACTTAAAAAAATTAGAATATTTGAAGCTTTAAATTGAGATAAAAATAAGCTGTAATGAACAAAAGATATATCACAATACCAATGCACATCCAGTTGAGTGACCAAACAAACTTAGAATGGTTGTCTTTATAACTGTAAACATTAGAAGATGTTCATCAACAACAGCGCAGGGAGTCGTAGCTGAGTGAAAGAGATCTTGCTTGGCTTGTGCAAAGCCCTGAGTCCAATTCCCAGCTCTGTAAACAAACAGACAATATTTTTAAGTCCAAAAGATATATCTTTAAAATGTGTATTACATTATTTATTTATAGGAAGATAGCATGTGCATCCCACCATGCTTGTGGAGGTATGGGTCCCAGGAATCAAACTCAGGTTATCGAGCCCGGCAGCAAGGCCTTTACCAATTAAGCCATCTCACCGTCCCCGAAAAATCCTGGACAGCATCTGAAGAAGATGATGGATGTTCATCAGCCAGGCTTGCTGCTTCTTATTTTGAAAGGAGAACAATGTGATCCATATAGACACAAACATTATGAAAAATTCTTATTGACCAGGACTCTGAGCCATTTGTATTCACTTTATGCAATCTTATCACAACTCTCTTAATCAATCACTGCCTGTTAGTGATTTCATGAAAATTTAAAGTTAGTCACTTTTTTTAAGTTCTCATAAGGAAGTATCTTGAGACGTCTGTGCCTTTTTAATAGTTGGGCGTTTTCAGTCTTTTGATGTAGTTAATAGCTAGTGGGAGTCGCTCCCGGGCTTGCTTTATCTATTATACGATTAAAATTCATGAACTTGACTGAAGATAAAAACTGCCTTAGATCTGAGAAGTCTTTTAACTGGCTCTCAGCATAAAGATAAACTGAAACAGACAGTGAGCTCTCCTGTAGATACCCTTGAATGAAGGTGAAATAGTGGCAGCCTCCAGTCCAAGCAAAATGCAGCGCACCTCACAGGAAATAAAGGATAGTTGATTCTGAAGCCAAACAGAAGTGGCCATAACCTGGAAGCTCAGATTAATTCTTGTTCTAGCATGCAAATGGTTTCATGAAGTTTTTATAGTTACAGAACAAAAGAAAGTCACAAATTAAAGTGCTTCTAAACACACTGGTGAAAAGGACAGGTGGGTGGTCACAGCGAACTTAGCTGTGTTTTCAGGTGCTGTCTCGTGCTGTCAGTTTTAGCATTGGAATTGATGAAACTCATGAAAGGTCAGTTCGTATGTTTCCAAAGCATCTCCTTGAGAGTCAGGTAGTATTAGGTAAGACAGAGGTGGGCAGCGAATAACTAGTAAGGGGCCAAAGGCAGTCTAAAATAAGTTAGCTCTGGCTCTACAACATTGCACCACTTTACAATTCCAAAGTTCTATTCTGCCCCTCATCCTTCCAGAATCTTTAACACATCTGTGGCTTTTTTTTTCTAGGAACTTCAGTTCACACAAAATATTCATTGTAAAACAAGAATGCTTGATTTTCCTTTTTTTTTTTTTTAAATTGAAGCAAAATCCACAAAACAGATTTAACCATGTTAAAATTAAACCCAATTTAGTGGTGTTTCATATATCCAATCATATTGTACAGCAAAAAAACAATCTTTTTTTTTTGAAATTTCATCTTCACAGATATTTAAACATAGTCACCAAATATTAATAATACATGAACGTATAAAGACTGCAATTGTCTTAGTTAAAAGAGGCCAAATATCAAACAGCTATCTGTCCCAACTCTTTGTCTTTTCTGATGCCAGCAGGGACTTCCAAATCCTGTCAGTGGAAGTCAGCAAAGATCAAAGGGTCTTAATGCTGCCTCCGAGGAAAGAACAGACTCTTTGCACATTTTAATAAACCAGGAATGTGCAGTGACCTGCAGGGCAGATAATGTTCCCCAGGTTTTCCAAGAGACAACAGTAAAAACACTCAGACTACCTCTGATAGGTAGGGAAGTCGACAGTCACATGGATGGCATACCGGCTTGTGTTTTTCGGTGCTGTGCGATTTAATCTGGTTAAGTTTCCAATCAACTAGCAACATCAAATAGCAGACTCTGATATCTGAAAAGGCTAGCGGTTCATCTCAGTTCATTAAGAGTTTGGTTTCACCTCTGAAAGAACTCTCATCTTCCCTTCTTCACTAGGGTCTGGCTCACCACCAGTGTCTCTTTGGATCTTGCTCTGTAGACCAGGCTGGCCTCGAACTCACAGAGAATCCACCTGCCTCTGCCTGCAGGGTGCTGGGATTAAAAGCATGAGCCACCACTGTCCAGCTCCACTGTCTGGTAACCAGTGCCTCTTATTAGCAAAAGTTAGCAGGAAGTCAGGTGACGAGAGGTAGAGCTCTCCTCAGTCTCACACTGAAGCTGATTCTCAACTTTAGGCGTACATTGCCACACAGAACAGAGCTACTGTGCATTAGAGAGGCAGCCAGCTCCTTTGATTATTCAGCATCCATACCCTTCAATAACGTCTAAACATCCCTTCCCCAGCAAGGCTCATGCTGCTCCCCTTAAAATGCAATTATGCTTTCCGCAAGTGGCCAAACCTTCATCCTGCAAAGCCTTGTTCCTATAATCTTTCACTGTGTTTCACTAAGAGATATCCAAACTCCCTTTGCGTGGTTCAAGACCTTTTCTCCTAGGTCATCAGTCATCCCAGTCTTTTGGTTTAAAGGCCTGAAGACCCTGACTGTCTAGTGATGGTCTCTTGTAATAAAACTGTTCATCGAGTGAATGGTCAGTTCTTTTGGGAATAGCACCATCTTTGGAGGTAATCGTTGACGTCTTATTTTGGAACATCTAAGTCACAGTAGTTGCAGTAGCTAATACTGTGTGTATGTCTGTGTGTGTCTCTGTGTATGTGTTTTGTGTATGTGTTTTGTGTATATCTACGTGTGTCTTTGTGTATATGTCTGTGTGTGTGTGTGTGTGTGTGTCTGTATGTGAGTGTGTGTGTCTCTGTGTGGGTCCATGTGTGTCTATGTGTGTCTATGTGTGTGTCTGTGTGTCTATGTGTGTGTCTGTGTGTGTCTATGTGTGTCTGTGTGTGTGTCTGTGTGTGTCTCTGTGTGTCTGTGTGTGTGTCTGTGAGTGTGTCTGTGTGCATGTGTATGGAGGAAGTGCTGTGCACTCCATATCTCACCTGCATCCTCCATCCATTGTGCAAAAGCAGGGGAGCCTGGAGACGTGGGCTGATGTCCACAGCACAGGACATCCTGTCTACTCTCATTATAGTCCTCATCTGCTGAAGTTCCTCTTTGGTGACTATTTATAGAACCTAAATATCTCCACAAATGTTATCTGTCCAGGAGAACCACCCACATGTTACTTCCCAGGACTCTGTGTTGTACTTTCCAGACCCCTGACTGTGTAGCTGAAAGACCCCCAGAACTTGGGAGATCCTTACTCAAGTCTCGGGATGACGTGACCACCCAATGACTCACGAGAGACCGAACTTGCTGCAATTACATGAGGTTTATTGGGGATACCGGTACCGGGGTCAATCTCATGACCTTGCCAGTCAGAGGAGTTCGACCAGGAACACAAGAAGTATAGGGTATTTAAGGGAAGCTGGGGGCGGAGAGAGAGTTACCCAGGAAACAGAACATAAAAACAGTGGAAAATTTCAGAGGGACCTGACCCAAGGTATTCAGTTAGGGAGGGGAACACATTCATTCTAGGAATGTAATCTTCATCTACTGGTTGACAGGGTGGAGAGTCTCATAAACCACTAGACCTTCATTCTTAGTTCTGCCCTCATTGTGGATCATTCAGGAGGGGCAGGTATGGGGAACCAGAGCCCTGAGGCTCTGAGTTCCTGGAACTGGCTATTTTATATTTCTGGCTGGCTACAGTGGCCCTCCATGTCCTTTTAGGTAAAGGTTATACACCATACATTTGTATTAAATGCCCTCATTTTAAATTCTAAGATTCTCCAGCCTTTCATAGCCAACCTTTCACTCCTGCCCACAAACAGCTCAGATGGTCTCCTTAGCCTTCTCCCCATGCAAGAAGTTAGGCCCAGGGTGTCCTTTCCCATTGCCTTTCAGGCACACTCTGCAACTGTGTCTCCCGTGTGGTGCCAGTGTATAACAGATTCAGTTGCAGTCTTCCCCCCAAGGACCAGTCGTGGGAAGCTCCTGGTGGACCAGGAAAGATATGGACTCCCTGTTCCTCAGGCCCCTCTGAATTCACCATGCACTCCTTAGTGCCATCATCTGTTCCGATATTAGCTTGCCCACTTAATACCAGGCATAAAGTAAATACAACAATAAACAGATCTCCATGGCTTCATGGGGACTCTGTCACAGAGAGGATCTGTCATTTGCTATCGGTAAGACTTTGACTGAACCACTCAGGTCTTTAGGTTATAAGTTCCTCAATGTGAGATGGTCACAGAGCACTTACTTCATCAGGATGTGTTGAGGCTGAGTGAATGAATACACACACGCACACACACACACACACACACACACACACACAGACATACAGACACTCACATAGAGACACACAGATGTACACACACAGACATACACAGAGACATATAAACACACACACAGACACACAGACAAACACAGAAACATACAGACACACACATACAGACACACTCAGACACACATGCAAACACACAGGCACACGCACACACATACACACATGCTTAGAATAGGCCCTGACACATACTAAACACAGAGGAAAAAAAATTCTATCCTTCCTTCCTCCCTTCCTTCTTTTTGATAGCACCATATTCTGTAGCCCAGGCTGACCTGGAGCTTACTATGCAACCCAGACAGGAACCAAAGTGGCCTCACTTTCTCATCTTGGAAATCATAGCTATGAGCCACCATGCCCGGCTGAGGAAATGCTACTCTTACATTCTATTTCCTACCTACATTTGAGAGAGAGACACAGAGAGAGGTGTTTGTGTGTATGTGTGTGTGTGAGAGAGAGAGACAGAGAGTGTGTGAGAAAGACAGAGAGTGTGTGTGAGAGAGTGTGTAAGAGAGTGTGTGTGTATGTGTGTGTGAGAGAGTTTGTGTGTGAGAGTGTGTGTGTGTATGTGTGTGTGAGAGAAACAAAGAGAGTGTGTGTGTATATGTGTTTGTGTGTGTGAGAGAGAGACAGAGAGTGTGTGTGAGAGTGTGTAAGAGAGTGTGTGTGTATGTGTGTGTGTGTGAGAAAGACAGAGAGTGTGTGAGAAAGACAGAGAGTGTGTGAGAGAGTGTAAGAGAGTGTGTGTGTGTATGTGTGTGTGTGAGAGAGAGACAGAGAGTGTGTGAGAAAGACAGAGAGTGTGTGAGAGAGTGTGTAAGAGAGTGTGTGTGTGTGTGTGTGTGAGAGAGAGACAGAGAGTGTGTGAGAGAGTGTGTAAGAGAGTGTGTGTGTATGTGTGTGTGTGTGAGAGAGAGACAGAGTGTGTGTGAGAGTGTGTAAGAGAGTGTGTGTGTATATGTGTGTAAGAGAGAGTGTATGTGAGAGAATGTGTGTGTGAGAGAGACAGGGAAAGACAGAGAGAGAGAGAGAGAGAGACAGAGACAGAGACAGAGACAGAGACAGAAACAGAGACAGAGAGAAAGACAGAGAGGTTTTAAGGAGGCAGGCAGTAGCTACAGAAGCCCAGCAGGAGGGTTACATCATGTTGCCAGCACCGTACTGGAGCCCTGGAAGTGCCCAGCCCCCACATCTCACACAGCAGAAGGGAAGAAGCCAGAGGCATAACATAAGGCTAAGGTGAGGCCTCAGGGAGGGTGTTTGTATGGCACTGCTGAGTCAGACAGAGCTGACTCTGTGTCTCAACCCTGCCACTTCCTAATTACGACACCCCGGGCAAGATCTCTTTGCCCTTGATGAGGAGGACCATGGTGATGACAATGAAGACCATGATGACCATGAGACATCCAGTCTAGACACATAAACATAAGCTTCGGTGTCTCCTTACTGTGCCTGGGGTTTGTCCTGAAATACAGGATACGACTCAAAATTGGAAAGCACATCTGGTCAGTGGAAGCAAAGGAACATTGTGGGACGCTTTGGGCATGGCCATAGGCTTGAGAGAAAGCTGAAGCCTCTGGTTTCTGAAGGTCGAAGAGAAGAGTCAAATTTCTGCATGTGGGCTGAGGCAGGGCCCCTCCAGAGTCCTAGCCCCTCAAGGAATCCTTCCCTGGTGTGTGCAGTTTTGTCCTGATCTAGTTTAGGTTCTGAGAGAAAAGCCTCACTTTGAAGATTCTGAGTTACCAGCCCAACCTGTAGCCACAGGAAAAGGAAGGCTTAGCTTGAGTGGCATTAGTCAAGGCTTTCCAGTGTAGAACGCTATATGTTCAAAGCAGGAAGTGGCCCTGGGCCAAGGACACCCTGACAGTCACCTCTCTCCTTAGTTCCTAATAAGAACAGACCCCTCAGTAAAGTGTTAATTCCCACGGGCCACCTCTCACCTCTTTATCTTTGGAAACAAGAGGAGGAAGTTGTAGAACCCCCCTCCCAAGCAGAACTTCCAGATATCAGTTATTAAATTAGGGAAGTCAAAGCACTGGCTCTTTCCCAGGGGTGTTTGTGCAGACTGGTGTTGAACAGTTCAGGCTTCTGCTGTCTCTGCTCAGCCCACCTCCAACCCTAGTTCTGCTCAGAAATGTAGATGAATAGTGGTAGCTTTCTAGCCCAGCCACCCCCTTTCAGCATGGGTTCCAAGATAGAAGGCCGTGATACAGAAGTTCTGCTCTTCTCAACTTGAGCTTCCCATCTCTGCCTCAGGGCCACTTCTTCCAGGAGTAAACGTTTATCAATGAGATGGGGGGAAAGAAACGGAATCTCACACACATCTGCCGATTCCCTAACGATATTTTGCTGATCTGAAATTTGCTACCTATACAGAGACAAGAGTAACATAAAACTAAGTAAGCCTGTCCCGTGACACCACCTCCACCTCTCTTTAACCTCTGAGCTCTGGTATAAAAGATCTATGTCAACCTAGGTCCTCAGAGAACCAGGCTCCATGATGAGATGGGTGTTGGATGGATCTGTGAGTCGTGAGGAGGAGAAAGATGGAAAGGGTAAAGAGCAGATTGGAGTCCATGACACCCAGAAAGGGAAGCGTGAAAAGAGAGTCCAGAAGTGCTGCGTTCTACTTGGTGACTTGGAAGGAGATGAGGCCAAAATAAAGCCCACAGTCAAAGAAGGGGCTCCTGTGCTCTAGGACCAATCTTAGCACCCCTTACTAAAGCCCCCAGTCAGCCATCATACCGTTTACTCCTTCATGAGATATGATAAATGGCCCATGGTCCTCTGGCCCCTAAAGCAGATGCCCTGTGAGAAAGTATTGATTTTAAAGACGTATGTCCCTCAACAATGAGCGTTCACATGATACCTAGAAAAGCAGCCATTTTCTGAAGTCATCTGCCTTCATTTCTCTGCTTCCTAGCTGCTGATTCACTGTGCTCAGCTGCTTCCTACCCCCACCACAGCCACAACCATTGCAAGAAGTTCTCTGTGGTACTACACACTCGAAAGCGGACACAGGAGGATCCCTGGAGCTTGCCTGGCCTAACCAAAAAGTCCTTGGTCCCAATGAGAGAACCCATGTCCAAAGACCAGGTGGGTGATACCAAAGGAGCAAATGCAATGTTGACCACTGGCAACCATGTGCCTACAACAGCAGCCTGTAGGCATGTAAACCTGCACTGCCACCTACATAAAAACACACCTAAGTAAAGTACATACCATGGTGGGTATCAGAAATAGAATAATGAATGCAGTCTGAACCAATTCTTCACTTTCAATAAGTATGTTATAATATAAATATGTAAATATAAATAAGTATAATTTATAAATATGTGTGTAGTATATAAATCACACAGGAGACTGCTTGGACTGACTCTCTATTTGCCAAGTCTTGTTTTGGTAGTGTGCCAACTGATTTCACCACACACTCTTGGGTTTTTGACTCGTTAGGCTTTTGGTGGGCTTCAGAAATGTGCTTGCCCACTTCTAGCAGACTCTTCAGTTCATTCCTAGCAAGTTGCCAGCCTTTTCCTTTATTTCCAACCCTGCCCCCTCCCAGTTTGTGATGCCCATCAAGAGTCTTCTCAAACAACCTGGGTGACTAAAGCTTAGTGGTCCTAATGTCATAGCCAGCACTAAGTCAGCCACATAGGATAGGGCTCACCATTGTCTTCCACACCTGTCCCACATGGTCTTTGGGGATCTTCCTAAGTCTTTGACTGTCAGTCATTTTAACCAGCCCTTCTCCACTCTCTGATCTCCGCTCCACCCCTCACCATACCTCCAGGGTTCTCCCCTGGTGAACAGCTTTTTCTTTCTCCGGTAGCTTGTTTCTGAGCTCCCTAGCTGTCTCCACATGGTTGACTGCCCAGAGCCTGTGTCTCTCTAGAGCGTTGACCTACTTTATCTATGCACATTTCTACTTGGATGTCTTGCCAAGTCCCTCAAGCGTGAGCCAAGCCAAAATCATTATCTTCCCACCCGACTGGTTCTTTGTGCCTTTCCCCACTTGGCTTTGTACAGTCATCCTTCCAAACACCCTTTCTTTCCCTTGTTCATGCTTGAACAGTTTTCAAATCCTACACACGCCCCCCACCCCCCATCAAGGCTTTGGATGTTGTGGTGTTTTCAGATCCTCCTCAGTCCCTCACAACAGCGAGCATCTCACCCAGCCCCTTCTCTTCAGATGGCTTCTTAGTGACACAAAGTTAATATAAAATCACAGATGACACATGTCATTCTCTGCTCCATTGATGTCAGTAAGTTCCTGTTGACCTCCAGTCAGAAGACAAGCTTCAAGTATAGAATCTAGGCCCTATCTAGTCTGCCCTCAAACCTTTCCGGACTTCTCCTTGCTTTGTTCAACTTGTATGTCATATCTCCATTTAAAACTGTTTCCTAGTCTCTAACTACAACTTCTGTTTTCACACCTTTGCTTACGTTGTGTTTACCTCCAGCACCCTTCCTTTTTGCCCATACGCATCATCAAAACCTCGACCAACCGGCAGCCTTTCGAGTTTCTTTCACCGTCACAACTTCCGGGAAGCAGCACCGCTTTCCCTTTGGGAAGCTCCCGTTGGGTAGTGCTTCTCACTGTCCTGTCCTGAGCTCAGCTTACCAAGAAACCAGAGAAACATGAACATTGTATCTTTGTCCCACAGCCTGCAAGCAGGCCTAGGCCAGACTCCTCTTTGTATCTCCTAAGACAATGCCTTCTATAGACAAAGGCCACGACAGCAAGCACAGCCTCCTACTCGGCTGAGCCTGCTGATCTTTTCATGGCAATACTTTATGAGCTCAGGAAAGGATGACAGGTTGACTGACACCTTTAGGTTGATTGACATCTAGAACAAGCTTCTCATCTCACAGCAGAACAGTAACAAAGTCATTGACCAGCACCCCAAACACAAACCACATTTTTAAGTAGTCTGCCTGGGCACATAGTAGCTCTCAATAGATTTTTCTGAACACTTTTTTTTTTTTTTTTTAGAGCATTTTTAGGTTCACGGTAAACCTAACCAGACAG
Organism: Mastomys coucha; assembly: GCF_008632895.1. Classification (NCBI taxonomy): domain Eukaryota; kingdom Metazoa; phylum Chordata; class Mammalia; order Rodentia; family Muridae; genus Mastomys; species Mastomys coucha. Next base: position 67,512,429 of record NW_022196896.1, on the reverse strand, counting down.
TACAGAGGGTTTCTAGCTGCCTTGTCCTGGCATATGAACAGCCTTCTCCACTACTACATCCCCCATCAGGGTAGTACATGTGTTACAGGCCCGACACTTGGCTGTCCTGTACTGAGACATCTTTATTTACCTGAAGCAATGGCTTACATTTGAGGAGAAAGCAGAAGACCAGATCAGTAGAATGCCTGCCATGAAGGCACCAGAACCTGAATTCAGATCCCAAGAACCCACATGAAAAGTTTGGCACAGCAGAACATGCGTGTAACCCCAGCCTTGGGCTGATATGGCAGAGATGTGGAGAGAGACAGATGAGGGGCTGGTCCTGGAAGATCCTGGTGATGAACTTCTCAGCGAGACAGCCTGTTTCAAAAGAGTTGGAGGGCGATGGAAGAAAGCCACCTGATACTCACCTCAGACCTCCACATGCACACGCACAAATGTGGGTCCATACCCCATACACACGCATGCACATGCCATACACATATACAGCACAACACAAACATGAAAATATAAACACACACACATGCACAAAACACACAAAGAAAGTAGACTGGGAAATTTATAAATTAGACAACTCATTCCTAAAAAACCAATGTATTGGTGCTGGCAAGATGGCTCAGCAGGTAAAAGCACTGACTGCTCTTCCAAAGGTCCGAAGTTCGGATCCCAGCAACCACATGGTGGTTCACAACCACCCGTAATAAGATCGGACACCCTCTTCTGGTGCTTCTGAAGACAGCTACAGTGAACTACATTGGAGCGAGTCGGGCCAGAGCGAGCATCCTGAGTTCAATTCCCAACAGCCACACACATGATGGCTCACAGCTATCTGTACAGCTACAGTGTACTCATACACATAAAAATAAAATAAATTAAATCTTTAAAAAAATCAATGTATCAAGTAATTTTTTAAAAAGAAAATTAGAAAATACCTCCCAATGAACAAGGTGTGGTGACATGGGTTTGTATTCTCAGCCCTTGGGAGGTAGAGTCAGAAAATCCTGATTCAATAACATCCACAGCTACATATCAAATTCAAGGCCAGCCTGGGGTACATAATATGCTGTGTCAAAAAAAAAAACAACAGCAGAAAGAAAATACAATGAATCAAATGACAAAATGAAACTTATACAATGAAAGCAGTACTTAATGAGAAACAACTTTTATCTTTAAAAATATAGAAGAGCTGGGTGTAGTGGTACAGGTCTTTGATTCCAGTACTCAAGATTCAGAGGTAGGCAGATCTCTGTGAGTCCAAGGCCAGCCTGGTCTGCATAAAGTTCCAGGATAGCCAGAAAGACCCTGTCCAAAAGGGGGGTGGAGACAGACAGACAGATGAAAAGAAAAAACGAACAACAACAAACTCCAAAGCAAGCAAAAGAAAAGACTTATCAAAATCTACAATAGAAGCCAGATGGTGATAGCGTCCCAGGACTTGGCAGGCAGAGATAGGCAGGCCTCTGAGTTAGAGGCCAGCCTGGTCTACAGAGGGAGTTTCAGGACAGCCAGGGCTCTACACAGAGAAACTTGTCTTGAAAAAAAACTATAGAGGTAAAATAATTAAAAAACCTACAACAGAAATAAGTGAGTCAGGCAAGAGAGACAACCCATGAAACCAGGAGATAAACCTTTGCCTATCCTGGCAAAATGAGAAGATTCAAATCATTAAATTATCGCTGAACGGGTTATCACCACCAAACCTGCAGAACTAAAAAGGGTTCTAAGGACTAGCATGAGCAATTATATGGCGATGAATGATATATTTCAAGTGGAACAGATTCTTAGAAGTATGATTTTAACACATTTACACATGGAGATGGATCTATCTGCTTGGCCTTCAACATGTGTTCCCAAGGGTGGGCATATTCTCAATAGTGACTGGTGACAGGTGACATTGTGGCTCTGCTTATCCTCCATGTGACTGCTCACTGACTCCCATTGCTAAACATAGCAGTCTAACTCAACAGTACGCTTTCTGTCTCTTCCCCTCTGTCTCCCTCCTGGTTGTTGTAGAGGCTTCCGGCTTGCTCATTCTGCTGTCTTAGTCACAGGCTCATGGAACCATCCTTGGGCTTAAAACAATACTTTTTAAAAAGTTATTAAGCTGAATAAGAGAACTTTGCCTTTTCTTCTAAATGGCCACTGGACAGTGGCCCATGTTGTGAGAATAAGTGAACGGATGCATTTCTTATTCCAGGTCAGCCATGCAGCTCGCACAGTTGAAGAGAAACAAGTTTCTCACCACGGTGAGCATTGCACAAGGCTTTGCTAAGACAACCTATCATCTAAGTGACCTAGAGTGAGGAGCTAAAGAATTTAACAGATTATAGCCCCTGTTTATGAGCTTCTAGCAACCATTTACAAACCTGCACCTTGACGGGTTCTGTGGGATGCTACAACCTTGGCTCACCAGGATAAGACAGCCTTTTTTCATCAGCGTCTCATTAAGTACCCAACCTCATAATTCACAAAGTGTTTATGGATCCACTTGGGGCCATTTGCGGGAGAATCTTATTTTCATGAGTAGAAGATATTAAACAAATAAAAATCATAGAAACTAAGATGATTGGCTCTTAAAGACCAAGCTTGGGTCTCCAGCACATTCAGAATAGGTCTTGTAAGATGCCACTCGTGTGGGACATCAGGTATAGCTGGGGTCTAACAAGTAATATGCTCTTGCTAGACCCCATAGCAAAGTCTTAAGAAACCTGCTTGTGTTTGCCTGGTCCTGCACTGTTCAATAAGCTCAATGTGGCTGCTGGGTGTACACGAAGTGAAATTCATCCTAACAGAGATGTGTGGTGTGTACAAAGCACATCTTAATTGCAAAGTTGTTACGAAGAAATTGAAATGGCCTCAAAATTTTTATATTGCCCACATGTCAATATGTTTGGAATATGTTGAGCTGAGTAAAATGCATTGCTAAGAACAAATTTCATCTACTTCTTTTTGTGTTTCTATGTGGCTACTAAAAACTTACATTACATACATGGCTATATCACCGTTGTCTTGGATACCTATGGCCTAGTCTTATCACAGACTGCTTGGCCAGGCAAAGGAAGGACACAGAGATATGAGGAGCCAAAGGGTTAAGACTTTACATGGAGAACTTGTGCAGAATGGAATCAGGGTTCACAGCAATTTCCTTTTTCTTTCTCTTTTGTTTTTTCTTCCTCTCCTTCTTTTGAGAGAGTCTCACTATACCCTCTGAAAAGGTAGCCTTAAACTCTCTATATAGACCAATATGGCCTTGAACTCAAAAAGACCCTCCTGAGTTGTCCTCCTGAGTGCTAGGACTAAAAGCATATACCAGCATACCCAATTCTCCATCATCTATCCTGCTCTTCCTTCCTTCCTTCCTTCCTTCCTTCCTTCCTTCCTTTGTTCTTTTTCTTTCTTTTTGTTTTTTTGTTTTGTTTTGTTTTTAAAGATGGGGTTTTTTTCCATGTAGCCCTGGCTGTTCTAGATCTTGCTTTGTAAATCAGGCTGGCCTCAAACTCAGAGATCTGCCTGTCTCTGCCTCCCAAGTGCTGGGATTAAAGGCCTGAGCCACTACCGGGCCTATGTCCATCATTTCTGGACACAGGCAACATTTATAAACTGAAGAGCTGGTTAGCAAGTTTATATGTGTGTGTGTATTATTATGCACACACACACACACACACACACACACACACACACACACACACACACACTATGAAAATAGTTGCCCAGGCTTGGACCTACCTAATTATAGTTTGATTCAGTCCCCTCAAAAGGATGTTTGAGAATGTCCCAGTTTATGGCCCAATGACCGACAACACCAAATTATCCCTTTCTGGGATTTAGTGCCACGTTTATGAACTCTTTTATTAGCATTTATTTTAAACAGAAATGGGAGCGCTGAGGGCCCTCTACTTACCTTAGCCTACATTAAAGTGTAGTCCGTCTGGACCCACAGTGGAGCTGGACTCTAGACTCGAAGTGAGTCCTCGCAATTTTCACAGGCCAGCCTAGATTGTCCAGTCTGTGTACAACCCAGTGGAAGTTCAGGGTTCTCTCCTAACACCCCTACAGAAGGCGGAGGGTCGGAATCTTTGACCGGTTGGTTCACTGTGTGCCAGCCTAAAAACACGGGACCTTCGGACTCCCAGGTGTCCTTTGCTCTCTCTCTTCCTCCCCCAATACACATTTACACAGCCTGAACAGAGCCAGAGAGACTTGTTAGCACTACCAATCTAGATTCAATTAGGTTTGTGATATTCTGTTAGGAAAAAAGAAATTAAATGTGTCTAAAATGAAACTAAGCTCGGAGAAATTTTATTCAGAGTAGGACCAAGAGCACAAAGAGTTAACATTGAACAAGTATACATGGCACTCACTGAAGTCCCTGTCATAATGGATTGGTGAGGGTGACTGTGGTTTTCTGTTGTAATATATTCATTCACTTATCACTGTTTCTCGGGGCATACAAGTCATCCCCCCAGCCATGTAGATTTCTTCCTCAAAAAAAATTTTTTTTCCTAATAGATATAAAGTCTACATATAAATGTGATCTGGGCATTTTATTAGTAGGACCCAATTTTGTAATTCTAAGCTGTTAATATTAACTTTGAAATACAAACTTGTTCTCCCTGAGCCCATAACACCCTATAAGCAGTCCAACCAGTGCTGGAGTGAGCCGCCATTTTGCCTGAGGGACTTTTGTAGAGCAGACAACCCAGACTGTTGAAGACTCTTCCAGCCTTTGAAAGGAGGAGGGCAGGGTTGCGAATCCTCCCAGGAACCCAGAGTTAATGAGCCCTGCCCCTCTTACAGCTCCCAGGAGGAGGTCTCAGAGCCTTCTAACAAGTTCTTCAGGTAAGGCGTGTGCACTGTAAGGTGTGAGCACTGCCCGAATAGAAGAAAGAGCTCTGGAGACCTGAGACCTGAGATACAGCTTGGAAAAGAGGAAGGGGAGAAATTAGCCCACAGGACTTGCAAAGCTCAGGGCCACTTTGTGAAGAGAGACATTGGGCCTTGTGGGATGCTTGCCTACTGATCTACCACCTAATTACATCCCTAACCAGAAACATATCCAAATAAATGTGTAATATAGAGAGTGAAGGGTACTGGGATACGTGGCCCATCAAAAATCGTCTCCTGTTCCTATCCTCAAAGCTAAGCAAGAGACCCTTCTCAGACCCCATCCTAGTCTCTAGATCCTATCATCCCCTAGCATCTTTCTAGGAGCATCCAGCTACCAGAGACATCCACCGTAGCATGCAGCCACAAGCCAGTTTGTTTTTATTTAAAACAGTCGAAACACCACCGCTGCTCGAAGTCAAAGAATCAGAATATATTTGCATACCCAATACTGTAGACTAAAATTCTTCCTCCAGCACACATAGTATAAAGTCAACAAAGGCTATTGAGGTGGCTGGGGATGGGGGTAGGGAAGAAGGCATCTCCCCAAAGCCTGCCAACCTGAGTTTGATCCCCAGGGGTTGAAGGAGAAACTCAGCTTCCTCCAGATGTCCACTGACCACCATATTCATTCCATGGCAATACAGTAATTAAAAAACAACAACAAAAACAACAAAAAACAATGAAACAATAGATGATGTTGATAATGTTTAATTTTTCAGTTGGGGGTTGTGAATGAATCTACCTTAAGCCAATTTCTCCTTTAAAGGCATTTCTTGGAAAAGAATACCAACCTAAAATGACCACCAAACTGCTAGATGGTCTCCAAAGGTTAATTAGCTTCTTTAGAAGTAGGGCTGACTGGAAATGCATGTGGTATAACCAAGTCCGCAAAGTGTAGTCAAGTTTGTGTATATTAAAGCAAGAAAGTTAGGAAGTTTCTTAAAGCCAAATGAGGAAGATTGTGTGAGGTCTTTTTGAAACATTAGTCCTTGGCTGTATGAGTCAATACCAAGAGTCACTTCAACCCAAGGCTGGACAGGAAGTTGCTGGACTGACATCACTGCAGAAGTATTTTTTTGTACACAGTTATGGTGGCCTTTGTGTGAAGTCCTGCTTGGGGCAGTCTTTTGTGGATAGCTTTTTTGTTTGTTTGTTTGTTTGTTTGTTAGCATGTTTGTTTGTTTGGAAGAGAATGCATGCCTGAGGTTTGGTCCTTCTTGAATTTCCCTCCTCAATCATTTACCTTTTGTTTTTAAGTTTCCTGTAAGCCAACAGCATCTCGACTCTCACAACTTTTACACGCTGCCAGAGCGGAGGGATGAGAAGGCTGTCAAGACGGCTCTGTGGTTAAGAGCATTCTCTCCTCTTGAAGAGGACTCGAGTTTGGACCCCAGATGCAAAGTCCTCTTCTGGCAAAGATGGGTAATTCGTGTAAAAGATGCACAGGCGCACGCTCGGGCAGAACATCACAAACATAAAATAAACTTTAAGACTTAAAGAAAAAATGAAGGGAAAGGATTACGGTCTGGGGAAGGAGCGACGGGCGCCGTGTCTGGAGTAGAGAGCAGCGAAATGAAGCCCCGGAAGCAGCCCAAGATGGGAGACAGATGAGAGTTACCAGCAAAAACGAAGAGAGAAGCAGAAGACACTCTGGAGCTAAAAGCTAAGGCTGTGGGGGTGGGCCCATAGCCACAGAAGGAATTAAGAAATCAGGCAAAAGATAGATTAGATAGATAGATAGATAGATAGATAGATAGGTAGGTAGGTAGGTAGGTAGGTAGGTAGGTAGGTAGGTAGGTAGGTAGGTAGGTAGATAGAGAGATAGAGAGATAGAGAGATAGAGATAGATGGATGGATGGATAGATAGATAGATAGATAGATAGATAGATAGATAGATAGATAGATAGATAGATAGGTAGGTGGGTAGATAAATAGATAGATAGATAGATAGATCTATTTGGCAAGAAGTAAACTATTCCTTGTGCCTTCCTTCCATAGCAGTGACCATCTCCATTCCTATTGAATCAGCTGGATTCCCTGCCATAACATCTTTCCCCACCTATAGCTAGAATGAAGTTCGAGTCTGTTGTACAATTAAATTAACTTTTGTAAAAACAAACAAAAACAAACAAACCAAAAAACCAAAAATGTCATACAACGCCTCCTTGTCTTTGGCTTCCATCCAGGCTACAACCCAGCTTGGTCTGGAATTTAAACTAACCCCAATTTGAACCTGCTGGAAACCCTTCCAGAACCTGCTGATTCATCTTTGTTGAACTCTGAATTCTGTGGCACCTCGAGAAAAGGGAAGCAGGGGGAAGGGAGGAAGGGAAGAGAGGGGAGGGAGGAGGGGAGGGGACTATGATGACAGTATAATTAAAGTCTCTGATGTGCATGAAATAACGTTTCTGCCTGGAGCTGTAGTTCAGTGGTATAGCACTTCTATAGAAGGCACAAGGCCCTGGGTTCAATCCCCAATACAGGAAAAAAAAATATTAAAAGTGAATTAAGGGAGCTGGAGCAAAGGCTGAGAGGTTAAGAACACTGCCTGCTCTTCCAGAGGACCCAGGTTCAATTCCCAGCACCCACATGGCAGCTCATCTGTCTGTAACTCCAATTCCAGGGCATCTGACACCCTCACATGAACATACATGTAGCGAAATACCAATGCACATGAAATAAAATTAAATAACTTTTTTATTAGATATTTTCTTTATTCAAATTTCAAAGGTTATCCCCTTTCCTGGTTTCCCCTCAGAAAACCCACTATCCCCTTCCCCACACAGCCCCCCCACCCCTGCTCACCCACCCACCCACTCCTGCTTCCTGGCCCTGGCATAGAGCCTTCACAGGACCAAGGGCCTCTCCTCCCACTGATGACCGACTAGGCCATACTCTGCTACATATACAGCTGGAGCTATGAGTCCCATCATGTGTTCTCTTTGGTTGGTGGTTTAGTCCCTGGGAGCTCTGAGGGTACTTGTTCATATTGTTGTTCCTCCTATAGGGCTGCAAACCCCTTCAGTTCCTTGGGTCCTTTCTCTAGCTCCTCCATTGGGGACCCTGTGCTCAGTCCAATGGTTGGCTGTGAGCCTCCACCTCTGTATTTGTCAGGCACTTGGTATAGCCTGTCAGGGGACAGCTATAACAGGCTTCTGTCAGCAAGCACTTGCTGGCATCCAAAATAGTGTCTGGGTTTGGTGACTGTATATGGGACGGATCCCCAGGTGGAGCAATCTAGATCATTCCTTCAGTCTCTGCTCCACACTTTGTCTCTGTAACTCCTTCCATGGGTATTTTGTTCTCCCTTCTAAGAAGGAATGTGGTTTGTAAATTGTATCTTGGGTATTCCAAGCTTCTGGGCTAATGTCCAGTTATCAGTGAGTCCATACCATGTGTGTTCTTTTGCGATTGGGTTACCTCACTCAGGATGATATTCTCCAGATCCATCCATTTGCCTAAGAATTTCTTAAATTCATTGTTTTTAATCGCTAAGTAGTACTCCATTGTGTAAATGTACCACATTTTTTGTATTCATTCCTCTGTTGAGGGACATCTGGATTGTTTCCAGCTTCTGGCTATTATAAATAAGGCTGCTATGAACACAGTGGAGCATGTGCCCTTATTACATGTTGGAGCATCTTCTGGGTATATGCCCAGGAGTGGTATTGCTAGGTCCTCAGGTAGTGCTATGTCTAATTTTCTGAGGAACCGCCAGACTGATTTCCAGAGTGGTTGTACCAGCTTGCAATTCCACCAGCAGTGGAGGAGTGTTCCTCTTTCTCCACAACCTCTCCAGCATCTGCTGTCACCTGAGTTTTTTATCCTAGCCATTCTGACTGATGTGAGGTGGAATCTCAGGGTTGTTTTGATTTCCATTTTCCTGATGACTAATGTTGAACATTTCTTTAGGTGCTTCTTAGCCAGTAGGTATTCCTCTGTATCCCATTTTTTAATAGGATTATTTGAGGGGCTGGCGAGATGGCTCAGCAGTTAAAAGCACCAACTGCTCTTCCGAAGGTCATGAGTTCAAATCCCAGCAACCACATAGTGGCTCACAACCATCTGTAATGAGATCTAGTGCCCTCTTCTGAGTTGTCTGAAGCTACAGTGTACTTACATAAAATTAATTAATTAATTAATTAATTTAAAAAAATAGGATTATTTGGTTCTTTGAAGTCTAACTTCTTAAGTTCTTTGCATATATTGGCTATTAGCCTTCTATCAGATGTAGGGTTAGTAAAGATCTTTTTCCAATTTTGTCCTATTGACAAGTGTTCTTTGCCTTACAGAAGCTTTGCAATTTTATGAGGTCCCATTTGTCAGTTCTTGATCTTAGAGCATAAGCTATTGGTGTTCTGTTCAGGAAAATTTCCCCTGTGCCCATGTGCTCGAGGCTCTTCCCTACTTTCTTTTCTATTAATTTCAGTGTATCTGGTTTGATGTGGAGGTCCTTGATCCACTTGGATTTGAGCTTTGTACAAGGAGATAGGAATGGATTGATTTGCATTCTTCTACATGCTAACTGCTTGTTGAGCCAGCACCATTTGTTGAAAATGCTGTCTTTTTTCCACTGGATGGTTTTAGCTCCCTTGTCAAAGATTAAGTGACCATAGGTGCGTGGGTTCATTTCTGGGTCTTCAATTCGGTTCCATTGATCAACCTGCCTGTCACTGTACCAATACCATGCATTTGTTTTTTGTTTTTTTGTTTTTAATCACAATTGTTCTGTAGTACAGCTTGAGGTCAGGGATGGTGATTCCACCAGAAGTTCTTTTATTATTGAGAATAGCTTTCAATATCCTAGAGTTTTTGTCATTCCAGATAAATTTGCAAATTGCTCTTTCTGACTCTGTGAAGTATTGAGCTGGAATTTTTATGGGGATTGCATATAAATCTGTAAATTGCTTTTGGCAAGATGGCCATTTTTACTTGTTAATCCTGCCTATCCATGAGCATGGGAGAGCTTTCCATCTTCTGAGATCTTCTTCCATTTCTTCAGAGACTTGAAGTTCTTGTCATACAGATCTTTCACTTGCTTAGTTTATATTATTTGTGACTATTGTGAAGGGTGTTGTTTCCCTAATTTCTTTCTTAGCCTGTTTATCCTTTGTGTAGAGGAAAGCCACTGATTTGCTTGAGTTAATTTTATACCTAGCTACTTCGCTGAAGTTGTTTATCAGGTTTAGGAATTCTCTGGTGGAATTTTTGGGATCAATTAAGTATATGATCATATCATCTGCAAATAGTGATATTTTGACTTCTTCCTTTCCAATTTGTATCCCTTTGATATCCTTTTGTTGTCTAGCTAGGACTTCAAGTACTATAGATAGGGAGAGAGTGGGCAGCCTTGTCTAGTCCCTGATTTTAGTGGCATTGCTTCAAGTTTCTCTCCATTTAGTTTGATGTTAGCTACTGGTTTGCTGTATATTGCTTTTACTATGTTTAGGTACGGGCCTTGAATTCCTGATCTTTCCAAGACTTTTATCATGAAGGGGTGTTGGATTTTGTCAAATGCTTTCTCAGCATATAATGAAATGATCATGTGGTTTTTTTCCCCCTTGAGTTTGTTTATGTAGTGGATTACATTGATGGATTTCCATATATTGACATCCTTGCATCCCTGGGATGAAGCCTACTTGACCATGCTGGATGATAATTTTGCTATGTTCTTGGATTTGGTTTGCGAGAACTTTATTGAGTATTTTTGCATCAATATTCATAAGGGAAATTGGTCTGAAGTTCTTTTTTTGTTGTTGGATCTTTGTGTGGTTTAGGTATCAGAGTAATTGTAGCTTCATAGAACGAATTGGGTAGAGTACCTTCTGTTTCTATTTTGTGGAATAGTTTGAGGAGTATTGGTATTAGGTCTTCTTTGAAGGTCTGATAAAACTCTTCACTAAACCCATCTGGTCCTGGGCTTTTTTTGGTTGGGAGACTTTTAATGATGACTTCTATTTTATTAGCAGATATGGGACTGTTTAGATAGTTTAACTGATCCTGATTTAACTTTGGTACCTGGTATCTGTCTAGATAATTGTCCATTTCATCCAGATTTTCCAGTTTTGTTGATTATAGGCTTTTATAGTAGGATCTAATGATTTTTTGGATTTCCTCGAGTTCTGTTGTTGCATCTCCCTTTTTATTTCTGATTTTGTTAATTAGGATACTGTCTCTGTGCCCTCTAGTTAGTCTAGCTAAAGGTTTATCTATTTTGTTGATTTTCTCAAAGAACCAGCTCCTGGTTTGGTTGATTCTTTGTATGGTTCTTTTTGTTTCCACTTGATTGATTTCAGCCCTGAGTTTGATTATTTCCCGCCCTCTACTCCTCTTGGGTGTATTTGCTTCTTTTTGTTCTAGAGCTTTCAAATGTGCTATCAAGCTGCTAGTGTATGCTCTCTCCAGTTTCTTTTTGGAGGCACTTAAAGCTATGAGTTTTCCTCTTAGAACTGCTTTCATTGTGTCCCATAAGTTTGGGTAAGTTGTGGCTTCATTTTCATTAAACTCTAAAACGTCTTTAATTTCTTTATTTCTTCCTTGGCCAAGTTATCATTGAGTAGAGTGTTGTTCAGCTTTCACATGTATGTGGCTTTCTATTGTTTATGTTGTTATTGAAGGCCAGCTTCAGTCCATGTGATCTGATAGGAAGCATGGGATTATTTCAGTCTTCTTGTATCTGCTGAGGCCTGTTTTCTGACCAATTATATGGTCAGTTTTGTAGAAGGTACTATGAGGTGCTGAGAAGAAGGTATATCCTTTTGTTTTAGGATAAGATGTTCTATAGATTATCTGTTAAATCCATTTGGTTCATAACTTCTGTTAGTTTCACTGTATCTCTGTTTAGTTTCTGTGTCCATGATCTGTCCATTGCTGAGAGTTGGGTGTTGAAGTCTCCCACTATTGTGTGTGGTGTAATGTGTGCTTTGAGTTTTAGTAAAGTTCCTTTTATGAATGTGGGAGCCCTTGTATTAGGAGCATAGATGTTCAGAATAAAGAGTTCTTGGTAGATTTTTCCTTTAATGAGTATGAAGTGTCCTTCCTTATCTTTTTTAATAACTTTAGGTTTAAAGTCAATTTTATTTGATATTAGAATGGCTACTCCAGCTTGTTTCTTGGGACCATTTGCTTGGAGAATTGTTTTCCAGCCTTTTACTCTGAGGTAGTGTCTGTCTTTGTCACTGAGGTGGGTTTTCTTTTCTTTTCTTTTTTGTAATTTTTTTTAAGATTTATTTATTATTGTAAATAAGTACACAGTAGGTGTCTTCAGACACACCAGAAGTGGGTGTCAGATCTCATCACGGGTGGTTGTGGCCATCATGTGGTTTCTGGGATTTGAACTCAGGACCTTCGGAAGAACAGTCGGTGCTCTTTCCTGCTGAGTCATCTCACCAGCCTGAGGTGGGTTTTCTGTATGCAGAAAAATGTTGGGTCCTGTTTACGTATCCAGACTGTTAGTCTATGTCTTTTTATTGGGGAATTGAGTCCATTGATATTAGGAGATATTAAGGAAAGATTGTTGATCTGTAAATAACTTTTTTCAAAAAGAAAAAAGGTGAGTTAAATTTCAAGTTAGAGCTTTGACAGTTGGGACACCCAGGAGAGTAATAATAAATTCCAGTTACCACAGGTGATCTTCCTGTCTTAGTCTTCCAAGCAGGTGGGGTGATAGACAATGCCATCATGGCTGAATGAAAGTCCGTATAAAAATTATGATAACTGTGCTCATGTTTTTCATGGGTCTGTACCTTGTTTTAAATTCATTTTATGTGAGTACACTGCCACCGTCTTCAGACACACCAGAAAAGGGCATCGGATCCCATTACAGATGGTTATGAGCCACCATGTAGTTGCTAGGAACTGAACTCAGGACCTCTGGAAGAGCAGTCAGTGCTCTTAACCACTGAGCCATCTCTCCTGCTTGGTCCATACCCCTTTAAAGCACTATGTTAGTTACTGTTTTCATTGCTTTGACAAAAATGCCTGACAAAGACAGCCTAAGGAAGGAAACGTTTTTGTTTGTTTGTTTTTTGTTTTTGTTTTTGTTTTTTTTTTACTCCCACTTTGAAGGTACTGTCCATCACGGTGAGTAAAAAATAATGACTGACTGGAAGAAGATGGCCACATTGCACCTACAGCCAGGAAGGAGAACATGAGGGGGATGTTGATCCTTGGCTTGCTTTCTCCTTTTTATTTAGTCCAGAATCCCAGGTCATGGGGGTGCAGCCCACATCCAGGGTGAGTTTCTCTTGGATTAAACTTTTCTAGAAAGCCCTCACAGACCCAACTAGAAGTAGGTCCATGGTGATCCTAAGTCCAGTAAAATTGACCAAGCAGATTAGCCATTACAAGTTCCACACAATGTCAACTCTGACTCCAAATACTTCACTGAAAATCACAACATTCTACCCCCGTGTAGGCTCATGGCCATCTCATAACTCACAGTATATCCACCCTACCTTCAGGAGTTCACAGAATCTGCAATTTCACCAACAACATTCAAAAGCCTAAAGTTAACATAGGGAAGGACACTATGTGCTCATTAAAGGAAAATCCACCTAAAGGAGTTAATAACTCTCAACGTGTATATACTAAACACAAGGGCACCCAAGTTCATAAGAGAAACACTACTGCAGCTTAAATCACAGATCAAGTTCAGTCCACTGACAGTGCTTGTCTTCAATACCCCACACTCGACAACTGGTGGATGATAAGGTAAGAAAGCTAGATGAAGAAACAACATCATGAATCAGACAGAATGGATATCTACAGAATATTCTACCCAAATATTAAAAAATAAGTTTTCTTCTCAACAGCCCATGGAACATTTTCCAAAATTGAGCTCATATTATGGAACAAAGCTAGTCTCAACAGACATAAAACAAAGTAATATTCCCCCCATTCTATCTGATCACTGTGGATTAAAACTGGATACAAATAACAATAGACACAGAAGAAAGTGCGCACGCTCATGAAAGCTGGCTCAATTCATTGCTGAATGAAAACTGGGTCAAGAAAGAAGTGTTTTGAAAAATGAAAACTGTTTAGCATTGAATGAAAATGAAAACAAGACTTACCCAAACCTATTGGACACAATGGACGAAGGCAGTTCTAAGACAGACACAAGTACAAAGCACATAACACTAAGTGCGTGCATCAGAAAACTGGAGAAATTTTGTTTTAATAACTAAATGACACATCTGAAAGTGCTAGAAAAATGAGAGGAATATACACCCCAAAATTAAATTGGAATAAATAACCAAACTCATGGCTAAAATCAATGAAATAGAAACAAACAAACAAAAATCAGTGAAACAAAAAGGTTTTGAGGACTGGAGAGATGACTCAGAGGGTAAGAGCACTGACTGCTCTTCCTGAGGTCCTGAGTTTAAATCCCAGCAACTACATGGTGGCTCACAACCATCTGTAATGAGATCTGGTGCACTCTTCAGGTGTGTCTGAAGACAGCTACAGTGTACTTATATACATTAAATAAATAAATAAATAAATAAATAAGACAAAAAGGTTTTGAGTTTGTCTGTTTGTTTTTAGAAAATCATTAAGATTGACAAAACTTTAGCCAAATTAACTAAAAGCAAAGAGAGAAAACCCAAATTAATAAAATTGAGATGAAAAATGAGACATTACAACAGATACTGAGGAGATGCAGAGAATCATAAAATATACTTTTAAAAATCTGCATTCTACCAAATTGGAAAACCAAAGTTAAAGCAAAACAAACTAAACTGTTTAAACCAATGTTTCTCAACCTGTGGGTTGAGATCCTTTTGTGGTTACATATCAGATATATTGTGTATTAGTTATTTACACTACAATTAATAATGATAGCAAAATTATTGTTAAATTATAGGTATGAAGTAGTGTCTTAGTTAGGGTTTTACTGCTGTGAACAGACACCATGACCAAGGCAACTCTTATAATGGACAACATTTAACTTATAGGTTCAGAGGTTTAGTCCATCATTATCAAGGTGGGAGCATGACAGCATCCAGGCAGCCATGGTACAGGAGGAGCTGAGAGTTCTACATCTTCCTCTGAAGATTGCTAGTGGAAGACTGGCTTCCAGGCAGTTAGGAAGAGGGTCTTAAAGCCCACACCCACAGTGACACACCTACCCCAACAAAGCCACATCCAATCCAAAAAGACCACACCTCCTAATGGTGTCACTCCCTGGGCCAAGCATATACAAACCAACATAAGACCAAATAAAATAACCTTAGGGTAGGGGAATCACCACAACATAAGCTGTTTTAAAGGGTAACAGCGTTAGGAAGGTTAAGAACCACTAATTTAAGCAAACCCATATGCTCAATGATAGAAGTACTATCTAAAACTCTACTCCTTCTCACATCAAAAAAGCCCAGGACCTGATGGATCTAACACAGAATGGATTCTGTTAGACTTTCAAAGAAGTCTGTCAATATTCCTCAAATTATTCTACAAAGTAGAAACTGAAGAACATTTCCTAATACTGTGGTGTGTGTGTGTGTGTGTGTGTGTGTGTGTGTGTGTGTGCCCCCAAAAGAAAACTCTATATCAGTGTCACTTACAAACAGGGAAGTAAACATTTTCAATAAAAAAAAACCTCTCAAACCAAATTCAATAACACATAAAAAGATTATCCACCAAGGCCGGGGTTGTTTCATTCCAGAGGTAAGGGGATGGCTCAATAAAGTTCATCTACCACAGAAACAGCAAGGGAGACCTAAGAGTTACAAATAGGAAAAGAAGAAGACAAAGTATGTTTGTTTGCAGAGGACATAATTTTATACATTAAAGTCTCCACCAGGAAACTTCTACAACTGACAAACACTTTCAGCAAAGTAGAAGAATAGAAAACAAACACACAGAAATTGGTTCCTTGTCTATACACGAATAGCAGCAAACTGAGAAAGAAATCAGGGAATCAGTACCTTTCCCAATGGCCTCAAACAATTGTCTTGGGATAACTGGAACCAAGCAAATAAAAGATTTGTGTGGCAGAACTTTAGACGTTGAGGAAAGAAATTGAAGAAGACACCAGAATATGGAAAGGCCTCCTACATTCATGGACCAGTCATATCTATAGATTCAATACAGATGCTCATAAAACTTCCAACACAATTCTTTTGAGAAATTGAAAAAAAAAAACTTCAACTTAATATAAAAACAGAAAAACAAAAACCCCAGTAAAGTTAAAATAATCACGAATAATAAAGGGACTGCCAAATATATCACCAGGTTTCAGGTTGTATTATAGAGTTAGTAATAATAACTAACTATGTTGATTAATGGAATAGAACTGAAGACCCAGGCATAATTTCACACACCTCCAGAGACCTGACAAAGAAGCCAAAAATCCACACTGTAGAAAAGGCAGCATCTTCAGCAAGTGGTTCTAGTTAAATGAAAGGCTTCATGGAGAAGAATGTATATAGATCCATATTTATCACTTTGCACAACACTCAAGTCCAAATGGATCAAGGACTCCAATGTAAGGAAGGACAGACATCCTAAATCTGATAGAAGAGAAAGTGGGGATGAGCTTGACCTCATCCTCACAAGAAAGGACTTTCTGAACAGAACACCAGGAGCACAGGCTCCAAGATCAACACTTAATAAACCAGACCTCACCTACAAGGCTTCTGCCAGCCCCAGGAAATCCTGGAAGTCTGCTGTCGGTTAATACAAAGCACAGATCACCACGTGGTGCTACAGAGATCCACAAGGCTGGGGACTTCTCTCCCACAGCGTGCTCTCCCCAGCCACCAAAGTGACCGAGCCACATGAACTAAGGACTAAATCAAGATATGTACAGGGTATTAAACATATACCAAGGGAAGAGTTAACTTGAATGCAAGGTCAAAAATCAGCAACAAGTTCTACGATCCAGTGCTGATATCAGATACAAGCTTCAAGGACAAATTTCTTTTCAAAGGTTTATTCCAGTTTCATGAGGCTAGCATGAGGTGTGTACATTTGCCAGGGCACCCCAGTCCTGCTTCTTGAAGCACCCACAACCTCTCTCTTGGTGCTGCCCCACTTAGGTCCTACAGACTTTTCTCACCTGACATCCATGCTCTTGACATGCCCAGCACCCTGGGATTCTGTTGCAGCTTGAGCTCCATCTTCCTGGCCTTTTAAGCCTATCGCGTCATCCTTGTTGGAATTTAACCATGCGGCACATTATCTTGTCCCATTGGCCTTCTGAACCTTGGTGTAGGCAACTGTAACCCCCTTACTATGTGTGTTGCTTGCCCACAAAACAAATACTGCATAGATAACATTGCCCAGATCTGCTACCAGCTTGAGATGTAGCCTGCCCTGCCCCTGGGACCACAGCTGCTATGCCCATTGTATGCCTTCCTGGCTTGCTCTGGGGACACACACTACTAGGTAAGCATTTTCTAGCTGGGGAGTGCTAAGGCAACTGCCTAGGTACAGACTCTCTTTGATAAACAATATCTCTGTAATAATCATGAGTAAGTATTGAAATTATTACAAAAAATTATGTGATGTTTGGTGTGTCCTTCAGAATGATGCAACAGGGGCAGTGGTGGCACACGCCTTTAATCCCAGCACTTGGGAGGCAGAGGCAGGTGGATTTCTGAGTTCGAGGCCAGCCTGGTCTGCAGAGTGAGTTCCAGGACAGCCCGGGCTACACAGAGAAACCCTGTCTCGAAAAACCAAAACCAAAACCAAAACCAAAACAACAAAAACAGAATGATTCAACAGAAGAGAAAGGAAGTATGGGTCAGCCTAAAACTGACAGCCATGTGCTGGTCATACTTGAACCTAAGTTTAGGAGTGTGGAGAGCTTCATTCTGTTGGCTTCTCTACTCTGAGAACTATTTGGATATTCCCATACTAAAAGGATTAAAAGGCAATGATCTCTCTGTTCTTTCTCTTCCAAAAGTAAGGGTTGAGGATAATAAGCCCTGCCAACTCTTCCACAGAGGGGGAATTGGAGTGGTATGAAGTCAGGATACAAGAAGGTCTCGGAAGTGGGAGCTCCGTAGCACACAACAGCAGGGATGATCAAAAAGTAAAAACCCAACAGGAGGTTGTGGCCCATGCTTTTAATCCCAGCACTGGGGAGGCAGAGGCAAACAGATCTCTGTGAGTTCAAGGCCAGCCTGATCTACAGAGTAAATTCTAGGACAACCTGTGCTATGCAGAGAAACTCTGCCCGGGGTGGCAGAGAGAAAAGAAAAGGAGAGGAAGAGAAAGAAAAGAACGAGTAAAAAACCAAGAAGTTTTGCAGGGCCCAAGAGCTCAAAAGCATTAAGGGCTGCCCTATTAGTCCACTGGGCTTCTTTGAGTGAGTGTTTAATTAATCATGAGTTCTGTACTGTGGACTATTAAAAAAAATTCCATTTTATTCATATAACAAGTGTTAGCATTCTGTCTAAACTCCACCCCACGCTTACCTGGCAACAGCCAGGTAGGCCTGACCCACTATAAAAGGGTCCGCTTGCCCCCTCCTCCCTCTCTTCTCTTGGCCTCTTGCCTTCTTGCTTCTGCTCTGTCCCTTCCCCATTCCCTCCCCCACCAAGTGTTCATGACTGGCTTCTTCTCCTCTACTCCTCTACCTCTCTACTTTCTTTCTCTCTCTCTCCCTCTCTCTCTCTCTCTCTCTCTCTCTCTCTCTCTCTCTCTCTTTCTCTTCCTCTACTACCCTCTTAACTCCTCTCCCCATGCCCTGAATGAACTCTATTCTATACTATACTATCATGTGGCTGGTCCCTCAGGGGAAAGGGATGCGATGCCTTGGCATGGGCCTGCTGAGAAACTCCTTTCCCCACACCTCGCCCCCCCCATAGAACATATCCCCTCCTTTCTTTATCTTATTATAAACACATCATTGGTGAGACTCGGATTTAGAAACTTGGATTTAGCATCCCACCTCAGCTATCACATGGAGATCCATGCTCGCCAGTCCAGAACTTGTAAGCTCCCACCCCCCACTGATCAGAGTAAAGATTTGCCCACATGGTCCCAACAAACTGCTAGTTGAAGTGGGCATGCAAAGACAGCAAGCAGAAATCCTGGCCCTTATGAAGGCCCCAAACCTTACTTGGAAATCAGTATTAGTAGCATGAAATTAATGAGTATACATATTATGCACAAGTGAAAGGGGAAACAGATTCTGTTAGCCTATGGTCAGCCAAGATGGGTTTTACAGAAGAAACAGCTGAGGGGTTAAAATTTGAAGACCAATGTAGTGTTTGCCAGAATACGAGGCAGAAGGAAGAGGTCACTTCAGGAAGAAGGAAATGTATCAGACAGCAAGAAGCCACAGCAATGTGTTCTGGGAACTACAAGTATTTGCACTGCTGAAGCACAGTGCCAGGGGTTCTCGGGATTGTTTCTCGGGCTGAAACACACCATCTTATTCTGGGTCTAAAACATGGGAAAGGCCTTAACCTGGAAATCCTATTGGCCTTTAAAATGTGCTTTACTGAGGTTGGGGCAATGGGTCAGTGGTTAAGAACCTAGGTTTAATTCTAAGCACCCATATAGTGGCTGGCAATAGTCTCTAACTCCAATTTCAGGGATTTTCAAGAGGCACTAAACATACATGGTGTGCAGATATATATGCAGGCAAAGCACTCACATATATAAGATAAAAATAAATAAATTATTTTAGTAATGGGAGT
The DNA here is from genome assembly GCF_008632895.1 of Mastomys coucha. Lineage (NCBI taxonomy): Eukaryota > Metazoa > Chordata > Mammalia > Rodentia > Muridae > Mastomys > Mastomys coucha. The sequence continues at coordinate 67,492,885 of NW_022196896.1, read as the reverse complement.
GGGAGAAGAGGTTTAACTTTAATGCTACTCCTAGCTGGAACTTGGGCTGTGTCTCATACCACAGATGCAATCCAAAAGACAAAGAGAAACAGGTCTAACCTAAAACATATGGTCTGGGTAGCAACAAGCTACTTCCTATAATTATAGACCCTTGTACAAAGAAGGAAGACTAGTGAGTCAATCAGAAATCAAAGCCCTAAACTTCATTTCCAGCTCCTTAGTGGTTTGTTTGGTGAAAATAAAGAGACGAACAAAATACGATTTCACGAATCACACAGCTTATTGCCACACAAAGGGAACTTTTGCCATTTGCTCATTAAAGAGGTGGAAACAATATGAACAAACCTCACGGGGAACAGGGTTTGTAAATATGGCACAACGGCATAGTGAGTGAGGTTTTAAATCATGAGTTCAGTTGCTCCATCGGGATAGAAGCAGGCCTCTGGTGAAAGTCCAGTGTAATTAAAGGCTTGGTGTACCTTCATATAAGTGGTTCTCAGGAGAAACTGGTTTGACCAAAACAGCAGAGATCATTGTGGTGATCTGAGGCCCCTCAGATGTAGAGGATAATGCAAGTCAGGCTTAGAGATGAGTTGAAGATCTGTCACAGTATACACTTGTGTGTGTATATATGTTTTCAGAATACTGCCTAACAATGTGCAGCTGTGCTGTAAGCTCTTAAGTGTTCACTCTTTAGGTTTAAATATATTTTGATATTCAGTAGCTCATATATGAAGAGGTATTTTCAATGTATTTCGATATTTGGTAACTTGTGTGCGACGTCTCCTCAGTGTTAAGGAGAAATCGCCTATGTGTACTGGGGTCTAGTAAGACTTCATCTTCTTCAAAGGAAATACCTTTCAAGTTCGCTGGGAATGATCTACCAGAGCATCTCAAACCTCAGCTCTACCCACGTTTTTACCGGAACAAAGATTTATCATACATGCATTTAACTATGTTTAGTGTGTTCAGGATCTTTTAAAGGTACACTGAAAGTATCCACCCACTGTGTTATCGAAGGACTATCTATCAGCCAGCATTTATTTTCAAACAAATCCTTTCCCCTTTCTTTTCTTTTGATTAACGTAGCACCTTCGTCTTCGTCCAAACGGAGGGAGGCCTACACGTTACACATAAAAGGAGGAAAAGGATCGAAGGGAACCATTGAGAAAAGAGCAACAAAGAATTAAATCTATTACAGAGGTGATAACAAAAGGCATCCGGACAACTTGACTTTGTTTTTGTTGTTTTGTCTTGTTCTGTTTTTCTTAAAGTGGTTTATGCAGCCAGGCCTTTGCCGCGTGCTTCGCACAGTCAACTCCACCCTCTGAGAGATTTTACTCAACCGCAGTCCCACGCTTGCCGGCCCGGAGCGCACAAACTTCCCCAGACTTGGGGACTCTGGCAGCAGGGTTGCACAACTCACGAGCTTCAGCTCCGCTGCCCACAGCCCTGCGGCACGGACCCTCGCGCCTGCGCACTCCTCCCGCCCGCGGGCAGGGCCCCACCCCTTTCCGTCGCCACGCCCCAGACACGCCCCTCCAGGTGCGCGTGCGCCGCGGGCCCGCCCCCGCCGCGCTCGGCGGTCTCTCGCGAGCGGCAGCCGCCTTCCTCAGAGCGGTGGGCCGGCCTGGAGCTGGCGACCTCGTTCTGCCTCGCGCTCTTCTTCCTCTGCAGCCCGGCCGGGCGGCCATGGCGGCGCGGCGGCGGCAGCCGGCGGCTGGCGTGGGAGCCCGGGACGCGCTCGCGGTGCTGGCGCTGGCCTTGTGTGCTCCCAGGGTGGGCGGCGGGGCGCTCGAGTGGTACTCGGCCAAGGTGAGCATCGAGTACGTGGACCCGCAGTCGAACCGGACGGTGTCGAGCATGTCCGAGAGCGGCCGCTTCGGAGACAGCTCGCTCAGGGAGGAGAGGCAGGGCCTGGTGGGCGTCCCGCGCGCGCCCGCCGACCCGGTGGGCTGCGCGCCCGACACGCGCTTCGTGGCGCCAGGCGCCCTCGGCGACGCGCCCTGGGTGGCGCTGGTGAAGCGAGGAGTCTGCACCTTCAAGGACAAGGTGCTGGCGGCAGCGCGGAGGAACGCCTCGGCCGTGGTGGTCTACAACCAGGAGCACTACGGGAACGCCACCGAGCCCATGTCGCACGCGGGTGAGCAGGCCGGGGCGAGCCTGGTGGTTTCCCGGGTGGTGTGGAGAGGGAAGTGGGTGCCCACGCTGGATCGGAGCTTCACCTCGGGAGGGTGCAAAAGCAGGGAAGGGCCCTCGGCCGGGGAGTAGCCAACACACCAGAGGAAGGTCCTACCGAGTGCAATTAAGTCTCCAGATTCCCGAACACGGGTCGCTTAATAAGGTCGGCTCGCCGTCTCCCCAAAGTTGGTTGAGTGGTGAAGTGTGTAGGAGTGGACGGCTAGCGCACGCCAGGCTCGCATTGTCTCTTCACCGACCTGAAGTGATGGCTTCGCGGCTCCTCGTTTTGGTTTCTTCCTCTCGACGAGGCGTATCTGAGTGCTTTCAAAAACCTGGGTTTTCTTGCTGTAGTTAGTGTCTCTCCCACGACGCGTGTAGGGTGATCGTACTCGTCCCTTGTTTGGACAGTTCTGCATTCAGATGAAATCTTTTTACTCTTTTCATTGAAGGAAAGAGAGGCCTTGCGAGGCTGCTTCTAAAACACGCTGTTCCAGGGACCCACAAGGATGAGTTTGCAAAATGTCATCCTTGGGACAGAGTTCTCTCCGGGGACCCAGAAATTTGATTGTCTTTCTCTTGTGCCTTCTAAGATCGATCACATTAGCTTTGGGCATCCCACGGTTGACTCATTCTGAATTTCCTGTGATTACGGTTTTTAAGTTTTTGCTGCTAGCTAAGACATCCTTTTGCCGGCACTGTATTTTTGTTTTCGTTCTGTTTTGGTGTGCATGCGACACAGAGTTTATAAAGACAAAAAAGTGACAATGGATTTGACCATTTTTTTTCACGGTTGGGAATGATGACCATTTAATGGCAAGGAAGTAAGCTACGCTAACAGATCAACTCCCTTTTTCAAGGTTGACTCCAAATTAGGAGAGAAATGGGTATAAATTGCAGAAGCATAGTAGTGTGGAGTAGGCGAAGGTAAGGAGCACTTGAAATGTCCTGAAAATAATCTGCTAGAATGGAGAAATGCCCAGAGAAGTTGGGTCTTTGAGAACACAAGAGTTGTGGGTTGCATACAACAGTGGTGGGTGAGAATAGACCGATGCCCCTGCGGTGGTGTTGAGTCAGGCACTTAGTCTGGTGATTGCAGATCAGCTTAATTGTCACTGTCCACACACCCATGTGTGTGTCCTGTCCACACATTGTCTCCACAAGGCTCCTGGGAGATCCTAGCACTCCAGATATATGTTCCCAAGGTCAGTTCTGTCAGTGAAGACCTCGTGATGTTGGGTGTGTGCATGTGTGGATGCACGAACATCTAATGTAGATGGTTTTCTTTTCAGTGACAAGCTCATTACCCTACAATTTTCTAACTCTACCCTTGTGCATTTTTTGATAATGACATTGATGTCCTCCTAAGCAGACACCTCTTGTTCTAAACATGGCTCAGCAATCTTTCTTGTTTATATTGTTGACATATAATTTATCTGGACCCAGGAAAACACCTCAATCATGTTAATTAGAATTTTCCTGTAGAAGGACACTTCTTTCCCCATTATCTGCCGTTTTTCTAGTTTTCTTAGCATGATAATAATTCTGGGGATTTTTGTTTTGTTTTGTTTAAAGGAAGGTTTATCACCTTTTGGAAAATGTGTGAAAGTACTCATGCAAGTGACTGAATCTTTCTGAGGACCCTTTAAGTTAGATCCTAAAGCAGCATACTCAAAAGCATTTTAAAACTTGGTCAAGGTTACTTGGTGATCTATAGGATGTTTAGCTACATTCCTGTCTTCCCACATTCTAGAAGTTTTCCCCACAGTTGTAACAACCAGAAATGCCTTGAGATTTTGCCAGAACTTCAGGGAACAACAGAATTATCTAGCATTTTGAACCACTGACCAAGGGAAAATTAATTTGGTAGCACTATGATTGATAAACAGGGAAAGCTGGAAATAAAGTTAGACCCTTGGTCTTCAGCTGTAGACACTGCAGAGATGGAAAAGTTAGCTCTCATAGAATTTAGTCCATTTGGGTGCCAGGTATTGATAATCTGGTACTTTGAGAAGAATTAAGATGGGAGAAGCCAGCTTTGACAGACCTTATTTAAATTTGGCTGAAGGTTTTTTAAGAATCATTGAGGCTGTTTAGACTTAGATTGGTTTCCTTTATTCTTAGTGCTGATGTGTAACACTGGATTTCTATGAAACAAGTAGAAGTGTGCTTCTGAAATTGAATACTGATAACCTTCTGAGAAGGTTATCAAGTTGTGGGAAATAGTTGTGGGGAAACTCATTTCTTCTCTCACTGGAATCTAGCACTAGATAGCTTTTAAATTCTGAATTATTATTGAAATTTAGGATTTTAAAGAATCAGTACTTTAAGATCACACTCAGAATAGCAGTAAGGACTTACACTTAGACCTTATATTCTAGCTTTAGCAGATCTAGGTTTAGCATCCCCTTTGGGCCAAGCATTATACCTGCTTGTTGGAAAATACCTAAGACAAGTGTCTGCCTGTCATGGGTTTATGGTCTGTCAGTAGTGATAAACATAACTTCACAGGCCAGAAAAGTTTATACTAAACTGAACTATAGGCACCGGTGCTTAGAAAGCCTATCAGTGGCTGGGCGTTGGTGCCCCAGATAAGTTGTAGAAATTATCTTGACCAAGATAGGTGAAAGAAGATAAAAGCTAAGTCATTAAGGTCTTAGGGTTGGCCTTACTGTAGTTCTTATAAGGTTGGTAAGTAACATGCTCCTCCAGCTGAAATTTTGATATGACTTTTTAGGTATGACATTTTACATCCTTGAATCTTATTTACTATATTTACTATATTTTACTATATTTACTATGTGCAATTTATTTATTTACAATTGACAGAGTGGTAGACAAAGGGCTTGAATTGCATTAAGTCAAAGGTTGTTACAGAAGAGTACCCAACTTAGCCAACCCATTAATCTGCTTACCTGAATGGTCCTGCAGACATTCAGAAAAAGCTGGCAGTGGTAAGGCCACATTACAAACCTTAAAGACTACTCAGGTCTTTTAAGACCACTGAAAATGGCTACAATATTGCAATGATTTGGAAGCATAAGACTTTTAATTAAAATTTCACTGTGACTAGTTCCAAGATCTTAGTTTTGGAAAAAAATGAAAAGAAATAACCAACTTTAGAGAAGAGATATTCATTTTTTACCAGAAGTGCATATTAAATGGCCTTTCATGCATAGATAATCAGTTATTGATTATGTGTAATGCTATGCTCTCAAATTATCTACAACTTCACATTTGAATTTAAAATATATCTTGGTGCCATAAGGAGCCAGAAGTGGCACCCTAATAGCTTCATAGAACATGGGGCCAGCTAAGACAGCTCCCTAGAAAGATTTTGACTGACAGGTTCAGGATATTAGGAACTTATGTGTATGTGTGGTAGGCGGACTTAGGACTTGTGTGTAGCAGAAGTAATTTTGCAAAAGGCTAAAAGGTCTGAAATGAACTCATGTGGAAAAGCTGCAAGAGTTCTCTCAGTAAGAGTGTTCTGATTTATAAGAAATCCATTTTGCCAGAGGAGGTAGAGGTAAAGTGTTTGTTGTTTTGGGTTTTTATGTTTACTTGTGATTGAGGTCTCCATAAATAGCTCATGCTGGTCCTTAACTCTTCTCTTAGTCTCCTTATTAGTTTATTTTTATTTTCTGTGTATGAGTATTTTGTCTACATGTATGTCAGTGTACCACATTCATGGCTGATGCCTGTGAAGGCTTGATGAGAGCCCTTGGAACTAGAGTTATGTCCTGGGAATTATCAGGTCTTCTGCTAAAGAGCAAGTGTTCTTAACCACAGAGCCATTTACACAAGTCTTTTTCCCCCCAAAACCCCCAAATTTTTGACAAAACCAAATTATACAAAATATTTATAATTATATAGTATCCCATTGTGAATTTTGTCTTCTTGATTCACCTTAACCCAACATCCAAAAATTTCTATTTTGTATAACAAGACACTTACATTCCAGATTATTTCCTCTACCATAATTCCTCTTACTAGGTCACTTCAGTTGTAGTCCTGGAAGATAAGCCTGTTTTTCAAATCCATTCATTCATAAAGAAACCTTCCATGGGCCATCCCTGCTGGATGCCTCAAAAACCTGATAAATTGAACAGGTAATACTTGTCTAGTGAGGAGAGACCTATAAAGAAATTAGACAAGGTGTGTAGAAGAGGCCTGTCTGAGGCTGGGAAGACCAGTAGTTAACAGTGAGTACTGCTTTTGCAGCGGCCCACAGTTCAGGTCCCAGTTCCATAACCGATGACTCACAGTACCTGTAATCCAGCTCCAGGGTGTCTGAGTCCTTCCTCTGGCCTCCTTGGACACATCACTTGAATGCATGTGTTTGTACTCAACACACAATTTAAAAAATTAATGACAGTGTCCACAGGTAGAGCAGGAGTCACTGTAGAGGTTAAACTGGAGTTTGTGCTACACCTTGGTTTTTGTTGAGGATTCTTCAGGGGAATAGAAGTGGCTAGAATGTGCCAGTTTACTTGTAAAGAAAACCTAAAAGTTTAAGAGATGCTTTTACTGGAACCTTAAGATCGGTTATTGCTGCTAAATTAGTTTTCTCCACCAGAAATTTAACCTACTACTTTAAATATTTTAGTAGTTCTTATCTTCTTCAAGACAGTACTAAAGTAGACTTTAGTTTCCTTGGGAGGAAAAATGTTACATTACATTCATATGTCTTGATAGTAAAATTTAAAGTTACTGTACAAGTGCAAATCCTTTACCAGTGTATTTGTTTAGTTTTTGACAAGGTAGCAAAGGGAGCACAAAAATTTGAGGAGGAAACTGTTATCATTTTATTTTTGGCATAGGAAAACTTGAAATTCTGTTACTACTAATTTGGCCTGCTAAAAATACTGTTCTGTATCTGATACTCAAGGAGGTTTATGATGATACTATGTGCAATGACCCTGTGCTCAGACAGAAATAAGACAGAAACTACCCTCGGGGGCCTGTCTGCCTCAGGTAAGGTGTAGAGATTACTTTGTGAGTGAGATTGTGCCTGATGACCTTTTTTAGTCAAGCAAGAATGATAACAACACTAAGCCCCAGGGAAGAAAAAGAATTCCAAAGGCTTGTTTCTTCTGTTTCAAGTCTCTGTGCCTTCTGTGAAGAAATTCCCCTGTTTAGCTGAGATTTTTCTCTTGTATCAGTGTAGACACAATTGTACAAAATTACCTGAGCAGATGAGCTATTTCGGATTGGACCAGAGAGCCAGTGTGTGAGAGAAAGTAGAGTTTGGGTGACCTGCTGGATGTGCTCGGTGTCCTTTAGCGTATACATGAGCTCCCTCCATGCTTGTTCTTTCTTACCCTTCTGCCTTGCTGCTTGCACAGCTGCCAGCCCTGATTTCAGAATTGTCCTGGGTATATTGATCAAGCTGGCTTTGAGAACTCCTCTGCCTCAGCCTCCTGAGCAGCTGTGATTACAGATCCTGGGCACCTGAAAATGTTTGTGAAAAGGGAGTCCATCACATTGTAGAAAAGGCTGCCACTGACTTTTACCAATTTCCAGTAAGTCCTGAAAGCAGTCTTGCTGTCAGAACTGTTTGACAAGAAGCCAGTCCCAGTCCTAGCTACTGCTTCTACAGGCCACAGCTTTAAAAATACTATAACACTCACTCAGTGAGCTGAGTGTGCTGTTTTCTCATCTTGGTTAACTTTTCACTTTCTTCATTCAACAAAATGGCCTGTTGTTGTTGTGGGGTTTTTTTGTTTGTTTGTTTGTTTTGGGTTTTTTTTGTAACTGGATAAGCTAGATTCATCACCATCTCAAATATAATTTTTTTAAAGATTTATTTTCTTTTGTTTGAGTTTCTTTTCTGCATGTTGTATTTGTGCACTGTATGTGTGCAGTGCCTACAGAAGCTAGAAGAGGCATTGAATCTCCTGAAACCGTAGTTATATAGATGGTTGTGAGTTCATCTGGATGCTGAGATTTGAACCTGGGTCCTCTGGAACAAGAGCCAATGTTAACCACTTAGCCATCTCTCTAGTCCCTCAAATTTGATTCTAAGATGGTTTTATAACCTAGAAAAAATCCTTTCCTTTGGTTTGTAAAACTTTTTCTATTCTTGAGGATAAAATGTAAATGTGCCTTTATGGGAAAGATTTTTCCCTCTACTCTGAACAAGATCATCCCTCTTATCTGTAGTTCTTTGTGTTGTTATTGCTTGTTAATAAGTAAGTGACAGTCCAAAGAAGAATCATCCTAAACTAATTACAAGCAAACAAACTGAAAAACATTCTCAGAGAGCATTCAGTGTGTCCAGGAACACACTCCATCCTTCTTTTGGCAGTGAGATTTGAACACAAGTCTAGCTCTGCAGCTACACACCCTATGGAGAAGATTCAAGGAATGAATACTGACTTGGACTTGAGCTTTCTGACAGTGAAACCAACCAGCATTTCCAGGTGGTATGTAACACTGAACATCTCCCTGAAGGTTTCTGAGCCCCCAGCTGTAGAATGATAATATAGCAACTTTCTCCTTTAAGTGAAATGTTCAGTAATGGAGGTTGTTCATACACACACACACACACACACACACACACACACACACACACTCACTCTCTCTCTCTCTCTCTCTCTCTCTCTCTCTCTCTCTCTCTCTCTCTCTCTCTCTCTCTCCCCTCTGCCCACATCCTCACAATATGAATGTGATGATATTGGCACCAGAAATCATATCACCTGGTAATTATAGAAGCCATTTGGGATTCTGTATGAAAGCTTTTAACGGAGATGGCAGCATTGTAACATTGTTTCTATTGAAATATTCTACAAATTTCTTTTTTTATTGAAAAGTATTTGAGCAGCCCAGGTCGTGGTGGGATGTGCCTTGGGAGGCAGAGACAGGTGCATCTGTGTGAGTTCAGTCTAGTCTACAGGGCAGCCAGGACTGTTACATAGAGAAACCCTATCTTCAAAAACAATGACAAAAAAGGCTTTTAGCTTATACCTTGTTGTAATTTTAGGTGTCTTATAGCTGTGTCCTAGTTGTTGCTATACATGTTTCTGGACTGCTGAACACTCATTTTCCTAGAGATAGTTAGTACTTGCTTCCAGGTATGACTTCCCAGTGACAACAGAGACATTAATGCTGAGAAACTACAGTTTCCTCTCGTGAGGTTCAAACTGGTTCCAGTATCACCTTGCAGACAGAGGCCACCTTAGAAGGGTACCCTTCTGGCATTTCAGTAACAAAGTTCCTGTGGCTAAGATCACAGTGGAAATGCTATGGACTATTTGTCTCAGTAAGATAACATCGTCTATGCGCTGTTTTCACCAGATGAATGAATAAAAAAGAACATAATACTCAAAGTGTAGTTAAGGAAAAGGTTATTATAGATGTGAGGGAAAGCACAGACTGACTGAATTGGGCCATGAGAGAAGAGAGAGTGAGGAGAGTGAGAGGAAAGAGGGGAGAGGAGGTTGGAGTGAGCCAGGAGACCAAGAGCACCAAGAGGTCCAGAACCACAGTGGCTGAGCTTTATAGGAAGAGGAGCTGGGGGAAGGGGAGCAAGCCTCTGGGACTGGAGAGGTCTCAGGTAGGGGTGGGGTATGCCAGCCTGGGTGACAGGGACAAGTTCTTGTGAGTTGGGAGAGACTTCAGCCAGAGTCTACTTTGATATGTTAAATAGGCACCTCAGCCATTTGTCCCAAGTTTCTTTGAGACCAAACACATCACACTATTCATCACAGGACTTTCTCCTCTGCAAAGTGAGACTCTTCTATCCAGAAGCTTCTAACTCACCTTAGAGCCAGCTACAGCCTTCAGCTTTTCAGTAGCCTTCCGTGGGTCCTCTGTTGGTGGGTCCTCTGTTGGTATGGTTAAGGAAGTACTTGGAGATTTTTAAGGATAGCAGCTTTACCTGTTGTTTTTTTCTCTGAGTATTGTCAGAGCTACTGCTTTACCTGTGCACATATGTATTCTATATAATCCTGTCATTTTTATGGACATTTAGATTGTCATAGCAGGCTCTTGGTTGGGGAGGGCAAATTGGCAGGCCAAGGAGAGACAAATCAAGGAAAAAGTTGGCAAATCAAAGATTTGTTTCATAGGTGCAGCATCCGAACAATAACCCTCCATTTACATATGTCCATCAGTGTTGTCAGGGAAAGATCTGATTTTTTTTAAAAGGAATTATTTATTATCTTTATGTGTATGTATTTGTGCTTGTGCAAGTTTATGTGCACAAGTGCCCACAGAGGCCAGAGGGCATCAGATCCCCTAGAACTAGAGTTACAGTAACTCAAATGGCTACAAAGCACTGAGTGTGCTTTTCTGCTGAGTCATCTCAAATAGTCTCCAAGGTGTATTGTCTAAAACCTGTTAAACTGAGACTAGAGCTAGAGGAAGATTTTTGAGAAGCATTCCTGCGAGTGTGGAAGAAACAGCTTTTTGTACCTCTTGAAAGTTGTACCTCCAGTGGTCTTAGGAGTGATATTTAGGAAGTCTGGTTAAGTATTTTTGCACCATTTAACCTATACCAGAACTTCATTGTTGCTTGCCAGAGAAATGATGTTTATGCTGTCCCCAAACCTAGGTTTCTGAATTCTTTCATCCCTATCAGTATGACCATTAGCAAAGCAGAGCCTTGTTCTGGTGTTGTCTGCAACATAGTCAGTGAGGAAGCCTAATTTTGTTTGAAATCTGGGAACAGTTAACAGCTTGGCTTGGCAGGGCTGGGTAGACTCAAGCTGGAGGCATCCGGCGGCGGCTTTGAGACCTGATCGATTTCCTTGATCTCTGTCTTATCCATCTTTGTTACAGGGAACTGAAACTGGGGTCTCAGGCATGCTGAGGAGTTTGTCTCATTCATACAGCATGAAATTTTAAGAGAGGTGCTTGGGTTTAAATTCTGCCTCTTCCATCCTAAGCACACATGTATCATTGAGGTATCCCCAGACACTAGTCCTGTCTGTCCTTTTCACTTAGATTGGCTTGACATCAGCTTGTTCAAACTAACTGAAGGAGACAGTTCAGTAGACTGATTGGTATGGATAAGTGGATTTAGACTTCTTTTCCACTATGGTCTTTATAGTTCTGGAGTTCAGCAAGTACTCTACCAGAGTTCAGCAAGTACTCTACCGTTGAGCCCCAGCCCCAGCTCTTGGGTTTTGATTTTTGAGACAGGGTTTCGCTGTGTAGCTGGGCTAGCCTTCACAGACTGACTATACAATCCAGGCTTTGTTTAAAGCTGCGAGTCTACTGTTTCTGCCTCTGGGTTAGACTTTGACCACATACCTGGAAGTGTCCTTTTTTAATATTTAATTAGCTATGGAACAGTTTAAATACACTAGTATTTTGTGCTTCTTAAAGGTCTGATGATAGAACCATCTGCAAATCTTCACAGTGTCATAGGTTTGGGGAGAACAGTTAATGGTGATTTTTCTCACTTCAGACTATGGAATCAATTTTGCGAGTTGATGTTTTTCTGAAAATTATTCATTTTTTATTGAGGTTTTCAAATGTACACATTAATGAACATACTCTTAACTTTACCTAATTTTGTCTTCTCTATTCATTTCTTTGTTCTTTTGTGCAGGAACAGGAAACATAGTCGTCATTATGATTAGCTACCCAAAAGGACGAGAAATTTTTGATCTGGTGCAAAAAGGAATTCCAGTAAAAATGAGCATAAAGATTGGTACTCGTCATATGCAGGAGTTCATCAGCGGTCAGTCTGTGGTGTTTGTGGCCATTGCCTTCATCACGATGATGATTATCTCATTAGCATGGCTAATATTCTATTATATACAGCGTTTCCTATATACTGGCTCACAGTTTGGAAGTCAGGTAGTTATGGATAACTTCATTTTGATTTTTAAATGATAGCTCATAAATATAGTCTATATACTACTTGAAGTTATATTTAACCACACTAATTTCAGTTTATGTATTGAAGTCATATGATAACATTTTTAATTGGGTTACCTTTTATACATTTGGTTTCTGCAGGTACCAGTACCCTCTGTCTCTATGTAGACAGAGGGGACTAGCAAAAGGGCATGTGAGCATGAACACGTGTGCACCTGTTTTCTGCTTGGTATAAGGCCAAGGGCTGCTTTGTGTCCACTGCAGTGACTGACAAGCCATCTATCTGAAGGCAGGCCCTATCTCTGTAACAGCACGGAGAGGAGCCAGAGGCCTCCAGTGGCACACTAGGGCCTAATATACAATATGGTTCCTGGCCTGGTAACCAGGCAGGACTCTTTCCTCTTGGGCAGCATTGGTGGAGAGTAGATGGTACCCTCTTCCTGGGCATCATTACTTTTTGCAATATTTAAGTGTAGGAATTGTTTTCAGGAACTTGAAAAAGTGTGGCTAAATGACAATTCATGATTAGAGTGCTAGAGTTCTCGACTTCCATTTCAACATCACACACACACACACTCACAAGGAGGGGTGTTCTTTTTCAGATATGTAATTAGAAGCAACTATTCCTTGGTTGGGGATATAGCCCTGTGGTAGGGTACTTGCTTAGCATTTGTGAGACCCTAGACTTAACCTTACTATTGCACATTAGCAAGTAAATAAATAAATATATTCGTAGCTGGGCAAGGTAGCTCAGGCCTGTAATCCTGGGTCGCTTCGAGCTCAAGGACAGTGAGGGCTTTAAAGTGAACTATTATCTCAATAATAATAATGATAATAATAATAATAATAGTCAAGTAGCTTATAAGTTTATATGGTTCTTTTATATAGTAAAAGTTAGTTTTTTCTAAGCTATTTTCATAAATTATAGTGTGTGGGTTACTTTAAAAAGACTATTTAATAATACTGTTTTCCTCCCCAAGAATCATAGAAAGGAAACTAAGAAGGTTATTGGCCAGCTTCCGCTACACACTGTGAAGCATGGAGAGAAGGTAATCCTTTCCTATGCTCTATCTGAGACTAGAGGATGTTTATGTGTGTGAGAGGTATTTTCTTCTCAGGCTATTGTTTAGCAGTAACAAGCTGTGATGCTTCATCAGGTCTTCATGTTTGTGTCTCAGATCGTAAGGAGAGTTGACAGAAGTATAATGAAGGATCGTCGTGGCAGCCCTTAGTTACATACATGTAAATGAGTTACAGTCACAGGCCAGCTGTGTAGCTCAGTGGTAGAGTTTATGCTTAGAATGCATGGAGTCCTAGATGGCTCCAGCATTCCCTTCCCAAAAAGGTTAAATGCATTCAATTTGATCTAAAAGATAGCTCCTACATTATATGTGCTTACTAATCACAGTGTGCCAATATTCCTGTCTTTGAACGTCCATGTAAGCCAAGGTAAAGACTGTAAAGATGCTATACATTTAAAAACTATGCACCTGAAACACATTCTGTTGACTCTGAGTCTGTATGTGCATTCTCTCCAAGCCCCTCAGTTCCTGTGAGGACATACTGAACATCTTTATAGGAGAGAGCGATTTTTAAAACTACATGTTTAAAAAGGAGCCATTTTGACCTGCACAGTCAGACTGAAAGCAGTTATGGAGCAGTGCTGAGCCTGGCTCCCGTTGACAGACCCAGAGAGGGAAACTTTGCTAGTGTGGACGCATTTGTTCTTGTAGCCGTCGTCTTCTGCTGTGTCCGTGGTGCCTTGTATGTGGGCTGACTCAGGCGCTCCCATACTACTCATTGCTCTCGTGAGCTTTGAGACTCACCTTCCAGTCTTACGTAAAGGACTTTTCTTTATAAGATATTACATTTTAGACCTTTTGAGGTTAAAAAAATTGAGATCCATTATTAATGTCTTCTGTTGTATATTTAGGATTAAGATATGCTTTGGGTTATTCCTTCCCCAATAACTTTTGTCATTTTTTCGGGACAGGCTGGCCTGGATCTCATACAGATCTGCTTGCCTTGGCCTCCCAAGTGCTGGGAGTAAAAGCATGCACCTCCACACCCAGCCCCCAATAACTTTTACACTGTTACATAGTGGAATTTTAATAGTTGATGCAAGGTACTGATTTCTTACTCTGCAAATCACCAAGTAAGTTTCCATCTAATAACTAGCCATACAGAGTATGTGTAGAATTTTTCATAGGAATTAATAGAAAAGCTCCTTCTAGTAATTTATAAATTAGATGCTGGTCTTAGGTTGTGAGAATTAATTTCTAAAAATTTATTTGTTCTTCAATTCATTTGCAGGAAGGAAATCAGTACTTTGTAATATTAAAACTTTACTGTACTACTGTTTTCTTCCCTCCTTAGCAGGAAATCTCATACTTTAACATGTGAGAAGACAGATTCATATGTGTAACTTACTGAGCCAAGCCCTTGAGAATATAAGTAAATTGATACTATTCTCTTCCTATACCCAACATTTGTTAAATATTTCCTATACAAAACATTTGTATGATAACCAGGAACTTGTTTTAAAACTGTCAAAATAATGTTTAATAAGGTAAGGCTTGGTCTGTGAAGTATGCGTTTGGATTGGGAGTGTTTTACACTGTGAACTGACACAGGAACATAATCGTTTTCAGTCAACATCTTACCCCAGTCCTAAAGACAAGTGATTATTTATTTTAATTTTTGTGGATTTATTTATAATGTAAAGCTTGTAAATTATTAAAGAATTTTAAAATGGCTTCCTGTATAATATGATATATAAGTGTAAATATTTTGTCACAACATAAATATTTTTTTTTTAATTTTTAAAATTTTTTTTGGTTTTTCGAGACAGAGTTCCTCTGTGTAGCCCTGGCTGTCCTGGAACTCACTCTGTAGACCAGTCTGGCCTCGAACTTAGAAATTCGCATGCCTCTGCCTCCCCAAGTACTGGGATTAAAGGTGTGTGCCACCACTGCCCAGCGCCATATATATATATTTTTTTAAAAAAGATTTATTTTATGTGTGCAAGTATACTGTCACTCTCTTCAGACACACTAGAAGAAGCCATCAGATCCCATTATAGATGGTTGCGAACTACCATCTGGTTGCTGAGAATTGAACTCAGCATCTGGAAAAGCAGTCAGTGCTCTTAACCACTGAGCCATCACTCCAGCCCACAACATATAACTTAAGGGGCTGGAGAGATGGTTCAGTGGTCAGGAGTGCTAATTGCTCTTGCAGAGGGCCTGACTGATCTATGTACCCGAATCAGCTCAGAACCAACCCACTGCCTCTGCCTCTGAGGAGCTCCTCCTTCTGGCCTGTAAGGTGTCATGCATGTACATGCTGTGCATAAGCTCGTGCAGGGGTAGTATATAAAAAAATAGTAACTGAATGTTCTTATAAAATACCACAACAGAGAGTTTCAAATGCTGTTAAGTTGCCAAACCTTGCAGCCTCAGAAGCACATACTGTAAGAGGTTCTGAATCCCTGTCTCAGAGCCTCAGCTGTCCCAGCTCCACTCACTCATGCTAACTCACAGAAAGCCTATGGCCAGTAAATTCTTAGATATAGAAGTGGTGGCAATTCTCCCACCCTGCTGCTAATAATGTCTGCTTCTACACATTTGTTCATTTTTTAGGCAAAGGTACTAACTCATTCTAATTTGGGGCCAAGGGTTAACAATGATGAAGTAAAATTTAAGATGTGTAGCTGTTCTATTTTTTCTAAGTTCTAACTGTCCTTTCAGAGATACAAATTTCATTTTAAATAATTCTAGAAGCCAAACGGCTTATTTGAATATTCATTCCCTTTATGTTTTTTTTTTTTTTGAGCCCTCCCTCCCCTTTATGTTTTATACTTGAAAATGTTTCTTTCTTTCTTTTTTTTTTCATCATAGCAGGCGTGGCTGGAATGTTAACTTCCTAGAGTGTAATCTAGCATTGATGAAGTCCTGAGTCCAGTGTCCAGCCTCATATAAACTGGGCCTGGTGATTCCTGAGGATAATCCAGATTTTTGGAAGATAGAGACAGGAACATGAGAAAATCAAGATCATTGTTGGTTACATAGTGAGCCTGAGGCCAGCCTGGGAACAAGACCTCTAAAATCAGAGTTATTTGCCTGTCTATAGCCCTTAATCATCTAATATTTTTTCAGACACTTACTATTCAAGATGCTATTAGTGCCTGGATTAGGCAGACAGTGGTTTTCTTTCCCCTTTTCATTCAATTTCTTTAAATAACTGCTTAATAGCAGTAAGAAGGAAGTGTGTTTTAGGTTCAGGTTGTTCCAGCATAGAGTAGGATCCATTGTCTTGGTGGCTTTCATTGTTTTCTAACTTATTGTTGCTATATGTGCAATGTGTGTACATGTGACTCTCTCTCTCTCTCTGCAGGGAATTGATGTTGATGCTGAGAATTGTGCAGTGTGTATTGAAAACTTTAAAGTCAAAGATGTTATTAGAATCCTGCCATGCAAGTATGAATACTTTTTTCCTATTAAGATATTGAAAATTACTTAACAAGTTTCACTGTTCTGACAAAGAGTTCCATGTTCTCTGACAGGAAGTTCTTGTGATCTTGGATTACCTCATCTTTCATACTGTCTTCAGAGACCTGTAGGCGACCACTAAGAGCTGCTGTGCGTCTTTGGCTTGCATTGGCTTTTAGCCTTACCAAGGCTTGCTTAGATTCCTTTATACACCCAGTAATGCAGAGCACATGCAACTAGAAAGAAGCAAGAACATTGGGCTGAGAGCCTTCAAGTGACCCAGAAGTGGGTTCTGACCCACAGCAGTTTGCGGTTACTTATACGCTGGGTGTGGGTTCCTTTCAGAGCTGTATGAAATGAGTACCCTCCCTTTGCTGAGGTTTTAGTAGCACAGATGCACTTAAAACTGGGAAGTAGCCATTTCATTTTTAATAATCTGCTACTTTAATTGACTTAAAACATTTTGTTTAAAAAAATTGCTGATAGCCAGGAGGTGGTATATTCACACCTTTAATCCCAGCATACCTCCATAAAAGAACTGCTGATTAGCAAAGGGGCTTGTTTTATGTATAGAAATTAGATTTTTTTTAAAAAGTCTAACAATGTCAATTATACTTTATGTATTTTAGAATCAAGTTACAAAGTACTGAATTAGCTTTTTTTTTTTTTTTTAAGAATATTTTACTGTGTACTGGTACTTTTTAGTAGATTGAATTCTTGATACCTCTGTTGAGGAAATAAAATGAGTACCACAATAATAACAGTTCCCTGAGGCGTGCCTGGCTAAATTCTGTCAGTATTTATAAATGATCAGCACAGTAGGCACTTAATGGACTGAGGTCAGAATAGGTTGATCATGTTCTGCACACGAGCATTGAAAGTAGAGTTTTAGGCTGGTTTTAGAATAGGTCTTTCCAATTTCAGAGTGATGCTCAAGATTGCACAGAAGAGAGGTGGAGGTATGTGCTGAGTGCTGCACTGAGCTTGCACTTGACCTTTGCAGATGTGTTAGGTGTGCCCATTTCTTGCTCTCCTTATTGAGGCTTTTATTTTGTCCACTTTTCTCCTGAGCAGCAAGCTAAAACATCCCCCAACAAAACTGAAATTTCTTTCTTGTTTTTGGACAATTTCTTCTGGGTCAGTGAGTTTTAATTTGTGGTTGAATAACAAACTGGACTAGAGTGTTTCCACCATTTTTTTTTTTTTTTAAAGAATTACTATTTTTAATGGCACTGGCAGCTTTTTGTTTAAAGAAAGTCTTCAGCAGAATAACAATGAGTAGTATATGTAGACATTGAAGAACTGAAGGTGTAGGTGTAGAGATTAGGAGACACACAGCTCCTTGTGGTCATGCTGTCTAGTCACACAGCTGGGGTTTGAGCCCTGTCTGTCTGGTTTCAAAGCTTGTAGTTCACATATTATGTGGGAGGGGCAGGAAACCAAGAAAAGAAAAGGAAAGAAAAGAAGAGAAAAGTAAAGAAAGTGTATGTGCCTTTCTGGTAGCACAGATGTTTATTCAAGAGGAGGCTTATAAAATGTGCAAGTGGAAATAACCGTTTTTTCTGCCACACGGATGATTAATTATATTTCCACTTGAGTCACTTTATAGACTTGAACAAGATACTATCAGCTTGGGATTAGTTTATTACTGATACCTTATTTGTGGGCTTTGCTAGCCTAAATGGTTTGTAAGTATTCTACTAAGGCACATAAAAATGATTGAGCATTGTAGCACATAATAGAATCCTAGCATGGAAGGCAGAGGTACGAGGATTCTGAGTTCAAGGCAATCCTGGACTACATAGCACATTTGAGGCCAGCTTGGGTAACATAGCAAGACCCTAATCTCAACCATAGACTAACACACACGCACACACACACAGACACACATACACGATTTAGTATATGATGGAAATAGATCCACCATATTTTTGTTTAATGAAGAGCTTTCACTTTTTAAAAAAAAAATCACTACTAAGTCCAAAATCTTAAATGGGAAATAGACTGGAAAATAACTTAGACAAGTGGGTAGACTTCATGTTGATGTATGATCGGCTCACTTTATAGAGGGTGTGTTGGTAAAATGCGTTATTTCCTTTATAAGATATGTGCAAACATTTATTTTTAAGACATTAATACATACTTAATTTTTTTAGGCATATTTTTCATAGAATATGCATTGACCCATGGCTTTTGGATCACCGAACGTGTCCAATGTGTAAACTTGATGTCATCAAAGCCCTGGGATATTGGGTTTGTTACGTTTTTGTTTATATTCGATCTCTACCCCAGTTCTTCCTTAGTATCTCACTTTTATTACTGGCCAGAGGCAAGACAGATGAAATGTTCCTTCTGATATCCTTACTGTTACTTAAAGAAGTTTTCACTATTAAAGATGAATTTGTAGAGTAGCCCACCTATGTCAGTGAGCTGAGTTTGTGACAGAATACTACAAAATATGAATGTGTTCCCCGATTTATAACTAAGTATAGTTCTGTATATGCTAGCATCCTCTGTGTGTGTGTGTGTGTGTGTGTGTGTGTTTATTTATGCATGCATGTGTTTGTGCATGCGTGCAGATGCTTGTGTGTTTGGTTTTATATAAATTGAATCATAGAATATATGAAATAAATAGAGGTGCCTCCTATACCTTCTGGCTTCAGAAACACATTTTACACATATTATACCCAATATAATATCTGATATCTGCTCTTACTTTTTATGGGCTCCACAGTTTTTTGTTTGTTTTTTTAGATTTGCATATATTCTATTATGCTTCAAAATTCTATTGATAAAATTATAATGTATTTTAGCTAACAACATTTGAAGGACTAAGAATGCAGCTCAGGGTGCTCGAAGACCTTGCGCCAAAGTCCTGGACTCAGTCTTCCTATCACATAAACTGGGTGAACATTGTATACAACTTAAAGCTGCAATAGCCATGTATGCGTCTATGATGGTGTCTCTAGGAGCTACGCATGGAACAGGGCTGGCTTCATGGGCTGCAGGTCTGGCATTGCCCTTTAGCTTGGTGTGTCTCTTGTTTCCAAGCTGTGGCCCCTCAGAGAGAAACTGTTTGATCCAAAGACGGCTGTGCTACAGCCTAAGCCTGCTTTGTCCTGAAATGTGTCTTCCTTATAGAACTCCTAAACTTCCTTTATTGGCAGCTTTTAATTATCTGTCCCTTTAGCCTGGGATAGCATACCTCCCTTGTGGGCTTGATTCATGCCTCTATGTAGAAACTGCAGTTCAACAAGAGGCTGAGCCTCATGGTTCAGAATTTTAAATGAGAAAACACAGAGCTTGATGAGTTGTTTTCTTGACAAAGTCTTAAATTCCCTTCCTTAAGTGCACTGTTAGATTATGCTAAGTTGTCTGTAACAACTGTAAGCTTATGCTAAAAGTGATTCTTAACCAGCTTTCCCCGCTCTTGACATTTATGTGAGACCGATTTCTGTTAATAGCTAAGCAGAGACTCGCATCCTCTTACATTTTGTTCAGAGTATAGGTCCACTTATCTCGTGTATTAGAGATGAGTATTTTATATGAGGTTGAATTATTTTCTTACTAGAATACAGAGAATGAATATGTGGAGGACAGGAAGCTATTGTAACTTCAGGACTAAGGGTGTATCTTGCTTTTAGTGTTTCAGTTTCTAGAGGATCCATTTCCCTATCACCAGTAGAGTCCCCAGTGACCCTTACAGACTTTAAAGCAGTCTTTTGGTTTGCAACCATGCCCACTGCATTCATTGGGTAAAAACCAATCAGACAAAAGCTGTCTGAGATGTTAAATAGAACTTGGCTCAGAGATAAATATGGTATAGTCCCTTTGCTAGTGTAAGGATTCCTGGGGATTTCAGGCCAACTGGGGCCAGTACATATCTGGAGATATAGCATAGAAAGGGAACATGGTAGATGCCATCTGGGTCAAAAAAAGAAAGAGTTTATACTTACTATTAGACACGGAAAAATGGAGCAGTGTATTTTAGTGGGACTGCTGAGGGACTGTCACCTAAGAACATAGTAGGTGGATAGTGCGTGCACAGGGATGTGAATGCAGGTGGAGAGCTGGGTTTGGCAGCTTTGTTGAGAAACAGGTTGGGATGAGGCTAAACAGGACATTGTGGCATTACAACAGGAATTTTGCTTGATGTGTCTAGGATGTCTAGTTACTGGTGAGGGAGGAGGGGGTGGTTTTAAAATGCTCCTAGAACAGCAAAGACATCTGAGTGCCTGTGAACCCCACGCTCACAGCCTACAAACCCTTAGTCACTTTTCAGCAGTTTCATCCACCCACATGCTTCTGTGGCTCTTAGGTTAACCAAAAAGAATGTCTGAGGCACCCACCCACTGGTGTGGAGGCTTAATGGAGTGTGACTAAAGGAGTCTGGCCATGCTTTCATTATCTTCCTTCAGTGCAACAAAGAGAAGGAAGCAGGGGAAAGTTGGAAACAAACCACAGTGGAGAAACTATACATAAGGATGGACATAGAACAGATTTTTAAAACAGAATATGAAGCCTTCAGCTGTTTAGAGCCTGTTTGTCTCTGACACCCTGGTGCTGTGCTGTAAAATGTCCCCAGGCTGTCACTGGGGCTGAGGGAGCAGTAATGAGGCTGTTCAGGTTCACAGACTCTGCAAGAAGACAGTTTCAGGGAGTAGCCATTTTGTTTAAAATAATTTAAAAGGTGAGATACAACTTCCATCAAATAGGGAAACTCTTTAGAGGAAAACAAACCAAACTTAATATATCTTCCTGACTGGATACAGGAGGTGGTGTGCTTCCCACCAGGTTCCCTGTAGAGAGTCAAAGATATTGCACGTGAATATACTAGCAAAATGACCCCACACTGGTCGTGTCACTGAGAAGGCCATTGTCTTTTGTCTGGCTCTCAAGGGGGACCCTGAGGATGCACAGGAGCTTCCTCTCCCAGAAGCTGCCCCAGGAAGTGTTTCTGTTGGGAATCTGAGTGTGACATCCCAAGACGAGGAGAGGAGTGAAAGCAACCTTCCATCATCTTCCTCAAGTGAATCTGGGCCACACCGCCCCTGTCTTAAAGAAGATGCAGGGGAGGACACAGCATTACTAGGTATGTGTCTGCAGGTGTAAACCCATGATGTCACCAGTGATGGAGTGAAATGGAAAGCAGAAAAATATTGAAGTGTAAATAAAAACTGCAGTCCACCACTTAGAGATACATCTTAACCTTTTGATGCATACATTCTCAAGAATGGGGGAATATCACACAAATGCTGTTTGGGAAACTGTTCTTACAATGTATGAAGTTTTTTCTGTATCACTTGGTAGATAAATTCTTATGACCATGTTGTGTTTTAAGTTTTTAAATTTTCTTTTGAGTTGCTCAATTCATGTCTACGTTTTTAGTGGTTTCTGTAGTCTCTTTGTATTGTGTAGCATGCTATCTTGTCTACGCTTTGTGGTTTCTGTAGTCTCGTCATAATGTGTAGTATGTCGTGGGGTCACAATCTTTCTTGCCACTGTTTCTCAACTCAACTGTTTTTTCTTGGTAATTCTTTTTTTTTAAGATTTATTAATTATTATATAATAAATACACTGTAGCAGTCTTCAGATGCACTGGAAGAGGGCGTCAGATCTCATTATGGGTGGTTTTGAGCCCCCATGTGGTTGCTGGGATTTGAACCCACGACCTTCGGGAGAGCAGTCAGTGCTCTTGCCCGCTGAGCCATCTCACCAGCGCCTTTCTTAGTAATTCTTAGTTCAAGCTCTTACTTTTCTGATGCCATGATAAAACACAATGACCAAGGCAACTTTAAATGAAACATTTATTGGTGCTCTAGATGATTAGAGTCCATGACCCTCATGGTGGGGAATGTGGCAGCAGGCAGGCATGTACTGGAGCAGTAGCTGAGAGCTCACAGCTTATCCACAGTGAGAGGAAGGGAGGGAGAGAGACTGGGCCTCCTTCCCAAACACACAGTCCCAGAGGCTGGGGACCAAGTAGTGGAACACATGAGCCTGTGGGGCCATTCTCATTCAAACACCAGGTTGTAGAAATGCTTGCTTTTTTTTTTTTTTTTTAAACTATAGTGGGTCTAAGTGGAGCCTAGGGCTTTGGGATTGCCTAACAAGGTGTACCTCTAGCCCTTTCTTAGAACATTTTAAAATTAATATGAAAAGTACAAGACCTTTGTCAAATATTTTGTCTCCTCTTCCTCTGTTTATTTCTTCTTTGTGTTGGGAAGTGCTAATCACAAACACTGCCACTTGGCTGTATTCCAGTGCCTAACTTATATATTCTTAGCCTCTGTGTACTTTTTCTGTCTTCTGACATAAAAGTGTCTTGGAGCTTTTATGGCATGCTAAATAGGAAGTCTTTTTCTTCTTGGTTGGTTATGGTTCGTTAGAGAATTATTGACCTATGTTTTGGTAATATTTGTGGGGTTTCTTTTTTTTTCCCCCAAATTTCTTTTTGAAACTGTCTTATGTTTACCACGCTAGCCTCAAATTCCCCAGATAGCTGAAGATGACCTTGAACTTTTGATCCTCTGATCCCATCTCCCAAGTGTGAGGTTATAGGCATGCATTACCACATTGGTTTCATGCAGTGCTTAAGCTCAAAGTCTGGGCTGTGTTCATGCTAAGCAGGGATTCTACCTGCTGAGCTACATCCCCATATCTACTCCTTTTTTGTAGTGGAAATGTTCTTTAGCATAGAGGAAGATTTAGGGATGGCCCCTCTGCTGAATGGTGGGTATGTTCTTTGGCATAGGGGAAGATTTAGGGGTGGCCCCCCTGCTGAAAGGCAGGGAAGGGGCACCTTCACATAATCTCCCTGCAGCCGAGAGCATGACCGCTCCATTAAGGAGGGGATACCTTCTGATAATCTCCCTGCAGCTGAGGACATAACTGCTCCATGAACCCAAGATGTTTTGGAAGTAATTCAAGGCTACTGAGCTGTGCATGCAAAGATCAAAGAAACAGACCTCATGCACCTGAGCATGGGGGAAAAATATTTACTGTAAGATATGAAGAAGTGGGCATGCTTTGCCATGAGAAAGTGCTAAGAGATTGTGCTACATGATTGTTGTTAAATTCTATTTTTAGTCTTACTGTGTTTTACTATAAAAGATTTCTCGCATTAAAGGCTTATTGCCATTGCCAGCAGAGCGGTGGTCCTCTCGTTCTCATTCAGTCGCCCTCTCTACTTCAGCCTCACCCTTGTCGGCTGGCTCCGGCACTTTTTATTTAATTTATTCACTCATTTATTTATGGGGTACCTGTGTATGTAGAAATCAGAGGATAACTTTGAGTCGTCAGTACTCTCCTACCATAGGTTCCAGGGATAAAACTCAGGTCATGAGGCTTAGTAACAAGAACCCTTTACTCTAAAGATGAACCTTCTTGCTGGCCCCCTCGTCTGTATTCTTTATGAAGTTATTTTGAGCCTGGTGTGATAGTGCATGACTTTAATCCCGGCACTTTAGAGGCAAGAAGATCTTTTGAGTTTGAGGCTAGCCTGGTCTCTATAGTGAGTTCCAGACTAGCCAGGGCTTCATAGTAAGACCGTCTCTCTAAACAAAAGAGAGGGTGTAGAGATTGCTCTGTGGTTAAGGGCACTGGGTGCTCTTCCAGAGGGCCTGAGATCCATTACTAACGCTCACATGGTTCACAACTATCTGTAACTAGTTCCTGGGGATTTGATACCCTTTTTGGCCTCTACAGGTACCAGGTATACATATGGTATACATACATACATACATTCAGGCAAAATGCCCATATACATAAAATAAAAATTTTACTTTGTCAATTAAAAGAAAGTCACACCAACATTTTTATTAGAATTAACATAATCTATATATAAATTTATAGATAAAATAATTCATAGATTATTTTAACTGAAGAGTAATTGATGCTTCTTATTTTGAATTTGGCTATCCTGAAAACGATTTCCAAAACAGTAAGGTTGAAATTGAATCAGATTGTCTTTTAACGTGTTTTCGAAAACTTACAGGAATGGTTAGAACTTTCATTTTTATTGTATATGTATTTTTTGAGATAAAATCTCCTACTAGCCTGGGACTTGCCTAGTAAAGTTAGGCTGACTGGCTGGGCAGTCTTAGGAATCCATCCCTCTCCACTTTTTTTAGCTCTGGGATTATAAGCATACCATTACACCTAACTTTTTTTTATGAGTGTTCTGGAGATCTGGCTGAGGTAGAAGGCACTTTATGAGCTTAAGTGTCTGCCAAGCCCCTAGAACTTAAGTTTTAAACCAGTACTAGAGGAAAGAGGAAAAGGAATGCATTATGATGGCTCTAGGGAATGGGTTCCACAGGATCATAAAGCTGGGGCTTGATCTCAACAGTTCTCTGACTATCCACATTAGAAAGCAACATATTCAGCATAGTAAGGAATTTTGCTTTTTTGGATCTTTTTGAGTCAAAGTGCATACATACTAGTGTGATATAAGTCCAGAGAGAAGCTAAATTTCTTTTCTCAAGAGCATGACCCCACTTGAGATGTGTAAACAGAGAGGTCCTTTAAGGGCAGTCACCAGATGAATGTTGGCTCAGATAACATTAGAAAGACTGTCTTATTTACTGAATGAAAGGATATTTCTGTATTTCTCTTACTGGCTGTGTTTGAAATGGGTGGTCATTTTTACATGTAAATTTTACTTCCAGTGTTTCTATAATTTGTTTCTTGAATTATCTCCACATGTGAACTGGGGCTGGACAGACTGACTGACCTAGAATGGCTTCTGCTGCTTTGTTGTAGGAGCCGGCAGGAGTGACCCTCAGCATGGAGGATCCATGTGCTAGCACCGTCCTCACTGACAGCCTCACCGACAGAGCCTTGGCTTGAATACAGGACATTCAGTTTTTTACTCTAGGGTATAGTTTGTATACTTGAAAACAGTGGATTTTATTTTACTTTACCTTTCAGATTCAGGTTTGATATACAAAGGGCTGAGATATTTTATTCCTAAAAGACTTTTAATTAGCCTTCATC
Source organism: Mastomys coucha (assembly GCF_008632895.1). Taxonomy (NCBI): domain Eukaryota; kingdom Metazoa; phylum Chordata; class Mammalia; order Rodentia; family Muridae; genus Mastomys; species Mastomys coucha. The sequence continues at coordinate 67,467,389 of NW_022196896.1, read as the reverse complement.
TATTTATCTACTAAAGTATGATGTCTATCATAAATTTTGTCTTTCATAAATTTTGTTGTATCAAACTGTCACAGATTATGTGGAGGGGTTGTTTCTGAGTACTAGACTAGCTTCTGTGGTACTATCAAACAAGATTCTGTTTCTCAGGCTTTTTAGACAAAGCTCCACTAAGTTGAATTGTGAAGTGTAGTTCCTTATTGATCACATGAACTTTCCCTTAAGCAGAGACTATAGAACTTGTAAATGAGAGATCTTGCCATAGGCAGTGGTGCATACCTGCAAACTCAGGAGGCTGAGGCAAGAGGATCTTGAATTCTAGCCTATCTTGGGGTACATAGCAAGACTGCTTCGGAGGGGTTAAGGAGAGAGAGAAATCAGCTGTCTTGCACTATATTGTCTTTGTCTATAGAGACTTTATATGCATACCTTTTTATTATGTGGGATTGTGAAAAGAACACTAGATGATTTTATGATTTACATTTTTACCTTTATTGCCTAATTTCACACTTGAAAGGAGAAGGGAATTTATTCATGTTTTTCTACAAATAAAAAAAAATAACCTGGCAAAAATGCCATATTGCATGTTAAAAAGCATTAAAATATTGATTCATTGAGAAAATCAAGTAGACATACTGTAATGTTTTTAAATGATTAGTATATTTCAGTGGACTTAATCTTTACAACTAAAAAAATATTTAATTAAAATTTTGATTTTGTTGTTAGACTAAAATAACATTTTCCTAATGAGATTTTAAGCCGATTCAATACTGTGACCTTTCATCCTTCTTTCCTGTTTGAAGTCTTTAAAGACTGTTGTCTGAGTTCTATATAGTGCTTAGATGCTCACTTTAAGAGCGAGGAGTCCTTTGTTGTTGATTCTAAACTTGTGTTGTATGTCTACTTTGTAGACAAAAATAAATGCTTATTGACAAAAATTTTTCTATGTAACAAATTTTATTTAGCATAATCAGCCCCAACATTCAGCACAAAAAGTTTACAGAGGATAGAAAATGCATTAATAAAAGCTAGTCTTTACGAAAAGGAAAAAAATTCATTCTTGATCAAAATATTTTACACTTCAATGATAAACTGAGAATGCTTTTTTTTCTGAAGTTGACTTTATGGGTACTTTGCCTGTGTGTACATCTGTGCATCATCTACAAGCATAATGCCAAGGGAGGCCAGAAGAGGACATCAGATCTGCTGGAACTGGAGTTCCAGGGGGTTGTGAACTGCCTCGTGGGTACTAGGTATTGAACCTGAGTTCTCTAGGAAAGCTGCCAGTGCTTTTAGCCACTGAACCATCTCTCTAGCCCAAAAAAAGAAGGCTTTAAGAAGTTGGTCTCTGCCTGACAGCAGAAGTCAGTAGAGGTCACTGATCCATGGTCTGTGTTGCCCTTTGCATCAATGTCCTCAGCTGGAAATGCCTACAGGACAGAAGACAGACATGAGTCAGGAACGCATCTAGGTCTGTTACTCTACCCGTGAAGGCTTCTGCCAGGTAAAAAGATACGTGTCTTCATAGCATGAAGCTAGGAATAACTTCATCATCTTTCTCAGATCTATTTTCTATCTTCTCCGGGGCAAAACTTAGTCCTTTGTCTTTCTTCACAAGTTCTGTTTTTATGTCAGCTACTTCTTGATCTAAATGAGACCATTCCTTCTAGTTTAACTAGCTGTGATCCATTTTCTCCGTCTGCCATCTTTGTCACTGACTACTGAGGGATGCTCAGATCTTGTCCTCACCGATTGTTTCGTCACCTCTGGGACCAAGAGTAGTCACGGGAGCCCTGAAAAGGTACTAGAAGTGAGCTGGGCGGTAGTGGTGCACGCCTTTAATCCCAGCACTTGGGAGGCTGAGGCAGGCGGATTTCTGAGTTCGAGGCCAGCCTGGTCTACAGAGTGAGTTCCAGGACAGTCAGGACTACACACAGAAACCCTGTCTTGAAAAACCAAAAAAAAAAAAAAAAAAAAGAAAAGGTACTAGAAGCTTGTGACAATGTGTGAACCACCTGGTGTAAGTTTAGCCAGGGTAACCACTGGAATTCGAGAGGGAGGTATCCAGACAGGTATACAGAGATTCCATGTGGCACACCCAGCCTCTGGGAGGTCTTTGGTGGTCCTGCTTTCAGAGACAAAGGCTAGGATGTAGAAATGACAGGATGGAGAACACTGAGAAAGAGCCTTCTCCAAATACTACAGTCATGACCTAAATAAACTCTAAAAATCTGACAGGAGGTGTGTCTGTTCATGTGAGTTGGTTCCCTGGAACCACCACCATTAAAAATGAGTCCAGTACAATTTTGAGGTTTTGTGTAGAGTAATGAGGACAGTTTTATGTCATGTGTCTGTATTTGGACAGCATCTCTCAGAGCTGGCTCTGGGACAGCACCATGGCACCACAGGCACTGCCTTCCACAGGCAATATCAGCACCAAGGGCTTGTCCCCAGGTCTTCAGAAAACTGCAGAAGCTATCCCATCAGGAAGCTAGCACCAAGAAAATACAACTTTAAGGCTAAGTCTATCCGTAGAACCATTTCTAAGGCATGAATGAATATGAGCTGTTGAAGTAGAAAAATCTTATTTTAAGCACTTTTTAAAGAGTCTCAAAGTTAATAACCAAACCTCACTGTGTTCAGTGCAAATAGGAAAGCATGAATTTGGTGTCAAGTAGATTAATGCTGTTTTTAAGACATATCGGGGAAAATGCTGTAATCATTCTAATAGCTAATATTTGCTTTTACAAAGGGTCTTATGATAGAGCAAGGTAAAATGTGTTTAACCACTTAGTTGTTACAGAAGCCTTTTTCTAAGGCAGGGTTTCACTGTTTAATCTGAGTTTGAATTCACCATCCTTGTGCCTCAGCCTTCCCAGCGGTGAGATCACTTATGACTAAACAGAAATGTGAAGATTGGAGGCAGTGTCCATGATGCAGAACTAACACAGAAGTTGTTTGCTGTGGTTCCTACTCTCCTGGCTCTTACTCAGCAGTACTGACTTTGGCTCTCCCAGCAGAGAACTGGAGCTGTGAGCACATGGTCTCACTCGCTTTGCAGGTACTTGTCTCTCACATGCTGAACTGACTGGGGGGCCTTGGACCTTTCCTCCCAATGACTGCTTCCTGTGGCTGCTGAGGAGTGATGACAATAAAAGGCCGAATTGCAGTGTCCCCATCAACAGTTCGCTCTCTGTGGGCACACGATGACAAAACCTCCTGAAGCGAGTCACTGTCTGACCTCAGTAATGCCAGGGCAGAAGCTTCCTGCCTCTGCTCAACTTGGGAAGTTGGGGGGAGGGGAGAACAGGAAAAGCCTTCCTGTGCTAAGAAAAATAATCAGTGTTTTAAAGACTAGCTACCCTGATCAAGCACTGTAGGTGTATCTTTAGATACACTTACCAAATCAAGGACTGATAAAGAGTTGTAAAAGTAACAGTATTCCTTGTAGAACAAGATAGCTAAATCTGGCAGCAGTTTCAGTAGGGAAAGTTGATGTTATTTGCTCAAGAAAGGATGAGGTTTAATCTGTATTTAGTTTTAGGTAGAAATTGAGGATATTCAGACAAAACCAGTTTTTACAGATCAGGAAAACATGGCTTTGCTGTTTCCTAAGCACTAGATATGGGCCTGAAGTAAAGATAGCTTTGTGGTAAAATACAATGTTGTGCTTTTGATTCAACACATTAGAAAAGCTACCAATGCCTTTTCTTGCTTCTGAAGCCTTAGAAACATTGGTCAACATTTCCAAAAATAGTATTTGCACCACTCATTAGTGAAGTCTCTGCCATGCACCCACTTGTCTCCTCCTATAGCAAAGTATAGAACAAAATCATAAGTTGAAGTATGTGTGTCCATCCACTGAAAATATGAGGAAGTTGGTCTTTTTGACAAATGATAGACTGTTTGCTGGGAAAAGCAGTATTTTCTATGGAATTATTAAATTGTATTAAAATCTCAAACTATTTAGTAAATACTGGATATTCCTAATATAGACAGTAGTAACAAGAAAAGAGATCAGGATAAAATGAAATAAGCAGTTGCTAAGATTTGATGAAGATGTAAAATGTTTCTTAATTACTAATATCTCAGATACCCTCATTACCAAGAGCTCCTCAAAATGTTACATATTCTGTTGCATAGATTATAAGACAGGTTCATAACTAATATGGAAATGTTACCTAAGATATATAAAGTGTGCTACTTAAAATTAGGTATAAGTTAGATCATGCCCTATAGATTTCGTGGTCTTCTGTAAAGTTGCTTAGTTAAATCAGTAATGAATGCTGTTGAGAATTACTGAAGTGGTTGCATTTTGGGATTCTAAAGTGTTATTTAAAAAGTTCTACTCTTAAAATGTTACTGATTAATGTTCTTTTCTTTGAACAGGTGATTTGAAGACTTAAGTTGGATTGAAAACTTTGATGAAGTTACTTAACCTATATTAAACTCACTCAATACTTAAAAGTTGATTGTGGTTATTCAGTCTCAAGATTATGTAACTTGTTGCCCAGGCTGCCCTTAACTTTCTGGGTTAAGAGTTGGGCTTTGGCTGGGATGACAGGGCTGCACCAGTGTGTGTACCTTGTCTTTTACACATGCTAAACCAAGAGCCATCTAGTGGTGTTACAAACTTGATTTACGTACAGCTTGTTTGCTAAGCACAGCTACTCTGTGAACAGTCTTCGTTTTCCTACTGAACACCAAGATTGTGATCTTGACTTTCCTCATTTTAGGGTCCTTATTTGAGACATTTGTTTGGGATTCTAAAATCAATAGACAACATGCAATTTTCCTTGTTTTTTGATACATGGAAGTATGAAAACTTTAGTTGCTTGTGCCTTTTTGTTGCAGCTTTCACTGCAAAGATTCCTTCCAAGCTTGTACCTTATCTGGGGGAGCATTGTGTTTGTCTTGACTATTACATTTTTTTAAAAATGAACCAACAACATATAATGAATTACCATCTCCTGGTGTAAGCTTAATGAGACTGTGACAGGCTGCACGGACAAAACACACATTAAATAAAGCTTCAGGGTTTTTTGTTCCCACTTGTGTAGTTATTGGCTGCAGGGTAATGTATTTTACTAAACTCATGGACATCTTGATAGGATACTTGTCATCTACAAAATACATGCTCAAGAGCCATACAACCAACTTTTAGAAATAAATGCACACATATAACCTTCCCCTAAATAAGAAACTCATATTTTTTCCTTTTTTAAAAATTATTTTATTTACATTTCAGCCA
>NW_022196896.1:67447540-67462131 GCF_008632895.1 Mastomys coucha | reverse complement strand
CCACTCCTACAGTTCCTCATCTTGTTCCTCCTCCAGGTCTCCTAGAGGTTCTGTGCTCCCCTCCCGACCTCCCCCTTCCCGGAGGCCTCAAATCTCTCAAGGAGTGGGTCCATCTTCTCCCAGAGGCCAGACCAGGCAGTCCTCTGCTATATATATGCTAGGGTCTCAGACCAGCCATGTCTATTGCCTGATTTGTGGCTCAGTCTTTGGGAACTCCCAGGGGTCCAGTTTAGTTGAGACCACTGGTCTTCCTATGGGTTCGTCGTCCCCTTTCAGCTCCTTCAATCCTTCCACTAATTCACCATTGGGGTCCCCAACTTCAGTCCAATGGTTGGAAGTAAGTATCTGCATCTGTCTACTATCACCTTAATTATGTTTTCGATTTTGTGTTGGGCCAAGGCTACAGTTAACCTGAGCTACAGGGCAGACAAGCCTATTAGCTGTAGAGCTTGTTGCCCAGTAAGTCTTTGAAACTTGTCATTCTAAAACAGTGGCTGGTTCGTGGGCTGTTCTTCACCCAGTGACATCTGTGGCCACTATGTGACATTGAGAGAAGTCAGCTGTAAAGTTTAGAGAGGGTCACTCCTACAGGGGCTCAAGGATCATTTCTTCTTTTTCCTTCTCCACTGTTAGAAGATTGTAATTGTACAATAAAACAAAATCACCAAGCTTGGCTTCCTTTAACTCTTGCAGGATGTGGGAGAATAGATTCTGTCCCCATAAATCAGTTCTAGAGATACCTCCAAAAAAGGAATTCTTCATAATTTCTTTAAATAAAACAGAATGTCAGAGAGCATTAAAAAAAAAAAAAAGGCTGGATTTGGTGGTATATACCTTTAATCACAGCACGCAGAGGCAGAAGGATCTCTGATTTCAAGGCCAGCCTGCTCTACATAGTGAGCTGTAAGATTACATAGATGGACCCTGTCTTAAAAAAAATTAAGGCACACTGTCCCAAGTGCTGACTGTTCTAGCTCCTCACCAAACAGGCATCTTGGGTATACATTTCTGGTGTGCCAGCTCATATTTGTCCTTAAGACCACAAAAAAAATCACGCCCATCTTAGACTGTGGTTAAGAGAGAATAAAACGTTAACTATCACAGCCTGGCAGAATGCCCCTGCCTGAGAGTGCCCATGCTTATCAGTGGGCCAAGAACACTGTTGTCAAGAAGTGTGCATCCTTGTTTCACACCCTGCTTTAGTAAGAGCCACACTCACTGTAAATTCTCAGCGTCTTCACTCTTACTGAGCATGCTTCACACTAGAAGCTACAAAAGCAAATTCCTGGTTTTTCAGAAACCTACAGCTTGTTTTCTAAAAGAAACAGATACTGTGTTTTAAATTCAAAAGAGAAGCATCTACATCTTTCTTGCATTAACTATTTTTCAGAATAACTATTCATATGGATTGTCATCAGCAAGAGAGCTAAAAAATACATTTCTCCAAGTTCTTACCAAAATTCATCCATGGGAAACATCTAGGAAAAAGGAAATTTTACTTTAAGTAAATAAAGCCATTTATATTTCTTAGATAAAGCAAGCAATCCACTTGAGAGTTACAACAGTTTAAAAACCAATCCAAATACAGTTGAGCAATAGAAGGGGCAGTTCTGGTGAGGTATTATTTTGATATTTTGGTCTCTGATGGGGTTTCCCCAGTATCCAGTGTCTTCAGCAACCGGAATAGGCCTGCAGCTTCCCGTATCCTACTAAATTCAATGCAAAAGGCCTGCACTTCTATAAACAAGTCCTGCACGTTAATAATTTTGTTACGGATCAAAGACTGGAGAAACACACACACAAGACGCACCAAACGATTCTAGAAAAGAAAAAAGAACAAGTTTTAGAAACTTCTTTTCTTGGCAGATGATAATGTTATAAGCATTTACACCACTCACCTGCATATATTTATCCTTAATTTGTTCACAAGTAGAAATGCAATTGGATATGTATAGGTGAATAAATTCAGGAGGTAGGTCAACAGCTGTAGTTAGTCTGTTTCACAAAAGAAAAAATTTGAGCTGTTAACTGTGTTTGCTAGTATTGGGAAGTATTGTAATCATGAAGTCAAGACTTCCCTGTGATCACCTGATAATAATTTATCTGACCAGTTGTCTAGTTTTAAACCCAAGAGCCATGGCCACTTAAATCTCTGATGCTTCTGTTAAGTGTGCATCACGAAATATACTCTGTAATGATCCATTAAGCAATTAGTATCATATCCTTGAGTGTGCCTGGCTGTATCATTGTCAGTCACGGTCTCCCTCCTCCTAAGCCTCAAGTAACCAGCAGTTGTTGCCATCATTTAAAACTTCGAAAAGCCCTGTAAGAATAAGCGCTATGAGAGGCAGCATGTCTGAGGTGAGGTTTACACTAAACAGAACAATCTATAATCAGACTAACTTGGAGCTTTGGAGAAATAACATGAACCTGGCAAAGCCTTGAAAAGTTACTTAGCTGATATGGAACAAAAAGGCCTTCCTGAGAACTGAGCAAGGCAAACAGGCTTGGAGTCGGCCATTACATAGGAACAGCAGCTGTGTAACAAGCTTAGAGTTGTTAAAGCCAAGAGAGTTCTTCCCAAATGAGGAAGTGAAGTACTAAGAAATGGAGTCAGGTAAGGATTTCGCGTTGAGTTGAAGTTCAGCCCAAAAAACATTACAACACTGGGCTGGCTACTGCAAACCTTTTGCTACAAACTTTGAAAAGGTAAATGAATACGAATACGCACTGCCACTTCTAAATCTACACATCCTTAAACTTAAGTCACTGAAGTACTTTAAGGAAGCTACAGCCAGCTACCATTCCTACTGAGATTTGTGCATCAGTAAGGCTGCTATAGCCTTGGAAAAAGCAAAAGTAGGACCTGATTGCCAGGTAGCGGCAGTACTACAAGACTGCAGTGAGAGGGAATCCATGGAACACTCAGATTGCTCCATCCAAAGCAGAACTTAACCACTGCAAAAACAGCAACTGCAACTATAGTGAAAGAGGTGCCAGCAAGGAGAGGTGGAAGCAAGCAGCAAATTTTCCACAGGCAGCTCTGCCAGTAACGGAGTCTTAAAGTGACTGGCAAACTCATGCTTCTTTCCTCTCCTAGCCCTTTCTTGTACAGAGCTATCAGCCAAGCTGTCACCAGATGACCAGACATTCCTTAGTTCAAGTTTGAAACAACTGCCAACTTATATATGGACGCTCAAAAAATTGTAATCTGGTTCACACTCATGATTCTAGCATTCAGAGAATGAGGCAGATGAACTGCTATAAATTTGAAGCTACCAGGATACTATGAGATCCTATCTCAAACAAAACAAAACAAAACAAACAAACCTCAGAAGGATAAAACCCCATCCACCTCACTACATTTAATTCCCAACTGACCTAAACAATATCTGTAAGGAAAATAAAGACAAAAACTATACAGAACACACTAACAGGGTAATGCATTCTTTCTTTGATGTTCATTGAGCAAAATCAACAAAGAACTGGGAAACTGAGTGTGCTAGTCCATATCTTTGATACCAGCACTTGGGGCTTAGAGGCAGGTGGATCTCTATGAGTTTGAGGCCAACATGGTCTACACAGTGAGTCCTAGGACAGTCAGGGCTACACAGAACAACAACAAAGCTGGGAGAATACTAGTAACCATGACAGCATGCCTAAAGGTCCAGTTCTAAGACCCACACGTGCAAGCTGCCACTATTGGCTATCAAGGAACATAAAACCTGAGTTTTTAAGGGGCACAAGGCAGTGAAGTAAATTCAACAACTAAATTCTTACAAATTGAGATAAAATTCACATGCAGTTAACACCAAGGATTACTTCAGGGTAACAGAATCAGAAAACGGAAGGGAAACTACTACAGCGTTTCAAACTTCTGGGTAATTTAATCAGTGGAACATGAGAACTTACCGATTTACAACTTCCATTGAATGTAAGGACATGTCCATATTGACCAGGACAGAGAAATACTCTGTGATCTGGCTTGACTGCATTAGTTTCAGCAGCATTTCTATAGCGACTAAAGGGTTGTTTTCCACTAGGTCTGGAAGTTTCGCTGGAGTAAGGCCAATGTGATAAACAAGCTTGGGGTCTTTTTCTAACTCACCAAGGAGCTAAAAAAAAAAAAAAACAAGTTGAGAGGTCCTTGAGTCACATTAGAGAATTTTTCTGCATACAAGTGGAAATGTTTTATATAAATTATAAAAACTATGTTAATTTGCTAAATTTCTTCCCTCAAAGCCAATATTTATTATGTCTTCATATATTTTCAGATCTGAATTACAATGATACAAAAATAAATGACAATTTAAAAATCCACTAGTCATTCTTCCTCTAGACATGACAGCCTTGGTTTTGTCTAGTAATATACACTATGACAGTAGTGTCATTCTTAAAAATCTTAATTATTGATTTCTCCCAAAACACACAAATCAAGCTACTTGTGGTAGCACACATGTAATACAAGCACTGAGGCAGGAGGTAGCCAACCTGCGCTACATAGTGAGTTCAAGGCTATGTGAGGTATAGGGCGAGACCCTGTCTCTATTTAAAACAAACAAACAAAAGGCTCCACAGGACTCCATAAACTGGAATAATTCAGAAGAGTCATGCTCTGTCTTACCCAGAAAGGTAACAGAAATACCCTAGTGAGGGACAGAACAGGAAATCTTCCGTCTTCCACCTATAGTACTTTACAACTCGAATCACACCCACACTTTGCAAATCCAAGAGATGGGAAAACATTTTTTTCTCTGTCCAAATACATACTTTTTCTTTCTTTTAATAATTTATTTATTTTGAGGCTAAGTCCCTGTGCTCAGGCTTCAAGCTCCCTGTCTCAAGGAGCCTGCCCTGTAATTGCCACGTCTCAAACTTTTGCCTTCCACGAGCTACGGTTATAAACATGCACCACACCCATCCCTTCTAACTCTGTATCTTCTTTTATCCACTTGTGTATTCAACACTGGACTGTTTCATGATCATCTAAGAGCAAACTGAAACTACAAACAATTGTCATTGCATCATTTAAAAGTGTTTGGGGGCAAGCTGAGAAACGGGTCAGTGGTCAGGCGCACTTGCTACTCTCTAGAGGACCAGGGTTTGGTTCCTAGCACCCACATGGAGGCTCACATGTGTACTTCCAGTTCCAGAGGGTTTGATGCCCTCTTCTGGCATCTGTGGGCATTGCATGCACATGGTACACAGAGATACATGCAGACAAAATGCCCATACACATAAATCTTTTTAAAAATCCCTATTTTAAATAAAAAAAACTAGGTTGGAGGTAACAGTTCTACCAGTTCTAACTCGAAAGTATGCAAATCTAATAAAATCTACAACCACCTGGAGTCTTTGCTCTTCTTCCTCAGGGGATCCATCCAGCTGTAGCCTCGGGTAGCAGGAGAGATAACCACAGTCTACTACTAAATACTGTAGCTAAAGTCTAGAGTATTCCCTGAACCTCATATTTTATAAAAATTAATAACTCCACACACCCTTTAGAGTTGCTGTCTAGCCTGATACAGCAATGCAGATGATGTGTCCAACTGATGCACACCTGGAACAGTGCTCCCAACTGAGATCCATCCTAGCCTACTTTCCCCCAGACAAACTGAACAGTCTAGACATTTTCAGTCATCAGCCCTCTTGTCTCATCACAGCAAAACTGTCAAACAAAGAAAGGCCAGAGCACAGCAGCTGGGATTGTGCAGACCTCTGATGCTCCTTCCACTAGATCACATCAACAACTGACTGCTCACTTACTGCTGCTGCCTGGGAAGAACACCTGTGATGGGTACAGATGGGACCCTGTAATACGTCGTACCTGTGTCTGTTGGGGAGAAGATAGAGGGCTTTTGAAGGCTTTCGCCATGATCCGCTTGATCTCCACACCAGTGCTATTCTTCACACACATTGATCTGTCCCACTGAATGGCATGCTCAGGTTCTGTAGGATTTAGCCAGGCCAGTTCATCCTCACAGATGTGGAGAGGTGGTGGTGGGCGGATAAATTCTGGTCGAAAGTGGCCTATAATAAGAGTAATATATGACTATTGGCAAGCTAACATTTGCACACATCCTATATGCATTTAATGACATATAAGGGTGCCTTTAATAAGGACACGTGATAAAACATGCTTCAAATAGTAACGACATAAAATCAGAGTTCCACTCAAATGATAATGGAGTGCACACGCATATGCACGCGCATATGCACGCACACACATATGCACGCACACACGCGCACACACACCATCAGCACGATGCCAGATACCAAGTCTGTTTTTCAGAAAGAGGAAAGCATGAGCATGAAGTGAGTTTTAATGCAAGCATATCCACTTAGGCTGAGGATGCAGATGTCAAATTGGCAAATGATGATGATGATTGTTTTCTTAAAGTCTCATTATATCCCTGGCTGTCCTGGAATTTACTCTGTAGACCAGGCTACCCTCAAACTCACAGAGATCTGCCCGTCTCTGCTTCCTGAGTGCTGGGATTAAAGGCATCTGTCATTGCACTTAACATATAACTAAAATTTTATGACTTTTTCCCCCCTTTTCTTTTTGTGGCCTCTAAGACCTCAGAATACTATACAGAGTGCTTGGGGCTATTCCCACAATTCAAGGTTGATGTGTAAGTTATCAGTTATCAACACACTTCTGAACTAACATCATACTTCATTTGGTTGCTACACAGCTGAAAAGCCGGAAAGAAAAGCTAAAGCCTCATGCTATGACAACCAAGCACAAAGCTCATCCTCAGTGGCTTATTGTGCTCTTGTATAGACACTTGCACCCTAACTCCAGTGACTCACAGTGCTATACCCAAATGACCACTCTCAAGAAAGACATCTTATACTATAAATCTCAGGACTTAAAAAGACAGACACCCAGCTATCTATCCTGCTGTGGGTCCTGCCCAACAAAAGCCCAGGAAATGAAAACTTAGTAATTTCCACTAAACTGGGATACAAGAACTGCCACACCCTCTCTGCTGCTTCTAGTATACAGCATGAAGTTCTTTTTGTCCTGAGAGAGATTTTACCCAGTCCCATCCCCAGCCTTCCAGAGAGCATTTCCACACAGGACAGAGGTGGTTTGTTGTATTATGGACCCTACTCTCAGCTGAGGATGACCAGGACTTTAAGGTCATCCTCAGCTACACAGGAATTTTCTAGGCTACTCTGCAATACATGAGACTATGTCATGAAAACAAAAACATTCTTTTGGTAAAATCTGAATTTCTATCTGCAGGCAGGCAGGCAGGTAGGTGTGTTTATACATATATTATATATATGTGTATATATATGTGTATATATATATGTATATATACATATATACATATATGTATATATATCAAAGCAATAAACATCCTAGTATATAACTGGCTGGTGTCTGCGATATTCTAAACAGTGAGGCAGGAAGTACTGCAAGAAACTTAAAATTCCAGAGTGCTGCTAGAATATAAACCCGAGAACATAAAACTAGTTCACATATACCTACTTTCAATAGGTGGCTTTGGTCCACTGACTAAAGACTCTGTGATCCGAGAGGCAACAGAGCTGTCAAATCCAGAGTTGGAGGAATCCGGGTCTGGGTCACTGAGGATGCTTGGGAAGCTGGCTTTGCTCTGGGTTGGCAGCTCGGACTGACGTTCTGGAACACAGACAAGAAGCGTTTAAAACACTTAAGCTAGACCTGTAATCCCAGCACCTGTAAGGTGGAGACAAGACTCGAGAATCCAAGGCCAGCCTGCGGGAGCAGGGAGAGGGCAGGGGGCTGCACAGAATATTTTAAAAATGAGAACACTGTGAACATGTGGGGGTACAAAGTACATATCTTTAACTCTTCTAAACCAAACAATAATAATATTAGAATAACTCCGAAGAAAAGATGGAGCGAGGTGGCTGGCAGGGAGCTACGGGGCAAAGGCCAGGCTGAGTGTCAATCAGAAGCACAGAATGAGGAAATAGAAAGGAGAGTGAAGGAGGCTGCTGGGGTACCAGGGTGTGATCTGTGACCGGGAACCGAGCCAGCCTGGGGCTACACGGGAGTCAGCCAGCAAGAGCTCAGTTAGAGGCCAGTATGGTCTACACAGCAGATTCCAGGACAGCAAAGGCTACACAAAGAAACCCAGTCTTTAAAAAAAAACAAAAAAGGAGGTGATAGACAGGGAGACAGGGAAAGGACAGGGCGGAATGGAAGAGAATCAAACAAAAACAAGCAGAAATATAAATTAAAAGAAAAAAAAGATTTTAAGTAAGGGATCTCAGGCAGAGACAATAATGTCCAAGTCACTGGCCCTTCCTTACCTGCCAGGGCTAGCTGAAGGCCGCTAATGTCCACAGATTGTCCCATGTTTCCAACATCCATCAAGGCAATCTGGCGAGGTGTCTTTTTGAACAGTTCCCTTGGGGGTGCCAGCATGAGCTGGGAAAGAAAAAACTTTTCTGGTGGAGTTATAGGAGGCAAAAACCCTGCAAATAAAAATGCATACCGATTTCTCTCCAATGGTTACTTTTAAATTTTTAAAATTTAACTTTAAAAGTTAACTTGAAACTTAGCATTTGCATCCAGGCGGTGGTGGCGCACGCCTTTAATCCCAGCACTTGGGAGGCAGATGCAGGCGGATTTCTGAGTTCGAGGCCAGACAGGTCTACAGAGTGAGTTCCAGGACAGCCAGGGCTACACAGAGAAACCCTGTCTTGAAAAACCAAAAAAAAAAAAAAGAAAGAAACTTAGCATTTGCTACTTTCCACACCGAGCTATTTTTCTGAACTAAATGTAACTGAGCTCCAGTTAATCGAATATACACATTTAGTATATATAGTAAACCATAAACAGATATATCACTTGGAGATTCTGTGATCTATGGAAATGTCAATGAAACTTACAGTTTTAATAACTGTTGAGAATTTTCTGTTATCAAATACTTAGATTCCTACAAAAGCTAAAGCTCACATATGGTAGGGCTTGGTATACAGATCAGTTTAAACACACTTTACATATATATGTATATGTGTATATACATGTATATGTGTATATGTGTTTATGCATATATGTGTGTATATATATACACACATACATATACATTATATATAATGAAGCCTGTGACTGGGAGTACAGCTATCTGAGAGTCCTGGGCTAGGCTCATGGTATAGAGGAAGTGACCCTGGGTTCCATCCACAGCACCAAAGTTAGAGGCGCATCCTCAGAGGTAATATATTCCTGATCTTAGCAATGCTGCAAAAGTAAACATTCCACAATATTGCCCAGGGAACATCTTCGAATGGTTAATTAGAAACGACTTCATCCTCTGCTCACGTGACATTCCAGCTAACCAAGGAGTCGGCTGCAAAGACTTCGGGTTCTTAACACCGACTTCTTTACTCGGAGGCTTAAAAAAGGGGTAAGCTCAGTGCCAATGGCGGTAACTTCGCACACCTCGGGGCCTTACAATAATGAATGAGCCGTATCTGACACACTAAAAATGTGTGGGCTGTACGATACATTGGCTTTTTCGATTGGGAGGGAGTGCAGTGAGTATGAAAAAAGCTTGCCACTTCTAACTACCCCTCTACTATTTTAGTTTAAGAAAGTATGGAAACGGAGGGATGGTCGATCCTCTCCAAGGAGGCCGAACGCTCCTAGCTGACGAGCTCCCATAGAAGCCGCTGGCTGTGGGACGTACCTGAGAGCGGGGGCCGGTCGGGCTCCTGTCCGCCGCGGGCGGGCGGCGCCGGGTTGAGCAGGTGCGCGAAGCTGGCGGCGAACGGGTTGGCGGCGAGCGGCTCTGTGCGGTACATCTCCCAGAGCAGGTAGAGCGCGGTGAGGCGCTGCGCCGCGCTGGGCAGCAGGTCCGGCTGCTGCAGCAGCATCACCAGCACCGAGCCCAGGCGGAAGTGGTCGGCCTTGCTGAAGTAGTGGTGGAAGGCGGTGGACAGGCCCTCGAAGGTGCTGCCGCCGCCCGCCTCCTCGGAGATGATGCTCAGCAGGCTCGAGAGCTCCTTCGGGGTCAGGCTCATCCTGCCCGCGGGGCCTCCAATCCCTGGCCCGGGGCCACCTGCTCCGCCTCGGCCTCCGCTCGAGCCCGCCGGGCTGCTCCGGAACGCCGCCGCCTCCCGCGCCCCTCTGGGATCCGCTGAGGAGAAAAGCCGGCTAGACGCCGTGCTCGCCCCGCCGCCAGGCATCAACCTCGCCCGCCTACCCTGCTTCCCGGCCGAGAGGCCCTGGCTCTGGCTCGCTGCGTCCCGCGCAGCCGTAAAGCGCACTCTTTCGGCGACAGCGTCGCAAACAAAACAGCGCGTAAGTCAGACGAGCGGAACCGAGAAACAGGGCCGACCGACCGACGAAGGCCAAGCCAAGGTTCCGGAGACGCTGGTGGGTGGGGCGTCGTGTCCGGAAGTGGGCGGGGCGCCTGGAGGGCGGGGCCGCGCGGACTCCGAGCTGTCCGTCTGGTCCTTCCCGGCGGGAGTAACGTAGGCTGCGGTGAAGTGCGGGTTAAAGCCCTTGGAAGCGATCCTTGCCTAAGTTATAATTTGAAAAATAGGTCTTAGATGCTAATTGGTCTGATATAGCATCCTCGACGGCTCATGGGGTGGTTACTGTAAATGCCAATGAAAACAGGAGTCTCAGTTCAAATTTCAAGCCTGGCTGGTATTCTCAGAGATGAGGTCGTTACAGCACGCAAATGTTTGTGCATGGTTATGTCAACAAGAATCTAGGCGGAGCCGGCACCAGGGAGCCAGAGGCAGACGAACCCCTGTGAGTTCGAGGCCAGCCTGGTCTAAAAAGAAAGATACAAAAATCTGAGAAAAGAAGGAAAAAAGAAAAGAAAAGAAAAAAAATCTGAGAAAAGTGTCTCAAGAGATACTTGTTTACAAAATCATTTGCATTTTTTTTCCTTATCCTGCCTTAGGGCGCTTTTTCTGGCCGCCTTGGCTGAACACTGGAAAACCCTGGAAACTTCTTTACATACCAGCCTCTTGTCCTCGTCCCCTGTGATCTGATTCACCTGTTCAAAGACACCACTGCCAGCTCCCCACCCCGATGCTCCGGTGGTGACTAGTACCCACTCTAGAGTTACAGAAACCCAGGCAATGTCGTCAGCTTCACCTGCTAGCTACCCTGTGCTAAAGAAGGGCAGCAGCTGAAGAATTTTCAACTTACCGCTGAAATTCTCAAGGAAATCCTGAAGAACAAGTGTTGAGTATGGCGCATATTTTAAAGGCCACTTTAGTTTACTATTAAACCTGTGGAGGGGTTCTGCCAATGAACGTTGCAATCAGCAGAAAACGGGGCAAATGATTCAAATTACCTCTGTTGTTGTTGTTGTTATTATTATTATTAATCAACTACGTTCTCTTTGAGCCCTTTTACATCGTATGCTCTGACTACTAGTCATACTAAAACTCACATTGTTAGTTGATAACTTAAATGTTAGTACAGTATGGGTGTTTCAAGATGTTTTAAGGTATTTGAGCACAGCATGTTACCCGCAAATAGAGCTGATTTTCATTAAGATTAATACAGTGTCAAGAGCTTCTTTCCTGTTTCCATTGGGTTTGTTTCTAGGGTTTCACTGCCATCACCACAAACTGAGTTCATTTTTCACAGTAGAAACTGACTTCCCTTCCCTTCCTGAGGCTGAAAGTCTGGAATGGGTTATATGCCAATCACCTTTGAAGCATCAAGGGGAGAATCCTTCCTAATCTTGTTCTAGCTTCCAGTGTTATCCAAAGCCCCTGATACTCTTTAGCTGCACCTCTCCAGTTTCCGCTTCTTTTTTCATGTAGCCTTAATTGTTACTAAGTTTCAAACTGGGACTAACAGCTGAGGTGCATATTAACCTGTCAAAGCTGACCTGGCTGCCAGGTTCTCCCAGCATCCCTCAGTTCCTGCCTGACAGGATATGGCTGGCATACCCCTCTCTTTCTACCCTGAACTCTGCAGCCCAGAGGCTGGGCTACCCTTCCCCCACAGGGTCTTCCCTATAGAACCCAGAGTTTAAAAAAAAAATTATGTATATGAGTACACTGTAGCTGTCTTCAGACACACCAGAAGAGGGCATTGGATCCCATTACAGATAGTTGTGAGCCACCATGTAGTTGCTGAGAATTGAACTCAGGAACTCTGGAAGAACAATCAGTGCTCTTACCTGCTGAGCCATCTCTCCAGCCCCAAACCTAGACACTTTGATTACCAGTTCCTTTTGCCCCTTTGGACTCCTGGTAGCTGTACATGGTCTCCCCTTCTCCCCACATGGTCCAGTTCAGTCTAGTCATGTCCACTCTGGATGCCCCTGCCTCTACCCACACTCTCTGATGTGCTTATAAAAAGACAAAGAGAGGGGTGATATGTTCTATGGGACCAGCCACACAGCAGTATAGTATAGAATAGAGTTTATTCAGGGTATGGGGAGAGGAGTCAAGAGGGTAATAGAGGCAAAGAGAGAGAGACAGAGACAGAGAGACAGAGAGAGACACAGAGACAGAGACACAGAGAGAGGAAGGGAGAGAGAGAGAGGGAGAGAGAGAGAGGGAGAGAGAGAGGAAAGAGGAGTAGAGAGAGTAGAGACTAGCCATGAGCATGTGGAGAAAGGGGGGGGAGGGAATGGGGAGAGAGCAGGAGCAGGAAAGCAAGAGAGGAGCAAGAGAGTGGGGAGGGGCAAGCAGCCCCTTTTATAGTGAGTCAAGCATATTTGGCTGTTGCCAGGTAACTGTGGGGCGGAGCTTAGACAAAATGCTAACACTCTCCCTTTTATCTACAATAAACTTTCTCCCCCACCACACCGAGGAGCCTTCATGTCCTTTCCTCTCCTTATTTCTTTTCTTCATTCAGTTGTGTCTCCTCTAAGTTTCTCTGGCCTTCTGCTATGGAAGGCTGTGCTCTGGGCACCTCTGGGTTGTTGCTGTCAGAGCAGCTGGGATTACCCACATGAGATCCTCAGAAGATCGGACCCACTAATATACACTGTGGAAGGAGAGTGGGCTTGTGGGCTTGTGAAGTGCTGCACTCGACGATGCAAGGCCCTGCTCCTCCAGGGATGAATAGCAGTTACTGGTTGTTGAGATAGAGACTGAAGTGGAGTAGTTGCCTGTAAGTTGTCTATAGACCTGTGGGTAACCCTCCTCATGCTGCTGTAAGTAGCCACCCAAGCTGAACTCACTGGTTCACCAAGGTAAACATGAGGTCTACCTTTGGTGCCCTGCCAGAGTGAAGAGATAATTGTTCATGTCTTCCCAGGAAAGACACAAACACCATAGACAGAGACATAAGAGGAACCAAAGGTAAGCTGGGCAGTGTGGTGTTCACCTTTGATCTGAGCAATGGAAGGCAGAGGCAGGCAAGATCCCTGAGTTCCAGGCCAGCCAGGACTATACAGAGAAATCCTATCAAATACACCAAAAACAAAAAACAAAACAAAAACAAAAACAAAAACCTAAAGAGGAATATGAGAGGAGTGTTTGCGTTGTCTCCCCTGTGTGTGATGAGACCTACATCTGAGCTGAGCCCACTGAACTCCATCTGAGGAGGAGCAGAGGCAGAGGGAGGCATCTGGAAGATTCCAGAGTGAATTTGACCCTGACCTGAGCCAAGGGAAAAGAAATGGGAAGGAGAAGGGAAAAGGAAAGTCAGGAGATCAAAAGATCAAGAGACCAAAGGGGTAAAAAAAAGGACCAGTGTAGGATTATATGGGGAAGAGCTACTGGGGAAGGGAAGCCCAGCCCAGTCCCTGGGTTGGAGAAGATTAAGGATAGGCATAGGGTATGCCAGCCAGGAGGACCCTATAGCAGGTTGGGACTGAAGGATGCTGGGAGAGCCAGTAGCCAGTGTCAGCTTTGATATGTTAATAGGAACTCTAGCCATTAGTTGAGGTTTAAGACCTAACACTAAATACTTTGTGTTGCTGTGATAAAATATCAACTAAAACCAACTTGTCAAAGAAAAAGTTTATTTAAACAGATAGGTTACAATCCATCCAAGAAAGACAGGGCAGGAACTGAAGCAGAGACCATTCTGGAACGATGCTTACTGGCTACCTTCCCATGGCTTGCTCAGCTGCTTGCTTTCTTAGTCTACCTGCTTGGGTTGGCATTGTACATAATTGCTTGGACCCTCCCCATCAGTCACCAATCAAACACATGTCCCCACAAACATGCCCACGGGCCAGTCTGATGGAGGCAGTTCCTCAGTGGAGGTTTGAAGTGGAAACTTCTAGTTTCTTTGGAAAGTCAGTTATGTCAAATGATGTTAGGCTGGGGCACATGAATGAGAAGATGTCTTGCTAAAGCAGACACGTGAAAGAATGGTGTACTGGCTGGTTTTGTGTGTCAACTTGACACAGGCTGGAGTTATCACAGAGAAGGGAGTTTCAGTTGGGGAAGTGCCTCCATGAGATCCAGCTGTGGGGCATTTTCTCAATTAGTGATCAAGGGGGTAGGGCCCCTTGTGGGTGGTACCGTCCTTGGGCTGGAAGTCTTGGGTTCTATAAGAGAGCAGACTGAGCAAACCAGGAAAAACAAGCCAGTAAGAAACATCTCTCCATAGCCTCTGCATCAGCTCCTGCTTCCTGACCTGCTTGAGTTCC
>NW_022196896.1:67441498-67447444 GCF_008632895.1 Mastomys coucha | reverse complement strand
CTTTCCTCCTCAACTTGCTTCTTGGTCATGATGTTTGTGCAGGAATAGAAACCCTGACTAAGACAAATGGTTTGTGTCAAATTGTCAAAAAGTTAAGCAGTGCAAGTAAGCCCTAGCAAACACCTTCCCAAAGCCAGCGTACAAGCTCACCCCTCCCCTGGCATACATGAGAATACCCACTGAGCCACAGACTTTACATTGTTGCCATCTTACTGCCCATAGTTGGGCAGTAAGATCCAGGAGGCTTTTAATTTTTTTTAAAAAGATTTATTTATTTTATGCATTTGAGTACACACTGTAGCTGTACAGATAGTTGTGAGCCTTCATCTGGTTGTTGGGAATTGACTTTTAGGACCTCTGCTTGCTCCAGTTGGCCCTGCTTGCTCTGGTAGACTCTGCTTGCTCAGTCCTTGCTTGCTCCAGCCCAAAGATTTATTATTATAAATAAGTACACTGTAGCTACCAGAAGAGGGTATCAGATCTCATTACAGGTAGTTGTGAGTCACCATGTGGTTGCTGGGATTTGAACTCAGGACCTTCAGAAGAGCAGTCAGCGCTCTTACCTGCTAAGTCATCTCACCAGCCCAAGGCTTTTAATTTTTACTTCCCAGCCAGGAATGGTAGCTCATGCCTTTGGCCTCAGCTCTTGGGAGGCAGAGACCAGTGGATTGATGGGGTGGCTCTCTGTGAGTTCAAGGCCAGCCTGGTCTACATAGCTAGTTCCAGAACAGTCATAGTTATGCAATAGACCCTGTCTCAAACAATGTTTTTTCACTTCCCTAACGTCTTAGTTAGGGTTTCTATTACTGTGAAGAGACACGGTGACCAAGGCAACTCTTATAAAGGACAATTTAATTGGGGCTGGCTTACAGGTTTAGGGGTTTAGTCCTTTATCATCATTGAGGGAAGCATGGTAACATGCAGGCAGACATGGTGCTGGAAGAATAGAGAGTTCTATATCTTGATTCACAGGCTGTAGGAGACTGTTCCACACTGGTCAGACCTGAGCTTATAAGCCCGCCTCCGCAGTTATGCACTTCCTTCAACAAGGCCACACCTCCTAATAGTGCCACTTCCCGGGCCAAGCATTCAAACACCGAGTCTATGGGGGACCAAGCCTATTCAAACCACCATCCCTAAGGACTACTTAAAGGAACCATTATTTATGTGGTGCTGGGCATGTGGTAATCCACTCTGCAGTTCTCCTCACAGCCTTCTGCCTGTTTTCACACTCGTCTTCTTTCTTATTGACTCGTGTGATTTTTAAAACTTTAGGCCTGACTCCTCTGTAAGATTTATGCATTGATAGTGTCCTCTCCCAGTATGTACTCTTTTTACTCTGCCAATGGCTTTTGATAGTTGTATTCCTGATTCCCCGCGGCCGAATCTGGTATACAAACACATACAGATGACTGCAATATGCTGCTAAAAGCAGCTACTTCAAAGGGACCGAGGCTGCTTCAGTTCTGAGGTGGCTCACAGCAGTGGTACCCACGTCTGGGTGCTGCTGGTTTTTACAGCTACATGTCAGCATCAGTGGCTCTGAGGGCAAAGGGGCTGTGTACACTGATGAGCTCATCCGTCTCACTGATTACCTTTGCTCACAGGTGTCCACTGCAGCACAGTGATGGCCAACCGAGGCCACAGACCCTAACTCCTTGTTTCTGATTGCAACTGGTAGTTTGTTGTTCTTCTTATTATTTTATTTGCTATGTGTGTGGTGTTTTGCCTTCACGCACGTCTGGATACCACATGCATGCAGTACCAATGGAGATCAGAAGAGGGCGTCAAATTCCCCTAGAATTAGACAGTTTTATGTCTCCATGTGGCACTGGGAATTGAACTAGGATCCTAGGAAGAGCAGCCAGTGCTCTTAACATGTAAGCCATCTCTGCCTATTCATCTGGGATTTTTTTCTTTTTTTCTTTCTTTTGAAAACATTTATTTCCCCAAGAAAAGATGTCTTCTTAGTACCTTTTCCATTGAATGCCACAGACCAAATATTATGGATTATAAACTTCCCTCATCCCCCATTCACACCCAAAAATGGGTTATGTTTTAAAAGTTGATGGCAGTGTTTGGGAAATTCTTGCATCTTTAGCAGGTGGAGCCTAGCTAGAAGAAGCAAGCCAGTAGTGGTAAGAATATTTATCCTTGACCTTTTCCTGTTTGCTCTTCTGCCTCCTGTCCACCATGACGCAAACAGCCCTGCCCTACCCTGCCCTCCTTGCCCTGATGGAATGGTGCGTGTGAAACCATGAGCCTTTGCTCCCTTACCTTGTTCTCCCTTTGATCATACCTCTGCAAAGGTCACTGGTGTGCCGAGTAGTGGATTTTTTATTATTTCAATTTTTAATTAATTTTATGTGTATGGGTATTCTGTCCACACGCATGTCTGTGTACTAAAGTGGGTGTCTGCTGCCTGAAGAGAGCAGAAGCAACTGTCATATCTGTGTGGGAGGGGAGAACTAATTCTCAAAAAATTTCCTTTCACATACCATAACACCACAAGCGTGCACACATACAAATAAAAACTAAATCCCCACTCTATACACACCAAATGCCTAAATATATAAATACCGTGGCAATGCTATATTAAAGAAGAATAGCTGTTAGTGTTGTTTGTCCAGGAATGGTCTTGGTTTATTCAGAAAAGTTTTAGTCTCTTCTGGTTTTGTAGCTTGAGTTTGGTAGTGTTCTTCTCTTCCTGTCGCGTGGAATAGTTGGGGAAGCATTGGCATTAGCTGGCTGCCTGATATAAAAGAGAGCCAGAGCCATCTGATCCAAGAGAGGGCTCATCTCAGAAGCTGGAATTTAGTCCTAAGCAAAGGCCATCCTCTCATGCATTGATCCACACAGCAAACATGGCAACCAGAAGGAATGAGGACCTTTCATCTCAATCGATCTCTTATAGGCTTTGTAAGGGAGAAATGGGATTCTGGTGTTCTAACTCAGAGCAGTACACAGAGCACAGTCAGTTCCCATCGACATCTACAGGTTGCTGCCAACATAGTGGGGATGTGGGAGTCAGGAGAGTTGTTGCTCTCAGTGCATCGCTGCTTCCAGCAAATGGTCTTAGACCTGATTACTGCATTACACACACATACACACCACAGAGAGAGACAGACAGACATACAGGCACACAACCACACAGACACTCCCACACACGTAGATACACACACATACAGATACATAGACACACACACATACACATAGAGAGATACACAGATACACACACAGACACCTCCAAACACAGAGAGACAGAGAGACAGACATACACACCACGGACACCCTCACCACATAGATACATACACACAGATACACAGACACACACATTCCCCACAAACACACACACACAGATACAAAAAGAGAGAGACAGAGACAAACACACATCCACAGACATACATACACATATATACACATAGAGACATATACACATACACACACACACCACAGACATCCCCCCACATATATGCATACACACATACACACAGACATCTCACAGACACCCTCCCACACATACACAGACAGACATATACACACCCACAGAGTCAGGGACATAAAAGTCTCAGAAAGAAAGCAGGAACATAACACAGTGTGCCATTCAAAGCATAGTAAGACTGGTTACATTGCTTAGAGGTCAGTTAATTCTAGACAGGCTGGATCCAGAATGGAATCTGAATGATTGTGCTGTTATAAATTATCTCAGAGCACATTGCCTATAGCTTTGCTACAGGGTGGGTGAAAAGTGTGTTGTGTACTGGCCAGATCTTCTCTTAGACAAACCATTCCCACAAATATTCAGAAGAATAGTAGAAAGTTGACACTGGTTTGTTTGTTTGTTTTGTTTTGTTTGTTTGGATGTTTTATTTTTTGAGACAGGTTCTCAGAGTCTTTCTGACTGGCCTGGAACTCTATGTAGACCAGGCTAGCCTCCAGTTCACAGAGACCCACCTGCCTTTACCTCTGCCTCTGCCTCAGTGCTGTGACACTACACCCAGAGCCAGCAAAATGATCAAATGCTCCAAATACAACCTTCAAATTCTTCTTTCCACATGTTCCTTAATTTTGTTGTTCTCACTCAAATGAAGTTCAATCAACATTAGAATAACAACTATTCCCAACCCACTTTGTGCCTGACTGATTTCAAGTCCCCATTCACAGATCAGTTCCACTGCTTGATCGAGCTTTGCTAAGGCTGGATTTTTTTTTTTTTTAAATTTGACTAATTGTTCTTTTGCAAAATCTCTACTTCTTCGTGCTGAATTTCCCATTCAAGTCTGCAGTGTCTTTCTGATTTCCTTTAACTCCTTATCTCTATTCTGTGGGATCTCTTTGGTCTTTTAATGTTTGTTCTGTGTGTGGGTGCATACATGCATGATTCATGCATGTCAGAGGACAGAAGAGACCTTGCAGTGGTCACTTCATTCCTTCCACTATGTGGTACCCAGGCCTTGAACTCAGGTCCTTGGGTTTTGGCTGCAAGCACCTTTACCAGATGAGCCATCAGCCAACCCCCATTGAAGGCTTTTATAATAATTCTTTAGAATCTTTATTGGGTAGGTGGGCAGGAAAGTAATTGAGAAATTTGTGTCTCTTTGTGTGTGTGTGTACATTTATTGTGCTCCTACCTTGAGATTTGTGTATTTGTGTATTTGGTGGGCTGAGATTTCTACCATTTTTTGTGGATGGCTTTCTTTTGAAGATGTGCCTTTGGGTATCAGCTTGTTACACAATGTTGGTGCTACATAACCTGAGTGGTTATTATACTACCATCTCCCTGTAGCTTTGTGATTAGTGACATTGCAAACTGCAATGTATCTGGGAAAGCCCATTGCCTTTGTGACCAATGCAACCATCAGGATAGCTATGGTATGAACAGGAAAGTGTGCCAGGGTAATCTTCAGAGACTTTTTTGTTTTTGTTTTTGTTTTTGTTTTTGTTTTTGTTTTTTTGAGACAAGGTTTCTCTGTGTAGCCCTGGCTGTCCTGGAACTCACTCTGTAGACCAGGCTGGCCTCGAACTCAGAAATCTGCCTGCCTCTGCCTCCCAAGTGCTGGGATTAGAGGCGTGCGCCACCACTGCCAGGCCTCAGAGATTATTTTCACAATATAATCTGCCCCTACTCAGTGATATGAGTTGCCTTAGTCCCAAGCAGCATGGGACTTAGAAGCAGCATCAAGAGCCACAGCGCCCCCTTGTGGGTGACACTCATACCTAGTGCTGAAAGCAAGAGTGTGCTCAGACAAGCTATACCATGCTCCTTGAGTGGTGGCCGGATTGCTTTGGTGAGAGAAGACTTTAGCATCCTCACGGCTTAGATCTTCTTTGGCCGTGAACTCTCAGGGCAGGGTGACATCATGAGACCCTGTGAGGGCAGCTGAGGCACTTGTGCATTCATTAGTGTGCTGGGTGGGAGCTGTATGGATGGCCACCATCAGTCCTGGTACAGTGTGAGGCACATCCAGTGTGTCTGCACCTGATCTCAGAGGACAACCTCCCTGGTCTTCCAGTTCTTCAGGGTGACACCTTCCACGTCCCTCCATGGGCTGCAACAACTGTAGCCTATAGTACAGAACACCAGGGAGTTTATCAGAGGAACTTCGCTGGTCAAGTTGAGTTTTCACGACAGCTGTGAAGTTTGCTGGAACTTATGCTCCCTTGGGGAAGACACCTTAGCACCTTAGTACCAGCTGTGGATGGTGAGAGCTATCTAGAGATCTCTCTCTCTTACTGAGCTGAAGCCCTGGGTCTCTCTGGATCTTACAAACTCCTAGTCTCTCAGTGATTTCCAGGGTCCTCCCACAGCCACTCTACTTAAAATGTAACAATATATGTGCTCTTTTGGTGGTGTCTTGTGAGAGGGGGGATTCAGAGCCTTTCCAAACTTTTTTTTATTATATATTTTCTTTATTTACATGTCATATGATATCTCCTTTCCAAGTT
>NW_022196896.1:67408629-67441368 GCF_008632895.1 Mastomys coucha | reverse complement strand
GCCAAGGGCCTCTCCTGCCCTTGATGACTGACTAGGCCATCCTCTGCTACATATGCAGCTGGAGCCATTAGTCCCACCATGTGTGCTCTTTGGTTGGTTGTTTAGTCCCTGGGAGCTCTGAGGTACTAGTTAGTTCATATTGTTGTTTGTCCTAAGGGGCTGAAAACCCCTTCAGCTCCTTGGGTCCTTTCTCTAGCTCCTTCATTGGAGACCCTGTGCTCAGTCCAATGGATGGCTGTGAGCCTCTATTAGTCCGATACTGTCAGAGCCTCTCAGGAGACAGCTATATCAGGTTTCTGTCAGCCAGCACTTGCTGGCATCCACAATAGTGTCTGGATTTGATGATTGAATATGGAAAGGATTCCCAGGTGGAGTAGTCTCTGGATTGTCCTTCCTTCAGTCTCTGCTCCATAGTTTGTCTCTGCAACTCCTTCCATAGGTATTTTGTTCCTCTTTTTAAGAAGGAACGAAGTATCCACACTTTGGTCTTCCTTCTTCTTGAGTTTCTTATGGTTTGTAGATTGTACTTTGTGTACTCTGATCTTCTGGGCTAATATCCTCTTATCAGAGAGTGCATACCATGTGTGTTTTTTTGTGACTGGGTTACCTTACTCAGGATAATATTCTCCAGATCCATCCATTTCCCTAAGAATTTCATAAATTTATTGTTTTTAATAGCTGAGTAGTGGGCACAGGGGAAAATTTCCTGAACAGAACATTAATACCTTATGCTCTAAGATCAAAAATTGATAAATAGGACCTCATAAAATTGCAAAGCTTCTGTAAGGCAAAGGACACTGTTAATAGGACAAAACAACAACCAACAAATTGGGAAAAGATCTTTACCAATCTATATCTGATAGAGGGCTAATATCCAATATGTACAAAGAACTCAAGAAGTTAGACTCCAGAGAACCAAATAACTCTATTAAAAAATGGGGTACAGAGCTAAACAAAGAATTCTCAACTGACAAATGCCGAATAGCTGAGAAGCACCTAGAGAAATATTCAACATCCTTAGTCATCAGGGAAATGCAAATCAAAACAACCCTGAGATTCCATCTCACACCAGTCAGAATGGCTAGGATAAAAAACTCAGGTGACAGCAGACGCTGGAGAGGTTGTGGAGAAAGAGGAACATTACTGCATTGCTGGTGGGATTGCAAGCTGGTACAACCGCTCTGGAAATCAGTCTGGGGGTTCTTCAGAAAATTGGACATAGTACTACCTGAGGACCCAGCTATATCACTCCTGGGCATATAGGAGTATCCAGAAGATGCTCCAACATGTAATAAGGACACATGTTCCACCATGTTCATAGCAGCCTTATTTATAATAGCCAGAAGCTGGAAACAACCCAGATGTCCCTCAACAGAGGAATGGATACAGAAAATGTGGAACATCTACGAAATAGAGTACTACTCAGCTATTAAAATCCTTCCTAACTTTGAACTCATGGTGTAGCCAAGATTCACCGTGAACTTCTCTTCCCTTCCCTCTAGATCCTAAGTGCAGGGATCATAGGCATGCTCCACTGCACCAAGTTTAGGCAGTGCTGGGGATTGAACCCAGGGCTTTGTGTATGCTCTATGTGTAAGCACTCTGCCAACCGAGCTACCACCCTAGCCCTGTTCCCTTTCTGCTTTTGAGAGGGCTCAGCACCTGCACCCATCTTGAAAGACTCTTATGTCACATTGAAACAGAATCTCCTTAAAAGTTGGAGGTAGAAAACAGATGAGTCGGGGATGCTGGAGGTAGAGGGAGCGGTCTGACCAACCCTAATAGCTTCACATAAGGGATCATCGTGGTGACAGAGCAAGTCTGTGTCCTGTGGCTTCGGGGTTGTGTCCACCTATGTGATAAGTTTTCAGGCCATTATGCACACACATTGTGACTTGTCTGGTTTCCTAGTTGTGACTGTATGCTGCGCTTCTAGAAGGTGTTAGTTACCATTGAGGGAAAGTGGGTGAAGTGTAGTCTATACATTATCCCCTAACTTCCAGTAAATTTGGGATTATTTGAAAATAAACATTAAAACAATCTAGGGCTGGAGAGATTAGGGCTCAGTGGTTAAGAGTACTGACTGCTCTTCCAGAGGTCCTGAGTTCAATTCCCATTAACCACATGGTGGCTCACAACCATCTGTAATGGGATCGGATGCCCTCTTCTGGTGTGTCTGAAGAGAGTGACAATGTACTCACATACATAAAATGAATGAATGAATACTTTTAAAAAATGATCTAGAAATATTACTTACTCCTCCTCCTAGCACGAATGCCAACTAGATATAATACAATAAACATGTATATTAGTATTATATGAATATGTGGGTATGTTTGTTGTTGAGGAAGACAATCAAAATGAAACGGCCATGCTGTGGGGCACTTGAATCCAGGCTGGAGGCCATTGTTAGTCAGGTCTGACACATCCACAGCTGAACTTTTGAACTGGGCTAAACCACAGTTTCCTAAAACATTGTTTCCCAACCTCTGCTGACCTTCTGAATTACAGGGCTCTTTCCCAAACCACCCGGAGACTGTGCACACCCTTCCCTCTACTTACCACTGGCTTAACTGTTGCCACACGGATTACGATTTCTATAGTAGGTGAATTAGGTAATTAGCCACCCCACCCCATGCAGTTTAAAACTATAAATACAGCTACCATTTTATAAAACCACAGGTCTGTCTGTCTGTCTGTCTGTCTGTCTCTCTGTCTGTCTGTCTGTCTGTCTCTGTCTCTCTGTCTCTCTGTCTCTGTCTCTGTCTCTCTCTCTCTCTCTCTCTCTCTCTCTCTTTCCTCTCTGTCTCTCTCACCTCTCTTGCTCTCTGTCTGTATATGTTTTTTGCCTACATGCCTGCCTGTGCACCATGTGTCTAGTCCCTGCAGAGGCCAGAAGGGAGTGGGGATCCTCCTAGAACTGCAGTTACAGATGTCAGTAAATGTTAAACCACCAAGCTGGTGCTGGGAACCAAGCTCAGGTTCTTAGCAAGTAGCCAAGACTCTTAACCACTGAGCCACCTTTCCAGTACTAAGATGTGCATACTTGTACATGTGCAGTTGGAGATCATAATCCAAGAAAGCAAGCAGATAGGGATGCTTCTGCACACGCTTGGCTACTTTTCCCAAGAAACGATTTTAGTTGTAGCCAGAAGAGAGAACACTTTGAAGGTGCAATTGATAAAGGACTTTCCCCTAGGACCCCAGCCCCACTCAGTGGCTAGTATATCTCCTCCAGTAGGAACTGCATTTTCCTGAAAAAGTTGCATCTGTATTGAAGATTTTACAGACTGATTTGAGCCTCGTGGCTATGGGACTGTTGTAGGTAGTCCACATTATCTCAGGCTATCTTTCTTCCTAAAATAGCTATTTATCATCCCCTTCTGTGTCTGATCTAACAAACACTTTCACATAACACACGTCTTGCTAAGCTCAGTGTGCCTCCAGGAACCAAAGACTAGCAGTAAAACCAGACAGATAGCACTTGGAACTCAGCTCCAGGATTGCTCCACTTTGTCTTAAGCTGCCTACATGAAAAGTACACCACAGTGTCTTCTTTTGATTTCTTTTTGGTGGTTCAGGGATTGAATCCAGGCCCTTGAGCATGCTAGGTGGTGCTCTACCACTGAGCCCCACATGAATTAAGGCATTCGTCAATGTGTTGCTTGTGTCTGTCTTCTGTTCTGAGACCATACTGTATCGGAATATATCACTCAGGTCTTTCTGGATCCATATCCTTAAATTATAAATGCTCAAAGTTGGCTCAAAATAGACTGCCTTTTTTCTTTCTTTCTTTCTTTCTTTCTTTCTTTTTTTTTTTTTTTTGAGACAGGGTCTCATTCTGTAGCCCAGGCCAGCCTCTTGTATGCTAACACTATACTGTGTCCCACCATACCTAGCTTTAGATGATCTCTTATTTGCTTTGGAGCACGAGCTGTGTTTTTTTTTTTTAAATATTTATTTTTGTTTATACGAGTACACTGTCACTGTCTTCAGAAGAAGGCATCAGATCCCATTATTGATGGTTGTAAGCCACCATGTGGTTGCTGGGAATTGAACTCAGGACCTCTGAAAAAGCAGTCAGTGTTCTTAACTGCTGAGCCATCTCTCTAGCCTGCTGTGTTTGTTTTAATGCCAACCTTTCTGGCTGTTTTCTTGGTAAACCAGTTCTGACTGGTTGTGAGATGGAGTCTCACTGTAGCTTGTATTTCTCTGGTAGCTAAAGATATTGAACATTTTCATGTGTTTCATGGGATGGCCATTTGTGATCTTTTAAAAATCATTCAATTTGCCGAGCAGTGGTGGTGCAGGCCTTTCCCAGCGCTTGGGAGGCAGAGACAGAGGCAGAGGCAGAGGCAGAGGCAGAGGCAGAGGCAGAGGCAGAGGCAGAGGCAGAGGCAGAGGCAGAGGCAGAGGCAGAGGCAGAGGCAGAGGCAGAGGCAGAGGCAGAGGCAGAGGCAGAGGCAGAGGCAGAGGCAGATGGATTTCTGAGTTCAAGGCTAGCCTAGTCTACAGAGTGAGTTCCAGGTCAGCCAGAGCTACACAGACAAACCCTGTCTCGAAACACCCCCCACCCCCCCACACACACACAAAGAAAAATCATTCCATTTGTTTCCTCACATAGTGACTGATTGGACTATTTGTTCTTGGGACATTTAATTTTCTCATTTGTTGCACATTCTGGCCACAAGTCTGCCGCTGGATGAATAGCTGACCCAAAGGTGCCATTCTGTGGGGTGTCTTCTCTCTCTCCTCTTGCTCTCCCTTTGATGTGACAGGCCTTTTCTTTCCCTCAGATCCATTAGCAGCCATTGCTGTTGTTTCTCCAGCTGTTAGAGTGCTGGACAGAAGATTGTCTCTGCTTCCATCAGGAAATGTTTCGCCCCTGGCCTTTGATGGATTGAAATCTGTCTTCACACAGGCCTAAATTAGGGATTTAGTCTCATTCTTGCTCGGATGGACATTGGTCCCCCCACATCTTTCCTTCACATGTTCCAAGCACTGTTGCTGCAAATCTGATGACCAGAGCTCTCTGTTTCTAGAACTTCCACTCTATTCATGGATCTGCATTATCAATACATTCCAAGACTGCTTCTGCGATCAATACATTTTCAAGATTGCTCCCATCCAAATCCATCACCCAATAAGGACTGTTTTGCATCCACTCCCTGACCCCTAGCCTGCTAATCACAGTAACTTCAAGTTTTACAGAAGAAAAACTCATTCAGAATATGCCAATCCTTAGGAGGGAACTAAGGTTTACCGGGTTTTTACAAAGGTATGTCATATCAGAGCCAGGCAGTGATAGCACACACCTTTAATCATAGCACTTGGAGGGCAGGGGCAGGGGCAGAGGCAGAGGCAGAGGCAGAGGATCTCTGAGGATAACCTGGTCTACATAGCAAGTTCCAGGATAGCCAAGGCTACGCAGAGAAACCCTGTCTCAACAAACAAACAAGGAATCATCTGAGGAGCTTTTTGGAGAAAACACCCCAAGATTATTTTATCAGAGTGGAGGGGGCCTAGGGTGGGGTAGGGTTGGTATTTCCAAGGTCTGTGCATATCCTCACCACTAGATGGCAGTAGAAACTGGTCCAATGTCACAAACCTGTTCTTAAATTGGGTAAAATCATCAGCTGCCACTTGACAGCTGTATGGCCACTACCAACACACAAAACCGACCCCACACCCTCTCCCAACACCTACACCCTCTCCTGGAGGCTGAGAACACAAATCCAGGACGAAGGAATAAAGCTTTTGAATAAAGTTCAGTCCCTCTCAACCCCTTTCCTTAAACTTTTAGGGATACAAAAGTATAACCATGACAATGGTGTCTCCAGGTGAGAATCAGGAATGGATGATGCATATGCTCAGGTGGGTATGCCCCCTCGGGCTTCTCTTCCTTCCTAACTCCTTTCCTTCTGAGAACCATCAAACTCCATCTTCCATTAGGAGACTGAGCTGACAGCGCAGACAGCCAAAATTTCAAAATACCATGGCTTGGGAGCCTTAGTCTCATTGGTCTCTCTGGTACTAACTAGTCTCTATTCAACATGACAAATATGTATATTGTAAAATGTGAACCTATGTCAAAAATGGTGGAACACAGCTTTAATCCCAGTACTCTAGGGGTAGAGCTCTGTGAGTTCAAGGTCATCCTGGTCTATGCAGCAAGTTATAGGCTACCCAGGGCTACACAGCGAGACCCTGTTAAAAAAAACAAAAAAGGTCGTATGCTTCTGTCTGGTGGGAGAGGCTGGCTAAATCTCCTTTCCTGATTGATGCTGAAGATTTGAAGTAGAAACCTGGGGTCTCAAGCCAGCATGGCCATTTGAGTGCACTGTTCAGGACAAGGCTAATTTTATTATTACAGCTCCTCAGATAACAGAGCTGGGAGTTCACAGTTCAGTAGAGGAGCCTGCTTTACAACTTACCATGTTCAAGTTACATAAAGCTCAATAATGTTGTCTTCAGAAAAATATCTGAGGAATTCCATTAACCCTAACTATTCTCTCAAAACTGAAGAAGGTCACAGGCATTCCTGTGTTCCTTCCCACATCTGTTGAGAAATATTGATTTCCCAAATGTCTTAGGGTTTTACTGCTGTGAACAGACACCATGACCAAGGCAACTCTTCATAAGAACAACATTTAATTGAGGCTGGCTTACAGATTCAGAGGTTCAGTCCATTATCATCAAGTCAGGAACATGGCAGCATACAGGCAGGCATGGTGCAGGAGGAGTTGAGAGTTTTACATCTTCATCTGAAGGCTGCTAAGAGAAGACTGGCTTCCAGGTAGCTAGGAAGAGGGTCTTAAAGCCCACGCCCACAATGACACACCTACTCCAACAAGCCACACCCACTCCAAAAAGGCCACACCCACTCCAACAAGGCCACATCTCCAAATAATGCCGTCCTTTGGCCAAGCATATTCAAACCATGACACCGAATAAGTTCCCATACATGCCCATGTCACAAATCCATATCCTCACCTAACCTTAATTCAAGCTCCAACAATCTGGATTGTAAAACACCATCTTTTCTCTTAAAACAACAACAAAACACACCAAAGGCCCAGCTTAATTTCGGCCCTCAGAAGGCTGAGACAGGAAAGTGGGAGTGTGAGACCAGGCTAGCTACATAGTATAAAGTTTTGCCTCGATAAACAAACAAACAAATGGGTTAACTAGATCCCCTTGATCCTGTGGCTTAGGAGCCAACTTTCTTCTAGGACCTGAGGTCAAGAGGCCCCAGCTAACTCAGCCCGAGTTGAGTTAACGGCCTGCTTGTGCACACGCCCCCTGGAGCTGCCACGTGAAACGCTTGGCAGATGGAGTTCTTACCTTTAAAAACCCTCTCCCCTAAATGCTCCGGGCTTCACCTGGGTCCCAAAATAACCTAGCGTAGTCTCCACCAGCTGGAATAAACTTTTAGTTGACTATGTAAATTGTGTCTCACTGGCCATATCTGGGTGGGCTCCCTGAAACAAAAAAGAAGGGGACATATCCCTGAACGAGAAGTTTGAATCTCACTGAGTGGTGCGCCTGTGCATACAGGTTTCTACAGGCTTTGGTCTAATTTTATGCAATGTTCTCAGAGCCGCGCCGCGCCCCTCACACCCCCCACCCCCCATGATTTGAGAGCTTCCTGTCACATAAGTGGGGTATGGAATTGTCCACTTGTGGAGTCATGTCAATCCTTAAAACTTCTAGGTTCTGAAGCATTTTGAATTTTAGATATTTGGACCAGGGATGTTTCACAGGTAAGACGGAGCAGGATAATATTAACTGCCTGGCGGGCGATCGATCACCTCGGAAGGCAAGCACACAGGGGTTGCAGCCTCTCCGACTTTGCCCCTAGAAAAGCCCTTAATCCTTCCCACAGGGACGCATGGGGCTTTGGGTGCTCCGTTAGGGAGGAGGGGAGTCTGTAGAATAGTGCTCTGTGTTGATGCTCACTTCCCTGGGGCTATCTGTGATGGGTCTGAGGCTTTGCCTTCTGATTAGCCTGATGCATCTTCATGAATCCTGATCAGAGGGAGGGTACCGGTTCACAGGTGAGAGATGGCTGATTAGCCAGTCTCAACCCCAGTAGCAACCGGAGGAGCAGGAGCATGTGGGTCCCACTGCCATTATTCGAGGGTAGGCAACACTGGCAATGTAGTGCGTCCCAGTTCGGATTTGGGGAGCACACATGGCTCACGCTGGGCGATAGGCTTGCCTCACACCTACCTGCCCCGGAGGAACAGGATGCACAAGTCAACATCCATTTCTCCTGGTCTTACTGAACCACAACTCCTAAAACAGAGAGCAGAGAGACCTGCCTCTCGGCACACCCCAGTTGCTGAGCGGAAACCTGCCATTGGTACTCTGTGAACTTTGTGAGGTATAAATTGAATGGGATCTTTCCCAGGATATACCTCACATAAATTTCTACTTTTTTATTTGACAGTTATCCTCAAATCCAAGTCAAAAGTAGATGTCTCTTTATGGTTAAAACTTCCTGGGATATTTCATGTGGGCTGAGAATTTATCAGGAAGACATAATATTAAATTGCGTTATCCTAACTAAACAGGGAACTTCATCCCTTGCTCCTTTGCCACCAGGAAGAAGAAATTCTTTTACAGACATACTTACTATAACAACTATTAAAAACCCTGTCTTGAAAAAAAAACCCAAAAAACAAAAACCAAAAAAACAACTTTTTTTTTTTTTTTCGAGACGGGGTTTCTCTGTGTAGCCCTGGCTGTCCTGGAACTCACTCTGTAGACCAGGCTGGCCTTGAACTCAGAAATCCACCTGCCTCTGCCTCCCAAGTGCTGGGATTAAAGGCGTGTGCCACCACACCCAGCCAAAAAAACAACTATTAAAGATGGATTTTGATGAGCAGGATGGCATGTACTGTAATCCCAGCTACTCAAAAGGCTGAGTCAGGAGTATGAGTTTTAGTTCTAGATGAAATAATTACATTTGTGTGTAACTAAGAAAATCTGACCTCTGGGGTCGGTTTCTCTTCTCCTCTCTTAGGCTGTAGCCTGAGGTGGAAGCTTTGTTTGTCTGAGCAATATTGTCAGAGGGTTGGGGGATGTTTGGTGAGGTCAACATGCAAGGCTCCCTCCTGGAGCCGAAAGCTCCTTCTTGGCTCTGTGTTGTCTTTCCATCTACCTTGAATAGGCCCAGGCTTCTCTGGAATGAGGGCTTGGTGATCTACACAAGATGTCACACAAGGACCAGGGTGGTGTCTTTATTTGTGGCTGGTGTCTCAGGGTTACTATTGCTGTAATGAAACACCATGATCAAAGCAACTCGGGGAGGAAAGGGTTCATTTGTCTCACACCTCCACATCACTGTTCATCACTGAAGGAAGTCAGGACAGGAGCTCAAACATAGCAGGAACCTGGAGACAGGAGCTGATGCAGATGCCATGGAGTGGCACTGCTTACTGGATTGTTTCCTTTGCCTTGCTCAGCCTGCTTTGTTATAGAACCCAGGACTACCAGCCTAGGGGAGGCCCCACCACAATGGGGCCCTCCCCCCTCTATCAATCACTAATTAAGAAAATGCTCTACAGGCTTGTGTACAGCCCCATCCTATGGAGGCACTTTCTCAGTTGAGGTTCCCTCCTCTCAGATGACTCTAGCTTGTGTCGAGTTGATGTGAACCAACCAGCACAACGGGCTAGTGAGCTCCTACACAGAGAGGTGAGGCAGGGTGGTGTTTCTGGGTTTTGTAACTGCCTTCTCTTTTTTTTTTTTTTTTTTTTTTTTTTTTTTTTGGTTTTTCGAGACAGGGTTTCTCTGTATAGCCCTGGCTGTCCTGGAGCTCACCCTGTAGACCAGGCTGGCCTCGAACTCAGAAATCCACCTGCCTCTGCCTCCCAAGTGCTGGGATTAAAGGCGAGCGCCACCACGCCCGGCTAAGTATCTGCCTTCTCTTTTGTCTCTCTTTGAGACAGGTCTCACTCCGTAGCCTAGGCTGGTGTCAAACTTGGAATCCTCTAGCCTCTGGCTTTGAGAAGCACTGGGATTACAAGTGGGTGTGGTCTTACCCACGTTGATGACGGTCTCTGATGAAGAGGAACCTAGTTTCTATGGCTGTGGTGAGTGGGGAGCAAGGGAGGACTAGACAGATCTTGCTTCTGAGTCCACTTTGGCCTCTCTCAAAAACAAAAACCAAACCAAAACCAAAACCAAACCAAAACAACAACAACAACAACAAAAACGCTCAGCACATTAAAGCCGCACACTCTAGGACCATCCTTTCCTGAACGACACACCTAGAATGAAGAGCTATTTGTGAACTTTCTGTGAGAGAAGAGAGAGGCGCTTGGAAGGTCTTCTCCCATCTCTCCAGGCAGAGTGTTTCTTCTGTAGAAGGCAAGTGCCTCCCACAGATCAGAACCCCAGTGTGTTCCCAATTCTCCTCCCCCTCTTCTCTTAGGAGATGAAGCACGTGGTCCCCACCCCCCACCCCCAACCCCACCGTCATCATCTTTGAAACTTTTCTCCTGCATTAGCTGGATCACCACTTATATAATGATCACATAGCAAAAATAAAAGTTTTTCTGTAAGTCTTGGAGACTGTTAAATATTCTGCACCCAAGCTCTTCAGAACAGCTCCATGGTTGAAAGCCAGAGCCACAATTTTAGTTACAGCTCCAATTGGCTCGGGCTATGGTTTGCACGTGCGGTGCTATCGGGAAACAGAGAGGGAGCTCAGTGAGGACACTTTCCCTGGACTAAGGCAGTTCTGGGACCCAGATTTAGTTCTGTAGTGGCGGGTTATAAAGGATCAAGCCCAGACCAGTAGATCGTCTCACGTGGGCTCCCAGGACTTCAACTGCCAGCTCCCTGAGGCCTCAGTGAATGCCAAGGGCAGAGTTCCACGGGTCGCTTACTAGCGGGGTGACACTGTTAGGGACGGGTGGTACATTCGAGAAGAAGAGACAATCAGGAAGCCTTCAAGTCATTAGGAGTGTACCATGAAGGAGACTTTGGGCCCCTGGTTTCCTCCTATTCTCTTTCTTGTTTCCCAGCCATAGAGGGGGGATGGTAGCGTTCAGTGGTGTGTTCCTACAGAGAGAGCTATGCTGTCCTGAACACACCTATAAACAAGAACGCCAACTGATCACAGACTAAAATCTTGAAAATATGAATCAAAGCAATCCTCTCTCTCTCTTTTTTTTAAAAAATTATTTTATGTACATGAGCGTCTTAGGGTTCCATTGCTGTGGAGGGACACCATGACCAAGGTAATTCTTATAAAGGCAAACATTTAATTGGGGCTGGCTTAGAGTCTCAAAGGTTATTATAGTCATGGTAGGAAGCATGGTAGCATCTGGGCAGATGTGGTGCTGGAGAAGAAGCTGAGGGTTCTACATCTTGATCCGAAGCCAGCCACGAGGAGATTGTTTTCTGCAGGAAGCCAGGAGCAGGCTGTCTTCCACACTGGGTGGAGCTTGGACATAGGACCTCAAAGCCCACCTAACGGGTGACGGTGATGGTGACGCACTTCATTCAACAAAGTCACACCTACTCCAACAAGGCCACACCTCCTAAAAGTGCCTATAATCATGGGCCAAGCATATTCAAACCACCACAATGAGTGTTTTGCCTACTTGTATGTCCATGTGCATGCACAACCTATGGGGACCAGAGGAGGATGACTGGGCCCCCTGAAACTGGAGTTACAGATGGTTGTGAGCTGCCATGTAGGTGCTGGGAGCTGGTAAAACCCAGCCAGTTCTCTTAACTGACAGCTGTCTATCTCTTCAATTATCTTTTTTCATCTTTATGTGTTGATTAACATAGTTTTTTGTTATGGTGATAAAAAGCTAATTAACATAGATAGTCACCGTGGGGAAGCCAGTTCTAGTGGCATGATCTTGAGTCTTAACTAGGGACAAGCACACCCCATTCTTATAATGTACCCAGTCCTCTCTCTGTCTCTGTCTCCATCTGTTTCTCTCTCTGTCTCTGTCTCTGTCTCTCTGTGTGTCTGTGTCTGTCTGTATCTGTGTCCATGTCTGTCTGTATGATAAACAGGTTGGACCAACCTCCACTCTGTAAAAAAAAAAACCCAGAAAGTTCCCAGGAGCCTATGCAAGAACAGTAGGGTTTGTATGGCAGGAACAGAGACACCAGACAATGGAAAGAGTAATGACTGATGAATATCAAATTACTTCAGGTTTTTTTTTTTTTAAGGGTAAAGCAAAGGACTTCCATATTATGATGACTTGGGTAAACGGGAATCTCCAGTTTTCTGGAAAAGAGATATGTTTTTCTTTAATTGAAAATAGATTTTTTCATATAGTATTTTCTGATTATGGTTTCCCCTCCCTCCACTCCTGCCAGTTTTCCCCCCACACACCATTCTTGTCCAGATCCCCCTTTCTGTCTCTCCTTAGGAAACAAACAGACCAAAGAATAATAATATAATAAAATGAGGTAAAGAAAAAAGCAAAACAAAAAACAAAACAGAATATGACAAAACAACCAAACAAGAAAAGAAAACAGCCAAAGAAAAATGACAGGAAACACACATAGACACAGAGACACATATGTTCACATGGTCAGGAATCCCATAAACATTCAAACCAGAAGCCATAAGATATACAAAATCATCTGTATGGTAGAAAAACAACAATAACAGCAGCAACATACTCTCATTTAATATTATGAGATGGAAAACAATCACCAAAGGTGCCACTGAGTTTGCTTTCTGTCAGCCATCTACTGCTGGGCATGCAGCTTACCCCCCAAGAGGAGTGTCTTTCCCCAATGAGAGTCCTTTGGAGAAAACAAGTTTTTCATTTGCAGGTGGCTGTCAATCTGAAATGCTTCTGGGTTAAAGATGGAGGAATGTGTCCTCCTCTTCTTTCAACTCTAGGACCCCATCCAGTGCAGACCCATGCAGGCCCTGGGCAAGCTGCCTCCGCCTCTGTGAGTTCACGTGTGTCAGCCCTGCTGTGTCTGGGAGGCCCTGATTCCATGGTGTCCTCCATCCCCTCTGGATCTTACACTCTTTCTGCCTCCTCTTCAGCAGTTTGCTGACCCCTGAGGGGAGGAACTTGATAGAGACATCCACTTAGGACTGAATGTTCCAAGGTCACTCATTTTGAGTAATGCCTGGCTGTGGGTCTCTGTGTTTGCTCCCATCTGCTGTAGGAGGAAGCTTCTCTGACAATGGCTGAGCAAAGCACTGATCTATGAGTATAACTGAATGTCATTAGGAGTCATCTTGTTACTATGTTTCTTTAGCAGGTATTTGGATTTCCTCTGTGTCCCTGGCCTATCTAGTTTCAGGTTCTCGGTCACCCAAGCAGCACTGGGTATGCATTTCCATCTCATGGCGTAAGCTTTAAATCTAATCAGAGAGTGGCTGGTCACTTCTACGAGCTTTGGGGCACGATTGCACCAGCGCATCTTGCTGGCAGGTCACTCTTGCACAGCAAAGGGTTTGTATCTGGGCTGCTCTTTACCTTTTTCCTTTGGTAGCATTCAGTGTGCCTGCCCATGAACATTAGTTCTTAGAGGCAAAGGTAGGCACCGACTCAACTTCTTTGGCTTCAATGAACTGTGTTCAATGAAGTGTTGCTTTATTGCCAGTTTATGGAGAGTCTTGGCAACAGCCTGGATTGTTTGGGGGTTCCCATAGGACTCCTTTGGCTCATAACTTGATTAGATGTAACCCATCTGCAGGACTGGAAGCTTCATTTAGTGACAAGGAATGTCCAATTGGGGCTCTGTATCCCCCATTACTTGACAATTTCATTTGGATCTCCTTCATGCTGTATACATCATAGGAAGCTTCTACTGTGTTAGGGTTCCACATGTCAAATAGTCCTTAGTCTTATATCTATCCCTCCCCACATTCCCTTTCCTGTCCCCGTCTTCCCTCCTCGTCCCTGTCTGATCCTCCCATCTCAGTACTCCACCCCTCCTTCCTCACCCCCACCCCACCCCCACTAGTCCCATTTTGCACCTTTCTACTTTGTCTAAATGGTGATATCCTTTTCGGCATAGAAACTTTTCTGGAAAACCGATCTATTTTGGAACCTGCTTCCTTGACAGTTCAGCTCAATGGGATGGAAGTTAGCACAAGCAGCTCCATGTAGGCTTGGTCTGATGTGATGGGCCTCAGCACAAGGGCTCAGTCTGCAACAATGGCTTCCTGTAGCTTCTGATGTTCATCTCCTGAGTAATGAGGAACGGTAGGAAGAGATGGGGTGCTGAGGATATTGGCAGCCAGCCAGCAGGGAACAGCTCCTATCCTGGATTGAGCTCTTTTCTGGAGGATCCTGGGAGTGGTGTTAGGGTAGGGTAGCTCTGGGTTACCATGGATAAAGGAGGCCTGGCTGGGAGGGAATGTGACTTGTGCAGGGCTGGGTGCCTTCATGTCTGATTAGATGCTACGATCTGGCCCTACCTTGGGGCAGCTCTGTTGACAGCCTTTGGCAGGCAGAACCCAGGCCACTTGCAGCTGCAGCTCAGGCTAAATGGCAGGAGCCTGTTGGAAAGGCATATGGGCCACAAGCAAGCAGGCTAAGCTTGTGCCTGGCTGGCCCAGGCTCATTTCATACTGGCAGACCTTCCCAAGGCCCTCTGGTTCCAGGCACACACATGGTCCTTTCTATTTTTATCCCTTATTTCTCTCTTTCTTTTTTGCCACTCCATGCCCAGTAGCGTCACGGCACGGGGTTAGCCAATCCCATTTGATGCTTAAAGGCTTTAAATACACTCTAATGAAACAGTAGCAATCAGGTGCTCTCAGTGGGTATAATGAAACATAATAGCAATCAGGTGCTCTCAGTGGGGAGCTATCGATTTTCCTGTGTAAAATATTAACATCTTTCAGTGCTATTTGCAGATGTCATTAGAGCACCAACCCCGTCCCATCTCCTGAGGTACCAACCGCATAAAGATCTATGTATCTTTCTGGGAAAACATCAAGACTTACCACTAGCATTATCTTTTTCCTCTGTGTTTTTACTATATGTCCAGACAGTGAACAATAGTAATATATTCAGGCTGGATCCATGACTGCATCAGCTGTTTCCATTTTTCTGGGCTCTGTCTGGTCCATGTGTGCACAAAGCCTCACTTTTACATTCCTATCCCACTGACCTGATTTTCGGTGGTCAGTCAGAGTCGTGCTCTCTTGTCCCCCTCTGATTCTGTCTTGGTTAAGGCTATTTCCATGTGGCCTCCTGAGTTGTTTCACGCCCTTGCTAGCAAAGCAAGCACAATGTTGAAAAAAGTGACCTTCTCCCTGGCATCACTTAGATTACCACCTTCAGTCCAGGAGACAGCCAGGAGCAAAGGCTACAGACTGCTAGAGCTTTACTATAATTAGGAAAATGTCCTGCAAACCTGCCTGTAGCCTGATCTTATTCTTGGTTGAGAATTTTAAATCCAGCAACATGGCTGTTCTGGCAAGGGATCACATCCAAAGACCTTTTAGGTCTATGTGATCTGGCTGGAATATAGGCATGCCCTAAGTAAACACCTTCAATCCCTAACAATGAGGATAAAGTTAGTTTGTAGAAGAAAGCACCCATGTTTGAAAGTTACATCTAATTGAGGGGCAGACAAAGTGACAAATCAGAGAAAGATCTGATGGAATGAGTCAGAGGTAGGATATGTCCAACTCTCATGAGAACAGCACTTAATGACTTAATAAGAGGTTACTTTAAGAGCTGCATAGGGAGGAGACAAAGGTCGTGTGGTGCATGCAAGGCAGTTTTACCAGGACAGTTTTCCAGAGACAGGGTGCAGAGAGAGCAAGCTAGACACAGGTAAAGATAGAATGAGCCAGAGAATAAAAAGGAGCCAGAAGATTAGAACAGATTGCCAAAGTTAGTATGAATCTGGGCCAAGCAATTCAGTCAGAAGCTGAGAGAAGCCAGGTTGAAACCGTCAGCTTAGAATATTAGATTGGATGGAGGCTAGAAGCTTCCAGGCCTAGGCCTAGGGATAGTTAGAAAAGAGAAGGAAATGCTCTGGGCTCAACCCAAGCTGAGTATTTGCACAACGTGGGTACAGCTCTCATTTCATTCCTTCAACTGAAGAGATAAAATCGACATTTACAATTCTTTCTTTCTTTTTCTTTCTTTCATTTGTTTTCAAAATAGGGTCTCACTATATGTCCGGACCTACATAAGGTATTAAAGCCTAGATGGAATGCTAAGGCCTGGGTGACTATAGCTAGCCTGCCACTATAAGGAAACGTTCTTATATGTTTCTGCTGTTACTAGGAACCTTTTAAACGCCAGGATTGATTACATAGTCTGGCATGTTCTGTGTCCTTGGAAACCAGTCATGATAGAAGTTAGTCAGAAGCCCACAGTAAGCTTGGGCCCAAACCAACTACCTAGCAGCACATCCTGTGCCTGTGTATGAGCTTTTATGGCATAAGCTGCCCCTGGGATGGACCACAACACAAGAGAGACACTTCTATCTATACAAGAAACTATTTGGAGTAAGAATTCCATTTTGAGTAGTGGTCGAGTAAAGTTTAAGTTCCCAAGACCTCCCTGGAAACTGACATTCTACTTGGCAGAAAGAGACATGTATGTGGGTAACTAACATACATCCTAGTTGGCAAGTTAGGACATCACTGTTAGACTAGGCAAGTCCCTTGCCATACTTGAATACCTCAACCAATAGGAGCAAGGTAAGTGTACAACAAAGACACGTTCCTAAGGAAATCCCCTACCCCTAAATCCTGATTGGTGGAATAACTTGGCACAGATGTTTGTGGA
This sequence comes from Mastomys coucha, assembly GCF_008632895.1. Lineage (NCBI taxonomy): Eukaryota > Metazoa > Chordata > Mammalia > Rodentia > Muridae > Mastomys > Mastomys coucha. The sequence goes on along the minus strand of NW_022196896.1, from coordinate 67,424,605 downwards.
TTTTAGGCTTTAAAATGCTGTAGTGCAGCACGCAGTGGTGGCGCACGCCTTTGATCTCGGCACCTGGGAGACAGAGGCAGGTGGATTTCCTAGTTTGAGGCCAGTCTGGTCTACAGAGTGAGTTCCAGGACAGCCAGGGTTCTACAGAGAAACCCTATCTCAAAAAAAGAAAAAATATGCTGTAGAATCTTAACTCAGAGTCATGGTTCAGTTCCTGAATCTGGACCATGGCCCTGGTCAACCAATCCTGGGGTGTATGCTCAATATACTATCCCTGTCTGACTGAGATCAGTGTTCCTGAGGTTTGTAAGGCAATTTCTGGACCCAACACTATGTATCTCTGGCTGTCCTGGAACTCACAGAGATCCCCCTGCCTCTGCCTCTCAAGTGCTGAGACAAAAAGTATGCATTACTACGCCCAGCATTTAGGCATTTTCTTAATTGAGATTCCCTCTGCTCAGATGTCTCTAGCTTAAGTCAAGTTGACAAAAAAACTATCCGTCACAGCAGGAAATATCACCAACAAAATGTATCAAATCCACTCAGTTTACCAAGCACCCCAGTTTAGTACCACTCAGTTTACCAAGCACCCCAGTTTAGTACCACAAATTACGATAGTGACTGTCCCCTGTCCCCTTTTCTGTGTGGTGACAAGGCTGACTGGAAGCTGCCAGGGTCAAGAGTCCAGCCAAGTAAGCGGGGCTCAGACCACATGTTACTAGCTGAGGAGGACAAGGTCCCCGTTCAGGATTTGAAGTACGGTTCCTGTTGAATGCTTATCTCTTTTGCACCATACAGAATAGAAAAATCAAATGTGGAAACACTAATCTGGGGACAGTCTCAGCAGAAGGGTATGTGTTTTGGGGTGGTGGTGGGGGAAGGTCTGGATGTAGAAGCAAAATACAGCTGTCACCTTAAAGAGAGTGAGAATAGGCTAGCCTCCAGGCCCCACTGGGACTCCGACTGGGCAACATGGATTCCGGTTGCCCTAAATAATATGTTCAGCATGAAATGGAAACTTCAGTTCCAGGAAGTTTTCATAGTTACAAAACAAAAAGGAGGCACTGGAGAGATGGCTCAGGGGTTAAGAGCACTGACTGCTCTTCCAGAGGTCCTTAAGTTCAATTTCTGGCAACCACATGGTGGCTTAGAGCCATCTATAATGGGATCTGATGCCCTCTTCTGGTGTGTCTGAAGACAGCGGCTGTGTGCTCATATAAATAAATAAATCTTTTTTTTTTTTTTAAAGGAGTTGTAAATCAAAACATATTCTTTCAAGATACATTAGTGGGAAAATCAGACAGGTGGGATACAGGTGAGATCTGTAACAGGTCTCTAAGATGCTAGAGATGAAATTCTTTGGTAGTTTTGATTGATGGAAACTACTATTCTACTGAGTTGACACTTTCTGAAAGGTGTGGCTTCACAGACACAAAGATGTCAGGTCACACAGAGTGGGCAAGGAATGCTTATTAGCAGGATAATTTGGCTCTGGATCTACAGCATTCCAGCTCTCCACAATTACAATATTCTAATCAATCAGTCGGCCTCAGACTCTTTAACAAAAGCATACACTTTTTTTTTTTTAAACCTCAGTTCATATAGTCTAGTCCCATAGCCCTCCCCTGTCTGAGATCCTTCATTCTCTCTCTTCCTGGTCTACTGAGAGTCCACGTGTACCAGGGGGAGTATTTATATGGGGATGGGGTGAGGGGGTGGCCCACAGACTCACTGGATTCTAATTACAGAAAGCCTTGATATACAAATTCAGGATGAGCTAGGTTTGGTGGTACACACCTTTAGTCCCTGCCGTCAGGAGGAAGAGGCAGGCAGATCTCTGAGTTGGAGGCCAGCCTGGTCTACAGAGTTCCAGGATAGCCAGGGTTATACAGAGAAGCCCCATAAACCACCACATTGTCTCTGGGGCCTCTGCAGAGCAGGCAGTGCTGAGCTGAATCCCACATTCATGGGAAAGGCACAGTGATGTTCCTCAGTCTTCGGAAATCTGTCTGACATTTTGTGCTCCCTCAAAGGGCTGACCCTGATTCCTCAGGTTCCTCTTCCCCTTATGACTCAGCTAGCACATCTGTCCAGCCATCTTCCCAGCCATCTGTCCAGGCGGGAGGGTTCCAGTCCCCCCACCCCCTTCCCATCTACCCGACCCTGGGAACTTTCTCCCTTCATTTGCCTCTGGCATTTCTCAGCCATGAGTGGTTCCACTCTTGCAACAGCCTGAATAAACCACTTCCTTATCCTGCCCCATGGCCTTCACAGGCGTATAGTAAACCCTTTACTTTGAACATAAGGAACTGTATCTATTATTATTATTATTATTATTATTATTATTATTATAAAAAGTTATTATAGGCTCTTTATAGCTCCTATATAGATAGGAGCTCTTTATACTCCACCATGAAAGTGCCAAAGGGCCAGGGAGATGGCTGAGACACTATACTCATTCTTTTCCCCTGTGGAGGACTCGGGTTTGGTTCCGAGCATCCACATGGTGGCTCACAAGTGGTGGTAAGTCTAGTTCCAGGGGATCCGGTGCCCTCTTCTGACCTCTGCAGGTGCCAGTCATGCATGGGCTGCACCTAAAATAAAACAAGCATGCATACACCTAAAATAAAGTAAATGCTGAGGGGCTGGAGAGATGGCTCAGTTGCTGCTCTTCCACAGGTCCTGAGTTCAAATCCCAGCAGCTACATGGTGGCTCACAACCATCTGTAATGGGATCTGATGACCTCCTCTGGTGTGTCTGAAGATAGCTAAGGGAAAATAAACAAGTAATTCTTTAAAAAAAATTTTTTTTAAAAGAAAGAACTGAAAAATAGCCAACTGTGGCTGTGTATGTCTGTAATCCCAGCCCTTGGGAGACCAAGGCAAGAATATCACTCTTGGCTACACAGTAAATTCAAAACCTGTATGGGTTAATTCAAGACCAGTCTGGGTTATAATGAGACCCTGCCTCCCTCTTAGAAACAAACAACCAAACAGGAAGAAAAAAAAAGACCACCAGCAACAAAAACAATGTTAACGTTTTAGCCAGATATGTTTCTTCCCTATACTATGAACTTGAGAAGCTGAGGCAGGAAAGTGACTGTGAATTAGAGGTTGACCTGGGCTATAGAACAAATTCTGAGATAGTTTTCACTATAGAGTGAGCTTCATCTCAGGGGAAAAAAAATTGCAAAATCAAAAAAAAAAAAATCAATCATTTCAAAGATGTCAATTTTAAGAAATGTCAAATGATCAACTGTCTCGAAGTTCATGTGATAAGTAGACTTTGAAGAAAACATTAATCCCCTGTGGGGAGAAACAGAGGAAGTTTGGCTTGTTTGCTCAGGGCAAACCTTCCCCACAGGTCGTTTAACTTCTAGGGTAATGGTCCATGTTCTCGTGGGCTGGAGAGAAGGCTCAGCAGGTGAGAGTCATTGCTGCACGCTTCCGGATTTCAGTTCCTAGCACCTATGTCAGCTCACAACCACCCGTAATAGATATGTATCGTTTTCATGCCAGACTATGAGATTTTGCTTTCTACTGCTCATCTGACTTCTAGCTTATTTGAAACTACAGCACCGTCTGCTTGTCTCATGTTTCATCAGTAGAAATCACGGATGGAAATAACCTGAGACGTTCGCATCCAATGGTGCACCGTCTTCTCAGCGAGGATGCTGAACAGCTCCAGGCCCTAGTCCGTTAATGAGCTGCTCTGAGGTTTGTCTGCAACCACTCACTTCCTCCCCCTCCCTCCCTCTCCTGAGCTCCTCAGTGGCTCAGCCATCAGAATTGCCAGGGATGGTTTTGATTTCCGTCATGCTGAGCTTTGGAGGTTTCAAGAGTACAGTGTTGCTTGCACAAGGCAGATCCAGTTTTAGCCCCGAGCAGAGAGAATTGAAGGTGGGTTGCTTCATCAAACAAGCTGCTGGATCTGGACGGTGGAGGTGGAGGTGAAGCAAGAAAGCCTGATTCATGGTGGGCGCTGCCCTGAGTACTCTTAGGGTACAGGGAACAGTCTCAGGCTCATCCAGCAGTGCCTGTTGTGGGGACCAGAGTACATAGAACGCTTGGGTGGGGGCGGGGGTGTGCTTTTGTTTTCCTGATGCTTTAGAAGCAGGGAAGCCCAATCCTAACATCCTTGTGACCATCCTGGTGGTTTGTGTGTGTCATTTGGTGGCAGAGGACAAAAGCAGACTGTTCACAATGTCTCTCCTGTGGCTTAAGGAGTGAGAGGTTGGGGTACAGGGTGGCAGAGAAAGCTACCTGTCCCGAGTGACTTAACTCTAGTCCTCTTATCTGTTTCAAGTGACTTATCTCTGTTCAGTTGAAGAACTGTCCCCTATAGGTAGGCGGGGGGGGGGGGGGGGGGCTTTGGAAGAGCCATTTATAAGGTTTTGGGTGATCAATCAATTTTTGAAAAGGGTTTGATTGATCATGACTTAACAGGGGTCCCCTTACCTGTGGGATACATTCCAAGACACTCTTCCTTAAACTCTGTGTAATACTAACCTGTCTATATATCATGGTAGACAGGTCTGATAAAGTTCAATTTGTAAATCTAGCACAGTGAAAGATTAGCAATAATAATAAAAGTAAACCAATCGAAGGGACTTCGGCCAGCTCAAGCTTGGTGAACGTGGCCCTGGCAGGCCTCGCCCTTCCCCTAAACCTTCTGGCTTGCTACAAACCATTAGATTACATTCCTACACCTCTCCCCCTATTCCCTTAGGTCTATTCCCTTATTTGTCCACTTCCTCAGCTGTCAAAGTATCAAAGCAATCAAAAGCCCCCATTGGCTCACATAATTAACATGTCCAATCAAAATTAAACATCTCATCCTAATACGGCTTCCCCCACCCCCCTTTACCTTGATAAACCATCATTCGCCTATGGGCCAAGTCTGTCTCCTCTCTGTCCAGAGGCAGTCCTTTATTTCTGTCTGGGATAAATACCCCTCCTCCTCCTCCCTTGTTCCCTTCCCCTTCCCTCTCATCCTCCATCTCTTAGGTTTGTCTCTCATTCCCTGCCCTCTGGGGCAGATGAATCTCCTCTGTGCTGAGAGCTTGGCCTTGGGGGCACTGAGCCAATATGTTTCCTAACACCAATTTTAATAATATACTTTCATAATTTACTTAGTATGGAAGAGGTCTTTATTGCTAGAATTTTTCCACACAGAAATTGTGGAAGTTGAAACCACAGACACTGGGAGATGGCTGAAGGATAAGCATTTAGGGTTGGGTATTTCTGACAAGACCACACTTGGCATTCTTAGAGAACATTTTTGAGCATATCTGAATCATATGATGAGCAATGGAGAAAATAAAGGCCCCTAGTGCCCTGGTTTGCTTTCTGTTGCTGTAATAAAATACTGACCAAAACCACGCTGGGGGAGAAAAGGGCTTATTTTACCTTACAGGGTACAGTCCATCACTGAAGAGAGCCATGATAGGAACTCAAGAGCCTGAGCAGAAACCATGGAGAAACCAATGATAACACCTTTAGTCCCAAACTCACATTCTGTTGCTTTTACTAGACAGCACCTGCCTAGGAATGGTACCACCCACAGTAGTATCCTCCTACATAAATTAGCAATCAAGATGTTCCACAGACATGCCCATAGGCCAATCTGATGGAGGCAATCTCTATACTGAGGGTCTCTCTTCCCAAGTGTGTCAAGTTAACTAAGCTTATTCATCACATCACTGCAGAACCTACTGGATAAACAAACATGTGCAGGGTGTGGGGGGTGGTGTGCACCTAAGCCTAATATTCAGGGGGCAGAGGCAGGATGATTTCTTTGGAATTTAAGGCCAGTCCAGTCTACATAGTTCCAGGACAGCCAAAGCTACATGGTGAGGCACTGTCTCCAAAAAAAACAAAAACAAACTTACATAAGACAACGAATTACTTCTTTAGATAATCCCCCCAAATTGCCTATTGAAGTATAAATGTTGGCTTGAATGCTTTGGATGTTAATTTTTTTTTTTTTTTTTTTTTTTTTGGTATAGGACCAAGTGTGGTGGACCATGCCATTAAATGCCAACACTCAGAAGAGAGAGACATGCATATCTCTGAGCTGGAGGACAGTCTGGTTTACATAGTGAGTTCCAGGACTGCCATGGCTACAACATGAGACACTATCTCAAAAAAATTGTGTATGTGTTATATGTGTGTACACATGTTCCTCTGTGTGTGTGCATGTACGTGTGCATGTGTCTGTTATATATATGTACACATGCTCCTATGCATGTGTGTGTATGTGTGCATGTTTGTGTGCATATGTGTATATGTATTTGTGTGAACACATGTTTCACTGTGTGTGCGTGTGTGCACATGTGCACATGTGTTATATGTGTATACACATGTTCCTATGTGTATACATGTGCGTACATGTGTGTGTATGTTTGTGTGTGTGTGCACAAACAAGCATATATATGCAGGCCAGAGGTCACAGTCAAGCGTTTACCTAACTATCCTCTATCTTCCACCATTGCCAACTTTCTACACAGGAGCTGGAGTTCCAGACTTGGATTCTCATGCTTGTGTGGTAAACCATCAGAGACATCTACTCAGCCCCTGGATGACTTACTGCTTCTGGGTTTATTGTTGTTGTTTGTCTGATCATTTAGCTTTTTGAAACAACGTCTCACTTGGCTTTCAAACTCTACCTCAGTCTCCCAAATACTGAGATTACAGGCATATACCACAATGGCTGGCTGCTTTCTATAACTAATTAACAGACAGGGCAGTTGTAGAAGGAAGAGGGGGACCTAGTGGCTGGGATTTCTGTCTTAATCAAGGGTGTTGCTTACAAGTAACAAATCTAATTTAACCAGGATTAAGCAAAACGAGAGAATTAAAGAGGTCTTGATGTGCCTTGGAACTCAGAGCTGGACAAAGACAGGGGTCAGTGTGCCCAGAGTATACCGCTGAAGGAGGGCAAGACTAGATACGTGGTTTGTCCTGGCAAGGCCTGCAGGATGGGGGAACAGCAGACCTGGACACTTCTGTGTAGGTCTGGGTCTCTCCCCACCACAAGATACAGGGCACTGTCAAGCAGTTGACAACCCACACAGAATGCCATTTTGCAATTTAACAAAGTGCTGAAAGATTTTATAATCTGCTATCAGAATAAATATAACAACTATTAATCAAGCCGTAGATGTAGACCTCAATGGTAGAGTGCTTGCCTAGAAGAAATAAAGTCCCCTGGGTTCCATCCCCCATCAACAGAAATGAAATTAATAAGATTTTATTTTTTTGCCACTTTTCTATTTATATTTTTAAAAATTTTTAAAACACTTATTGTGGGGGTCAGAGGGCAGCTTTCAGGAAGTTTTCTTCTGCTATGTGGGTCACAGGGATCAAACATGTCATCAGTCGTGGTGGCAAGCATCCTTACCCACTGATCTGACTTCCTAGCCCCACCCCCTTCATATTTTGAAACCAAAAAAAAAAAAAAAACTTCTCAGCCACGCAAATATGGTTGAGGATCTCTGTAACATCCAGGATTGCTCTCAGTTCTGAATCTGTTTCTTCCCTGGAGCCCAGGGCTCCTGAAACCTCAGCTGCTCCATTGTGACGGTTTCCTCCGCCAAAGAGCCCCTGTTGAAATCAAGCCAGGGATGATATCTGATGAGCAGCTCCGATAAAGGGTCAGGTAGGAACCCGAGCCGCCTTGGGGACAGCCTGTGAATCTCTAAGCAGACACACATTCTCCATTAGAAGCCCCGGAGGAGGCCAACTTCAGAAAAAAAAAAAAAATCAGTAAAAGATGCTGATTCTGCACTTGTCTCTAGTCTGCTGTGCTGGGTTGCTGGGGGAAGCAGGCAAGTATAGTTTTCCTCTAAAACAGAACGGAGCAGTAGGTGTGGGACTGTAAGACAACCCCACGCTTAACCTTGAACTGGCTGTGAAACTCACCATCTAAGACTTTCAAGAGACAGGGAGGAAGGAGCGTCTGGGTGACTGCAGCTGTCTCAAGGTTACCAAGTGGGATAGGAGTAAAGCAGAACGCAGGGAACTGACACTGAATGTTAGGTTCTCCCTAAAAGATTTAACCAATCCTCTTGTGTGGGTCTGATAAGTCTGTCTGTTGGCCCATCTGTCTCTGTCCCTCTGTGTGCGTGTTTGTGTGTATTTGTTCATGTGTACATACATCTCTGTGTGCATGTACCTGTGTACTTGTTCATTTGTATGTAAATAGGTGTGTGTGTGTAAGCCAGAAGTCTACCGCAAGTATCTTCCTCACTCTCTGCCTTACTGTTTTTTAACTTTTACTATTTTATATGCATGAGTATCTTGCCTGCACATATGTCTGCGTACCACGTATGTGCTTGTTACTGGAAGAAATCAGAAGGAGGTACCATATCCCTTTGACCTGGAGTTAGAACCAGTTGTGAGCAGCCATGTGGGGGCTGGGAACTGAACCCAGGTCCTCTGGAAGAGCAGCCAGTGCTCTTATCTACTGAGCCATCTCCTTAGCTTTTCCCACCATTTTGTTTTGTTTTGTTTTGCTTGTTTTGGTTTTTGGAGACAGCATCTCTGACTACCCCTGAGGCTCATCAATTTGGCTAGACTGTGTCTCCAGGGAACTCCAGGGATCTCCTATCTCAGCTTCCCCAGTGCTGAGATTCCAGTTGCCTGACGCCCTGTCCAGCCAGGGTGCTCCAGATCTGAGTTCAGGCCCTCATGCCACCCCACCTCCCCTGGGGTTTGAGAATTTCAACACGCTAGGCAGCACTGTGTGTCTAGGCATCTTCCTATGTCTAGCCCCAAGTGGGCTGGGTTTGAACATGTCCTGTAAGGAGGCCCCAGCTGCTGTGGGGAGAAGTACAGGTTGTGGAGTGGCAAAGGGGTCTAGACACACACAATGAAAGAGACCAGATGGGAAGACTGAGAGCATTTGAAGCCTGATTTAGGGGCTGAAAAGGAGCCCCCTCTGGGACAGCCGCAGTTAACTTCAGCTTTCCCCGACACAGATGCAAACTGATTCATTTGGAAGAACAAACAGCACTTTAAAACTCCAAATAATATTTACTTTAAAATATTTTCTTGCTAATAGCAATTTATTTTAATTTTAATTATATAATTTAATTATTTTTTATTTTAAACTTTATTTATAAATTTACTTTATCTATGTAAATATAAATATAAATTTAGCTTATTTAATTAAATTGCCATTCAATTAAATATTTAAATTAAAATTAATTTTATGTGTGTGGATGTTTTACCTTCATGGATGGATGTCTGTGTGCCATGTGCCTGGTGCCTACTGCAGGCCAGAAGAGGGCATCAGACATCCTCTTACTGTGAGTCCTCTGGAAGAACAGAAAGTACTCTTAACCATTGGCCTATCTCTCGAGCCCTTCGCATTTGTTTTTCAGTTGGTGTAGGATCATTGTTCATATCTGAGCTGGGGAGATAGTTCAGCACAGAGGGCTTCCCTAACATGTATAAAGTACCACAAAATAGAAGAAAATTGTACTACTATTGTGGTTCTCTGGGATAACTTGACAGACGCACACACACATATATACAATATTTAATGATCTAATAATTTCTGTGTCCCAAAGAGGCATTCAGCAATTCCGTGTATTGGGAGTCTCTAAACTCTTCGTAGCTTGACATTCAAAGTAACATTTTCATTTTATCATTGTTGGCTGTCAGGTAACTCCATATGTAAACCAGGGTGGTCCAAGGGTCACAGAGATCTGCCTGCCTTGGTCTCCTGATGCTGGACATAATTACATGTGTTTGCCACCACGCCTGGCCTAGGTATCATTTCTAAACAATGTGCTAACACTGGTAGTTTTGAAACGTGTGTTTTCCCTCCATAGTGGTAGAGCTTATGCTTGGAGAATTGAGCTGCTCTTCTGGGTATTTATCGGATTCAGAGTTGAACAACCAGGTTTGGGAAAAGGGTGACCTATGGGCAGTTTCACATCACAAAAGATTCTCGCTATTATTAAACAGAAGAAGAAGTGCGTGCATGCATGAGAGCGAGCGGAAGAGCGAGAGACAAGAGAGAGGGGAAGAGTGAGAGCGAGAGCGAGCCTACGCGCCTGCCCAGAAAGGGCAGCAATGGAAGGGACAGCCTTGCAAAAGGCTTTTTGCTGGGTACTTCTCCAGGTCCTTGCTGGTGAACCTTCGCTGAGGTAAACCACCAACCTCCAGGGCAAGCCCCAAGCAGTGTGGCTTACAACATCTTCCCTTTTATGCAGTAAAAGAGACTCCTTAGGCAACAGGTCTCAGTTCCCGTCTGTCACCACAGACCTGCTGAGTGATTTTGGCGAGCCAGTAGCTTACAATACTGTGCTACTCTGCAGATGCGGGAATGGGACCTGAGAAAATCTCACCTGGCATGTCTGTCCAGCCTGTTCAGTGCCATACATGGAGTGTATGGCGGATGCTCCCTTGAGTGGGAGGTAACCTCTTGCCAGGAAAGCCCCCATCTGGAAAACACCCCATATTTCCAACAAGCCGAGTGCCTTTTCTCTTTCCTACTTCTCGGAGTATACAAGGAGCTGAGGGAACCGACGCTGAAGTGCGGAAGTAAAGTAACTGGGGCCCAGGGCTCCTTAGTTCCCACACAGAATTCTCCTCCTTTGTTGATCCTTTGTCCCTTGAACGATTGTGCACTTGAGCTGACAGAAGAGGCATCAGCTCTGAAGGAAACAGAGCTGGGCCAGAGCCAGGACTTTCAAGGTTTTCAGATGGCATCAGATGGGAAAGGCAAGAGGCCCAGGATGCGTGGGACATGGTTGTTCCGTTGATGATTCTTGATGAAATCCCCGAAATGGCAGCCGGGACCCAGGCCGGTCCCCAGCACCTGCATGGGTGTGCAGCCAGATGGCACAGTTAGAGGACATCGGGGAAGGCAATTTTCCTGTCCCATAAATCCTGGGACAAATAGGATTCTGGCAGGTATAGGGACGGTAAAGGGGCTGAGGAGGGCACAAGCGAACGTAGCTCTGAGGAGCAGATATATGAAGGTGACGAAAGAAGCAAGGGCCTGCGAAAGTGTGCGCAAGGTTCTGCCTCCCAGCATGATTCTGAGCACAGAACGTGGATTCCAGAAAGCTGTGGGCGTGGTCAGAGCCAGGCAAGGGGTAGCCTCATTGCTCTGCTGGATGAGAGATCCAAGCTCTGCTATCTAGGAAGGAGGCCCAGGTAAGATATGATGAGAGTCTTGAGCCACATGGTAGGTGATGGTTGAGAGAGGAGAAGGTTGAGATATTGAGTAGGAGAAAGGGGCTGGAAAAGATGGCACAGTGGTTTAAATCATGTACTAGTCGTGCAGAGGACCCAAATTCGGTTCCCAGCACCCACACAATTGCCTGCAACTCCAGGGGATCCTGTACCTTCCTATGGAATTCAGAGGCTCCTGCACTTACACATACCTAGCCCCATACACATATGCACATAATTAAAAATAAAACAAATCTTTCTTTTTTTCTTTTTCTTTTTCTTTTCTTTTCTTTTCTTTCTTTTTTTTTTTTTTTTTGAGACAGGGTTTCTTTGTATAGCCCTGGCTGTCCTGGAACTCACTCTGTAGACCAGGCTGGTCTTGAACTCAGAAACCCGCCTGCCTCTGCCTCCCAAGTGCTGGGATTAAAGGCATGTGCCACCACTGCCCGGCAAAATAAATCTTTCAAAAAAAGGACTTGATGGAGCATGAACCTATGTAGTGGAAAATGAGGTGCTGCTCCTGTAAGAATCTTGGGGTCACGCTAAAAGAGCATACTCTCCAGGAGCAACACTGCCAACAGCCCTTCTGAGCTGGTGAGGAAGAAAAGGCCCCTTCTTGCTGCTGACTTCAGACAGAATTCAGACTGCCCATCACAGGGGAATTGGAAATGTCCTTGGCTCTTGATTCACCCCATGGCTGGCTTGCTGGCATGATGCTAGGGGAAAGGTCTGACTCTAACCTAGAGTATTCCGTGGGGTGGGGGAAGTTTTAGTTTTTCCCTTAGATATTGCCCTTTCCTAATGTTAAGGTTTGGAGAGCTATCTAGATGGGAAAAAAAAGACATTTAGTGACAACCTTGGGATACATCTAGATGTTGTTGCATGGTTTACATGTAACATGGGTTACATCTAGATGCTGTTGCTAATCACACATTATCTAGAGGGTGGGTGATGCCTGACAGTTTGGTCTAACATGATTAAGAAGTGGCTTAAGCTTGCCTGGTGTGGTTGCTCACTCCTGTAATCCCAGTAATTGCAAGGCAGATGCAGGCAAGCAGGAATTTAAGGTTAGCCATCATGTAGCAAGTCTGAGGGTGGTCCTGGTTACAGGGTGAGATGCTATCTCATTTACAGTAACACATAAAACTGAGCCCAAAGCAAAACAACAAATAATCAACCTTCATGTATCCAGCGGAGTTGGTGGGGTAACTATTTTTATTCTTTCTCTTTGTTAGACCATTTTGGTATTTCTTTGTTCTTGGCCTACACAGAGGCCAGGAAAAGCAAGGTTGGAGAAGGTCAGTTCTGGATATGAGTTTGTTCACTGGCAACAAAACATAAGGATGGGGATGAAGCCTGGGCTAAGGCTTCACAGGCTTTTCTGCCAGGGAGCTGCTCTGACCTTTGGGTTGCCTACCATGAGAGCACGTGTCTTGTGTGCCGTATCTGGTCCCCTGTAGCCCCTCTTTATCTCATCAGATACTCTTGACCCTTTCCTCTAGGTGCTAAGGATGTAGAGATCAGACCAGAGAGGCAGATAGTTCAGGCTGAAAAGATCCCAAGGTTTTCTAACCCACCCAAAGGTAACTACTTTTTAACACTAATGCCTCAAGCAAAATGAACCAACCTCCCTTTCCAGACCTTGGGGATCTTAGACAACAAGCTCTTTCACTAAGGGCTATAAAGGCCTGAGGAGAGATGTCTAGAAGAGACAGACACGAAGGATGGACCAGATGGTTAGCCCTTTCTCTGCCTCTGCAGAGATCGGTTTTGGTCATAATTAATAAGCATCAGGACAATCTAATTTGGATGCAGATCCCAGAATACCCTTGACCTCAGCCAGCTTGTCTCTCTAGTTAGGCAATTTTCTGTGTTTTTATTCCTTCTTTCAAAGAACATGCTTAGGCTATCTATCGCATATGACATGGTAGGCCTGCTGTTAAGGTCTTCTCAGGCAGCCATGAAGCTGACAGCAGCAAGAGTTCCTCCTGCTTTTATATTCCATTCCCCTGCTCCATGTTCACCTTAGAGAGGCTAGTTAGAGCATGCTTCACCATGTTGTGCATATACGTATGGAGGGCCGCAGTTACTGTCCAATCACAGGTCTAGCCTTTATTTGACCTGTTAAAATGAAGTGAAGGTTCACATGAAAATGAAAATCACCTGAGTACATAATCCACTCCTGGTCTGGCAGTGCCTCTTGAGGAAGCGGAGTTAACATCAGAATACAAACAGCACCAGGGCAACCCACAACAAATTTCTTCTGAAACGATGTTCCCATAACACGTGGCAAACAGTGTAGCTCTCTTTAGAAGGGCTGGAGAGCTGGCTCAGTGGTTAAGAGTGTGTAAGACTGCAGGGCACGCAAGAGATGGAGAGCCAGGAGGATCAGGAGTTGTGGCCAGCAGAGATAGGTGGGGAGACCTGGCCTCAAAAGGCTTTTTAAGTAAAAAAATACAAGCACCTTCAAAAGTTACCACCAAGAAAGTGATAGGAAAGGAGGACGGGGTGGGCAGAGGGAGAAAAGAAGGTACAGCTCACAGCCCATCAAGGGAGCTTCTTTTTGCAGCAGATGAGAGCCACTGCAGAGACCCACATGGTATCCCATGCAGAGAGTAAGTAGCTATGGCAACCCATCCCCATTGGTACAACATGGTTCCTACCCCTAAGGCTCAGGGAACATCGAAGAAGAAGGGCAGAGAGATCGTAAGAGCCAGGATGCTCTCTTCTAGACATGGTGAGGGTGCTGCACCCACACAACCTCAACCATGGGGTTGCCTGAGAGAAACCTGCACAGTGGCCATAACCAGTAGATGTACCAGCATGGATGGAGGAGATCCCACAAGCTCCCACCCCTAGGTGAAGAGTGATAGTTCCATCAGTGAATGCATGCTAAGGGAGGGAGAATCAGTTTTCTCCAGAGATGAGCCCCTGATAAGTTACCTAATCCCAAGGAATCAGCTCTAAACACAGATACCCCAGCGTCAGACTGAATGGATGTGGTAGGCAATGGAGAGAGAAAGAATTCTAGAGGGAATGAGAGGGCACAGGATTGGGTGAAGTGAAGTGGGAAGGAGAAGGGATGGGAGTGAGGTAGATACAGTGCATTAGTGAATGAGCTTTGAAAAAGTAGTGTGAATTCAAATGAGAAAGAAAAAGTAAAAAGAGAAAGAGAATCAAGAGATATGACCCTTCAGTGGGAGGTGACTTTGGGGCATCAGACATCTGATATGGGATTTAGATAGTGCTACAATCTAGATCTTCCCAATTTGACCTTCCCAAACTTATGTTGAAAATTTGATCCTCACATTGACATGTTACTCTGGGAAGTCCAGGATTATAAGAGGTCATCAGTGAAGGGTTCCTGATGGAATTAGTAGCTTTATAAAAAGATACCAAATCTAATATGCTTATCCTGTCTTTGCATGTGAAGCCTGCTGCCACATTCTGATTCAGAATGAGGTCATCATCAGATGCCGAGCAGAGCTGAGCAGAGCTGGGTCAGAGCTGAGAGAGGGCTGGGACAGGGCTCCTGGACTGCACAACTTCTAGAGGTGTGAGCCTAGTGAGTTTATGCTCTTTACAAGTTACCTGGCTTTTGGGTATTTATGCTATTTCGCAGCTATAGAAACAGACTGAGGCAGACTTATACTCTCTTCAGGTTTGTAAGCTAAGGCCTTAATACACAAAGAAACTGTAGCAGGAGATAGGGCCTTTTAAGACATAGTTAAGGGGAGGGAGAGTCGCTTTCTTCTAGAATATAGCCCCTAGCAGATTGACCATGATGCAATGGATGGTCTCACACAGTTAGACTTCATAGGTAAGAGAGAGAGAGGAGAGAGAGAGAGAGGGAGAGAGAGGGAGAGAGAGAGAGAGAGAGAGAGAGAGAGAGAGAGAGAGACTTGAGAGGAATTAGAGGGGAGGTGGAGAAGTAAATATAATAAATACATTGTATGCATGTATTCTCAAAGAATAAAACTATTATATTTTTAAAAAATTAGAATGGTCATTAGGTTACATAGAACCCTAAAAGCGGGCTCTAATGGAGAGAATTAGTGGCCTTGTAAGAAGAGGAAGAGATGACTAGGACATGTATGAGGGAAGGTCACATGAGACAGAACATGTGTGACATGTATTAGCCGAAGAGAGAGGACTCATGGGAAACCATTCTTATCAGTCCTTGATTGTGTGCTTCTAACCTGCAGGACTGTGAGGACTCCGATTGTCTGTTGACTCATGGACCCTTTCATTTGTATTTCATTATGGTTGCTTGAGCATAGTGACTTAGACTTGCTTCTAGAATGTGTAAGAAGTTATTGCAACTCAATAATAAGGAGGCAGGGCTGGGAGATGGTTCAGGCAATGTCTACATGGACACACACATGTGCATGCACACTTGTACACATATGCATGCAGTCACAACACACGAACATAACACATAGATGTGTCTACATGTGCATACACACAGATCAGTGTCATTTTTTACTTTTTATTTTTTAACTTTTATTGCATTATGATGAGGAAAGTTACATGATTTCAATTTATCTGAATTTGTTAACATTTAAAAACATTTTAAGTAAATAGAATCAAATCACATTCTTGTTTCCCTTTTGTACCCGAACTCCTCCCAGAGACCCCCTTCAATACCTACAATATCTTTTGTCATATTCTGTAAAATTTATAAAATATTATAACAATAAAAATGAGTATTATAAAACTTGTTTGATATAAAACAATTTAACAGTCTTATGTAGATGCTTGTCTACAGCAATACTGAAAATACATA
>NW_022196896.1:67408375-67408535 GCF_008632895.1 Mastomys coucha | reverse complement strand
ACTCCAAACATATTACCTGTATACTTCAAAATAATACATCACTACTAGTATTTTCTTAAATGAACATATATATATATGCAGATATATATACATATATATAAAGTCTTTTTGTTTGTTTGTTTTGTATTTAGTAGAGTTTAAAATCTTGGCTCTTACTGTG
>NW_022196896.1:67395476-67405763 GCF_008632895.1 Mastomys coucha | reverse complement strand
TTTACCTGTGTTCTCCTATATTTCTTTGAGGGTGCTATTTATGTCTTTCTTAAAGTCCTGTATCATCAACATGAGAAGTGATTTTAGACCTGAATCTTGCTTTTCTAGTGTAAAGGTGTGTCCAGGACTTGCTATGGTGGGAGAATTGGGTTCTGATGATGGCAACCTTGGTTTGTGTTGTTTATTTTCTTATGCTCGCCCCCCACCATCTGGTTAACTCTAGTGCTACCTGCCCTTGCTAAATCTGACTGGAGCCTGTCCTTCCTGTGATCCTGGTTGTGTCAGAGCTCCTTAGAGTCAAGCTGTCTCTGTGATCCTGGGATTCTGGAATCCTATGACCCTGGGCTTGTTAGAGCACCTGGGAGTGCAGCAGCTTCCTCTGGGTGTTGTGGTACTGGCTGCAGAGCCTGGGCCCAAGGTCTGCTCAGGACACCAGCCCAGAGAGACTGGAAGGAACCAGAGCCACTCTGCTGGCAGAGTTCCTGTGTGCCTGGTGCCGCTGGTCCCAGTTACTCCTGGTGTTGGCACAGATGTTGTGTCCTCCTCACCTCTGATCCTGAGAGTGTCAGAGCACCTGGGATTGGAGCTTCCTCTGGGTGTTGTGGGACTGGCTGCAGAGCTTGCACCCAAGGTCCACTCAGGACACCAGCCCTGAGAGACTGGCTCAGAGTCATTTTTTAAAATGAGAATATTTTCAGTGTGTAAATATGGTGGATCACATTTTATATTGTCTGTTAGGTTACAGTACTTGAGAAAATGTTCAGGTCACTGAAATTCTTTGTTAGATTTTCTTTCCTGGTCTTTCTTCCATTTCCCTGTGTAATGTGCTCCGATGATGTCCACTTCCCCCTTCCTCCCCTAGCCAGCAGGAGGCGCTGTTCCCAGGTATGCTTTCCACAAGTCAGGAGTCAAGAGAAGTGCTAGCCTTTGGGGTCCCGGTCCATTGCTCTTTTCCCATGGTCGCAAGCAAGTCTGCCATGCCTTTCTGCATGGATTGTACCTCGAGGTATTGACCTTGAGAGAACCCACATTCAGAAGCATGTAAGATGCGCAAGATAATGTGTATTTGAGATGGGCCACAGAGGTATGCACATTTCACTGTGCAGCACGGAGCACTTTCTGAGGTTTTGTTGCCTAGAATTGTGTTCCCTTAAGATTCAGGTTTTGAAAGTCCCAGTATACCTCAGCATATGACTGATTTTGGAGAAAGAACTTTTGAAGAGGAAATTAAAGTTGTGGCTTGATGAGAAATCTCTGTTACAGACTTACGTATTTGAATACCTGGTACCCAGTTCTTTTTTTTGTTTGTTTGTTTGTTTTTTGTTTTTCGAGACAGGGTTTCTCTGTGTAGCCCTGGCTGTCCTGGAACTCACTCTGTAGACCAGGCTGGCCTCGAACTCAGAGATCCGCCTGCCTCTGCCTCCCAAGTGCTGGGATTAAAGGCGTGCGCCACCACTGCCTGGCGGTACCCAGTTCTTTTTGGAACCTTAAGCCTCAAATCCCTTCTTTGTAAGTTGGCTTGGTCATGGTGTTTTATCACAGCCATAGAAACAACAGATACAGAGGTACAACGAGGAAAGTATCGGTCTCAGCACTGCGATAAAAGAATCCATCCTTATCTTTGTACTCCCCGAAAATGTGTCTTAAATAGATCTCTAGATCCTGTATGTTCTTTTTAAAAATTTGTATTTAGCAAAGTAACACTCAGTTTTGTAAGAAATTGTTATTTCTTGTATTTTATTTTTCTTTACATGTATGTGTATCTGTGTGTGCATGGATGTGTGTGTATACGTGAGTACATGTATATGTGTGTATCTGTGCATGCATGTGTGTATATCTGTGTGTGTACATATGTGTGTATCTGTGTGTGTACATGTGTGTGTATCTGTGTGTGCATGCATGTTTGTGTATCTGTGTGTGCACGTATGGTATGTGCATGTTTCCATGGGTGCCTGCAGAGGCCAGAAGTGGGAAGTGGTACTCTGGAAGCTGGAGTTACAAGTGGCTGTGAGCTGTATGATGTAGATGCTGGGAACCAAGCTCCTGTCTTCTGCAAGAGCAACAAGCATAGAGCCATCTTTTCTAATTCCAAGTACTCATTTCTAAACTTTTGTCTTTGAAACAAGATCTTGCTACATATCCAAAGCTGGCTTCAAACTTGTGATCCTCCTGCCTCAGCGCACTGTGTTGGTATCACACCTATGAGCCACCATTGCTTGCTCATTGTTCTTCAGACTTTTAACACAAAGTGAGAGCATCTTGTCCTATGGCCTGTGCCCAGAGGCTAGCTGTTTTAATTCCTCTTGTCCGTTTTCCTTTTCTACTTTTCAACTTGATCTTGGCTCAGAGGCAGAGAGATAATCCTCTGTTCCCAATTGTTATGCTCCTGTTACTGATTCTTAGCTTTCAGTGTTCCAGGGTATGATATTGCTGACTTTTCGTTATGCAATGTGAAGACCTGCCTTGTACTATTTTCGTGATGTTAAGGATTGAACTCAGAGCTGCGCTTTGAGCTTCTACCACTGAGCCACATGCAGCTCTAAGACTTAGCTTTTCTCATTTCCTTTCCTAGCTACACAGCGACGCCTCTGTTCTGTCACTAAAGGATGTCATGATGTTTAGGCAAGCACTAACATTCGATGACTCGGGGTTTTTGTTTGAATTACTACCGTTCTTAGACAAGCCAGATTTGCCTCTTATGACTTCAGTTCTTTCCTTGTAGAGCTTTGTTTCTTTTGACATTCAAATCTCTTCATCTGGAGTTTTGCTCTATCTGTGCAGTCAATATAAATCCTTTCTCAGTTCTGCTTTAAGCTATCAAGCTCCTCCAGCCTCATCCTTGACAATCTCATGACCTCTGTTGGGTCTGGAAGACACTGTTTCCTTAGTGTCATCCATCCCCCCTGGCTCGGACAGTCTTTCCAGCTCCTCTTACACATAGTTCCCTGAGTCCTGAGGGGAGGGGTTTGATGAAGACATCTTAATTAGAACTGAGCACTCCAAAGTCCCTCACTGTCTGCAAACTGTCCAGTTGTGGGGTCTATGTTATTTCCCATTTATTTCCAGAAGAAACTTTTCTGGTGAGGACCGAGGGAGGCACTGGTCTATGGGAGTAGCAGTATGTCATTAGGACTCATGTGATTGCTATGTTCCTTTAGCAGAATAATGGTATCAGGTTCTTCTCTAGGCCAATGACCTATCTAGTCCTTGGTTATTAGGCCTACAACCTATCTAGTCTTAGGTTATTAGACCCATGACCTATCTAGTCTTAGATATTGGCTACTTTTTTTAGCGTTAGATATGAGTTGTTTCCATGGAGTAGGCCTTAAATCTAATCCTGTAGTGGTTGGTTACTCCTATAATATACATGCAACTATTGCACAGGAATATCTTGAAGGCTGGTTTCTGTTGTAGGTTGCCGGGTTAATACATAACTTGGTGAAACTAATGATTGCTTTCCTTTGGAAGTAGCATGCCGAGCACCTTCTGGTACCATGAATGATAGTCAGTAGGGGTGAAGTTTCTATTTGGGCACCAGGTCAACTTAGTGTTTAATGACATATGTAAGTGTCTTCGGCAGTAAGACTTTGCCATCAGATTATAGTAATAGACTAGATGTTTGAGGATTTCTGGGAGGCCCCTTTGGCCATAGAATGGAAATGTCTGCTCTACTTATTGTATGTTGGAAATATGTAGCATGTATTTTTATTTCCCAGGGTCTCACATTGAAGAGGTTGTCTTGAGTCTCAGAAGAGACTTTTGATTTTGGTGTTCCATTGGGAATGTTAAAAACCATAGGGCGATGGGGAGCTGGCTCAGAGGTTAAGAGCATTGGCTGCTCTTCCAAAGGACCCAGATTCAATTTCCAACACCCACATGGTGGCTTACAACCATCTGTAGCTCCATTTCCAGGGGATCTAATACCTTCTTCTGGTTTTCATGGGTGTCATTCACATGTAATAATAATAATAATAATAATAATAATAATAATAATAATAAAAAATTTGCACATATATGCAAAACATTCATACACATAAGCAATAAAATTAAATAATAATCACAATAAACTACAACACTTTCGAAGTTGGAGCAAATGCATTTTTCATCATGAGATGGCTGTGAGCCTATGGGTGCCAGGAGCAGAATGCTGCGGTTTGATTGTGAAATGTGCCTCATGGCTTGTGTATTCGATTGAATGCTTGGTTGCCAGCTGGAAACAGGCTTTGAGGTGGAAGTGGAATCCTGGGGCACTGGGAGACAGGCCTTGAGGTTTCTTAGTATGGTTCAGTTCTTGTTCTCCTTGACTTCTGACTGGATACAAAGTGGCTGGAAGCTTCACTCTCCTGTGCCTTTCCACAGTGATGGGCTGTATCCTTTCTAATTGTAAGCCCAAGCAAATTCCTTTCAGTTGCTTCTTCTCGTGCATTTTGTCACAGTAACAAGGAAAAGAGATACTGTAGTTGGGTATAGGAATTTTTTTTTTTCAATTAAAATTATCCTTCCTCAGACTTTTGAAGGCTTTGCTCCACTCTCTTCCAACTTTGGCATTTCCCCCAAGAAGCACACAACTGAATGTCATGCTGGTCTTAATCATTAGTTTGACACAACCTTGAATCATCTGGAAGAGAGTCTCAATGGGGATTGCCTAGATCATGCCCACCTGTGAGCGTTCCTGTATAGAATATTTCTTTATGTTCATTGAGGTGGCAATTTTTAAAAAAGATTTATTTATTTGTTTTATATATATAAACACTCTGCCGCTGTCTTCAGACACACCAGAAGGGGGCATCAGATCCTGTCACAGATAGTTGTGAGCCATCATATAGGTTCTGAGAATTGAACTCAGGACCTCTGGAAGACGGCTAGGGCTCTTAATCACTGATCCATCTCTCCAGCCTCCCTCCAGGCATTGTTCTTAGACCTCCTTCAGCTTTTGTCTCTGACCTTTTTGTTCTCTCTGGGAAGGGCTCAGAATCATATTTCTAGCATGGGTTTTGTTAACTCGTGTGATGATGTCTCTTGGCCTGAGTCTATTTTCATTCATGAGGGTATGCACTTCAAACTGGGTCTTTAAGTCTGTCATTCAAACTGGGACCTTGCCATGTAGAGACTCTTGTCCCCCAGTTTTGGGTAAGTATTTGTTTTGTGTTTTTAGATTTTTATCTTTTTTTTTTTCTTTACAAACTCTAATTGGTTAGACAGCCACCTCCTTAAATGGAAACTTTGTATAGTTTCTGTATCTGTACTGCTTCTCTAGTGTTTGTTCGGTTCTTTCTGCCTCCTGGGAAGATAACCTCAACCTTTACCAGTCTTTCTACTGAACTTTTCACTGCTGCATTTTTTTTTTTTAACTTCAGCTGCTTCCTTATTTTCTTTCCCCATTTTTAAAAATAGCTCCTGCTCTCGTGCAGTGGCACAATGTTTCATTCTCTGAGGAATTTCAATATAGATTTTTTTTTTAAGTTTTAATTTTGTTTTCTTGAGATGGAGTCTACCAGGCTGGTCTTATTCCCCTGTTTCAGCCCCTTGAGTACCTGGAGCGATGGCCATGTGCCACCACCCCCAGATTTCATTATAGATTTTTTTTTTTTAACTTGTCATCTGCTCCCTGTCTTATATCTGGTATTATTTTTTTTTTAATATCTGCTGTTTGTTGGAGTCTCTTGTGTCCTGTGGCATTTTCCAAAATGTGCTGAAATACCCTGTGGTCCAGTCCTTTTTTAGAATGAACCACCATGAAGTAGATCCGAGCAGCCTTTGCGTGCTTTGTGGTGTTGACTGTTGGTCCCTTGCTGTGGGGACAAGAAACTGAGCTATCTTTTTCAGAGGAGCTCCAGATGTCAGTATGTTTGGGTAGATTTTCACCACCAAGGCATTTTCTTGCCTTCCTGATGATGTGTGTGGGGAAAGCCCCTTCGCCCGTTCCCTAAGGCTTGAGATAATGTTTCTAATTTCCATTTTTGTCTTCACCCTGGCCTGAGAGGAAAGTGGAGGCCTTAAGAGCTGACAGTGGAGACTGAGCCGATCAGAGCCTTCTCTTCTTCATTTGTCATATTCTTTTCTTTTTTTAATTAATTAGTTTATTTATTCACTTTACATCCCAACAGCGCAGCCCCTCCCTCCTCTCCTCCGAGTCTCACCTCCCACCCCCTTCTCCCATTCTCTCCTCAGAAACGGAGAGCCCCTCCCCTCAGGTTCCGATTGGCCCTGACATATTGGATCTCATCAGGACTAAGCCTATCCTCTCAGACTGAGGAAAGACAAGGCAGCCCAGCTAGGGGAAGGGATTCAAAGGCAGGCCACAGAGTCGGGGACAGCCCCCGCTCCAATTGTTTGGGGAACCCACACAAAGACCAAGCTGCACATCTGCTACATATGTGTAGGTGGCCTAGGTCCAGTCCACGCATGCTCTTTGGTTGGTGGTTCAGTCTCTGTGTGCCCCCGTGGGCCCAGGTTAGTTTGACAGCCTTATGGTATCCTTGACCCCTCCAACTCCTTCAATCCTTCCCCCGACTCTTCTATAAGACTCCCCAAGCTCTGCCTGATGTTTAGCTGTGGGTCTCTGCATCTATTTCCATCAACTGCTGGATGAAGCCTCTCAGACGACAGTTGTGCTAGACTCCTATCTGCAAGCAGAGCAGAGTATCATTAATAGTTTCAGGGGTTGGCTCTCTCCAATGGGATGGATCTTAAATTGGGCAAGTCATTGGTTGGCCATTCCCTCAATCTCTGCTCCATCTTTATCCCTGCACATCTTGTAGGCAGGGCAAATTTTGGGTAGAAGGTTTAGTGGGTGTGTTGGTGTTCCCCTCCCTCCACTAGAAGTCCTGCCTGGCTACAGGAGGTGGCCACTTCAGGCTCTATAACCCCCTCCTCCAGCTGCTATCTCCAACTTGTCCCAGAGATGCACCCACTCCCCGATTTCCCTTCTCTCTCCCAGCCCTCTCACCCCCACCCCCTGCTCTCCCAACACCTGATCCTTACCTCTGTTCCCTTCTCTCTCCCACCCCTCTCACACTCAGTTCCCTCCCTCCCTCCCTCCCTCCCTTCACTTCTGATATCTATTTTATTTCTCCTCTGAGTGAGATTCAAGCATCCTCCCTTGGACCCTCCTTGTTATTTAGCTTCTTTGGGTTTGTGGATTATAGCATGTGTATCCTGTGCTTTATGGCTAATATAAGTGAGTACATACCACCTACATTTTTTTTATTTCAATAAAATGTACTTTCTGGGTCTGGGTTACTTCTCATATTCTAGACTGGTTTCTATCCCAAGTCACTTTCCAAGCTATTGCCAGCATGGCTGCTGGTCCTGCTGTCTTGATCCATATACCAGCCTTTGAGTCCCATCTACAGGCCTTTCAGCAGTGTTCGAGGAGGGCAAATTGTTTTTTGACAGCCGCCTAGAAGGGACAATCAGGCTCTCAGCATGGTTTCCAAATGGAAGGTTCTCAACCTGTGGGTCAACTGATTCTTTCACAGGGGTCACATATCAGATATTTATACCATGATGTGTAATGGTAGCACACTCATGGTTACGAAGTAACAATGAAAATAATTTTTTGGTTGCCGGTCACCACAATGTGAGGAACCGTGCTAAAGGGTCATGGCATTAGGAAGGTTGAGAATCACTGTCAAATGATCAAGAGATTCAGGAGACATGGTGTAGACAAGACATATGAAGTGTAATAGTGATGTATGGCCATCTTTTTCATAGAGGTAGGAGGAGCACGCACTAAGCCCTAAAGTATGGCAGTGATAACCAGTAGACCTAGCCGATCATCATCATACATGGTGCATCAACCACAGATGATGTTTTTAGAGGCCAACAGCATAGCAGGTTTATGCATGGTAGGTTTATTCATGTGGAAGCACCAGTCATGTGACTGAAGCAATACCTATGTGTGTCACAGGCAAGAGAGATGTTTTGACTCTTTATTACCTTATGAACCACGACCATACATGCAGCCTGTGTTTACTGAGGTGTCACTATGTAGACATGACTAATGGAAACTGACATCTAGGGTGGAAGGTGGAGTGAGACGTCCATCTAAGCCCAGCAGACCCTGGGCTCTACCCCTGCTTAGTGCCAGGGTGACTGATGCCTGTGACGATCTTATACTTGAGAGTTGAAACAGGAAGACTGTGTGTTTGAGGCCAGCCTGGGCTACAGGGCAATTTATGGCAGGAAAATGTCCCAATTTTGCCCCCCTCAAAAAAGTCAATAAATCAAAATTGTTATTGATCTGCTTAAGAAGGTTTCCGTAGCCCCACTGGGCCGAGGTGGGGCTCTGCAGATGAGCACTTGACTGTCATGCCCTAAGTCCTGCATTCAGTCCCCAGCACTAACCCCAATTTAACTCTCCAGAGAAACAGAATGCAGATTTGTATCTTCTGTATGTGAGCAGCCTATCAGTGCCCATTTCAAGGCATTGCTCTTTGGCCTAGTGCTCTCGCGTGAATATGAGGGTCCTCCCTTTCATTTTATAAGGAAATGAAACCAACTGGTTTTACAATAAGGAAATCGTTTATTAGAGGACACGGCTCACCTGCTCATCCTGCTGTGCTTTGCTCTCACACGGGTACAGATTCGGCTATCCTGTACAATTTCTGAGAAGGGTCTCACTATGGAGCCCAGGCTAGCCCCTGCTTCAACCTCCCGAGTGTGGGCTAGCAGATTTTACTATACCCCATCTTTTAAATTTTTATTGGTTGAGCTGTACAGTGGTGGCGCACGCCTTTAATCCCAGCACTTGGGAGGCAGAGGCAGGCGGATTTCTGAGTTCAAGGCCAACCTGGTCTACAGAGTGAGTTCTAGGACAGCCAGGGCTACACAGAGAACCTGTCTCGAAAAAACCAAATTAAAAAAAAATGTATTGGTTGATTGATTGATTTGGTAAGTATGGAGATGCAAAGAGCTACTCTCCATGGTTTTCTTTCTTTGGCCTTCTCCTGGTACCTTGTCTCTCATGGTGGAACTGTTCCGCTCAGAAAGAGATGCCAGCTGTACCTTTGTTGGATGCATGCAACCCGCCAACACTTCTCATGTAAGCACAGAGATAGGAGAAGGCAAGCAGAGGAAGATAAGCTCCTCTACGTCACAGAGGCAATGGGATGGCAGGGACCATCCCTCCCCCTGCACCAGATGAGGTCCCTTTCAGTGACGGGCTTCACTAGCCCAGAAGCACAAAAGCCAAATTTACCTTAACGTTCCATATGTGACATGTATGTGTGCTACATGGTTTTAATCTACATCCTTGAGGCAGTGCAGATAACCCCACCAGGGATTGTGTGTGTGTATGTATGTGTATATACTCCAGGCCTGGTTAGGGAACGGATGAGGACCTGCTTTTGGTGGTGGTTTGGTGTAGATGGGTAATGATTTATGACCTACCAACCTCTCTTTTCCTAGATGCTGACCTCTACCTATGCTTGGAAGAATACTACGGCAGTTCTTTGGGGGCCTCATGATTGGAAATCCTCTTCAGGATAGAGGGTAGAGGTGAGGCATGCATGGTGCCAGGGCCCTGATAATGAGGAGGTGATTACAACAGCTCCTTTTAGTGGGAATACGCAGGACAAGCCTGTAGTGAGTGAGTGACCTTGGTCACCTTCTTTCAGCCATATGACAGTGTGGTAAGAAAGCCCCATTTACCCAGATGAAGAAACTGAAGTTGTCCGAGGTTAAAGCACTTGCCTGCGGTTACCCAGCAGGAACTAGAGGAAGCAGCTGTTTGGATCCACAGCTGCCTTCTTTGAAGACCATGCTGATAGCATATTAGAAATGCTTTGGGTCCCAAAGAAAAAGACCACCATTCCAGGGGAAGTGTCTGGGCAAGGCAAACTTTACTCTTGATCAGATTAGAAGGATGTGCTCCCAAGGATGAGTTCCTGAGGTTACAAGAATCATGATTGGTTTTCGTGTGAATTTAGGTGGGCCCTTTCCCTTTTCCCTATTGGCTGAGGCCCCAGCTCAGCTCACAGTCTTAATTTAACCACCCAGTCTGAAAAGAACTGGTACGCAGGACACGAAGTAAGGGGGAAAGGGGTCGCAGTTCCAGGCCATCAAATTCCTGGAATATAGCAGTGGGTCTTTGTATAAACAAAGGTTTTACTAGGGGATTAAGACATTTGCATAGGGTGGTGGTGGCGGCCCGCCTTTAATACCAGCACTTGGGAGGCGGAGGCAGGCAGTATTTCTGAGTTCGAGGCCAGCCTGGTCTATAGTGTGAGTTCCAGGACAGCCAAGGCTACTCAGAGAAACCCTGTCTTGAAAAACCAAAAAAAA
>NW_022196896.1:67357072-67395466 GCF_008632895.1 Mastomys coucha | reverse complement strand
AAAAAAAGACATTTGCATAAAAGTCTTCCAAAGTGTGTGTGTGTGTGTGTGAGTACATACACACACACACACACACACGTTTATGTGAATATTTAAGTTCATTGTCCTAAACACAAGTTTTATAGCACTTGATAGGAAAACCTCTTATTTGATATTTCTCACAATGGTAATGGTGGTGGTGGCATCTTTTATCTTTACTGGGAGTTATGCTGAGGGAGAAAACCATAACACTGTCCTGTCTGGTGCATACTGAACCCAGTGTCAAGTACATCTCAATGAAAAGGTGCTGACCCAGCCACACCAGGGAGTAAGTTCTACCTGTCTGCTGTGGAGTAGAAGTCATTTCCTAAACTCTGATGGGGGCCAGACCTTGCTCCTCTGTAACTGGGCCTCACTTCCTTTCCCTTTGAACTTTATCAGGAGAAGTTAAGGAGATACACTAAGGGTCAGGGATCTCGAGAGTCTTGAGAGGATCAGAGATGCTAAAATGAGTGGCTCACAGGCTGTGGTCCAGCTGATGAAAGGAAGAACATGAAGAAGAGCCCAACTCAACAAAAAGAACGTGAAAGCAGTTTTCCAGAGGAAATTGATGGCTTCAGGATATCAGAAATGATATATTACTGTAAAGCTAAAAGTTTAGTGTCCCACTCTGAACAACCAGATCTAGTAACTAATTAGCAACCAATGGAAATTTGCAGATAACACAAGCTGCAGGTCTAGGAAGGACAGATAAATGTTAGTTATGGGTGCTGAGGTGGCTCAGGTGGCAAAGTGGCTGATGCACTGGCATGAGGCCCGAATTTGGTCCCCAGCACCCATGTAAAAGTTAGGTTTGGTGGGAACCTTCTCAAGTCTGGGGAAAGGCAGAGGCAGATGAACCCTGGAGCTTACTGGCCTGTCAGTCCATAGGTGAATTCTGGGTTCAGTGAGAGACTCTGATACAAATAATAATAATAATAATAATAATAATAATAATAATAATAATAATAATAAGGTGAGGTGTGCTATTCCATGCCTTTAGTCCAGGCCCTACTGAGACAGATGCAGGTCGATCTATAATCTACATAGTGAAGTCCAGGATGGACAGGGCTTCATAGGCTGTTTCTTAATAAATACAACAAAAAAAGAACAGTTGAGGAAGACATTTAACATTGATCTCCACCTTCCATATAGGACACACATACACACATGCACACACACTCACACAGCATGCACACATGCACACACATACATATGTACATGCACACACACAGTCACACATGCATACACATATGCACACATACACAGCACATACACATGCACACACACACATGCATGCATACATATACACATTCACACACATACATACATATACACTCTCAGGCACACATACACACATGCACACAACATACATATACTCACACAAACATACACATATGCATATACACACTCACATATACACTCACACACACATATACACATGCACACACTTCTTTTAAGTTAATTGTGAATGGGAACTAGAAATGTCTTAATTTGCAGGCAGTGGGAAGGGCTTGGTCTAACATTCCCAGAATATATTTTTTTAACTTGTCTCTTTTCATTTCCCTCCTCTGTGTGTGTAGAGGGAAGTACATGGAGCAAGAGAGTATGTTCAGAGACAACTGACATGAGGCTGGGCCCCTGTGACAGAGACCTGAGCCAGGCGTGTAGCTCTAGGACAGAGAGCAACAGCCCAGTGCCTTTAGTCAGAGGGATGGCCTTGGAGGCTCATTTCCTTTCTATACCTGAGAAGAGATTAGCGTTTTCTGTCATTGCTACAGTTAGTTCTTAAAAACATCGGTCCTCATTTTATGCACTTGTCTGTGTGTCTCTGTGTGTGCCTGTGCATGTATGCATGTGTGTGTTCACATTCATGTGTGAATGTGTGCATGTGTGCATATGTATGAGTGTATGTATGCATGTGTGAATGTGTGTATGTGTCCATGTATGTGCATGTGTGTGTGCATATGCATGTGTATATGTATACGTGAGTGTGGATATACATGTGTGTGTATAAGCACGTGTGTGTATAAGCATGTGTATGCATGTGTATGTGAGCATGTGTATGTATGTGTTGCAGCATTTTCTCGGTCCAATCACATTAGGGCAGGGACAGGCCTGTGATTGGACAGGAATAGAGAGGTAGAGCTAGAATTGGAGGAGGAGAAAGGTCAGGAGCAGGAGAAGGATTATCATCATGGAGTCAGACTAGGAGGACGAGTCAGACCCTGCATGGTTATAACCAGGCTAAGGTTTTTACAAGGTTAAATTGATTGGGCCAAAATATTGTCTTTATTATTTGGTTCTGAAAGTATTGTATTGGCATCTTGTAAATTGTGATCTTATTATAATATAAACCTGATTAGATATTAAAGCCTTAAGAGTCATTCATTACCTACCGGGTACTAGGTACTAGTGAGATGAATGATTGTGGGGGTGTGTAAGGTATTGCATGTGAGCGAGATGTTGCAAATAGCTGGGAGAAAATAACAAGAGCCTGCTGGGACATGGTGGTGCTGGACAGTACCAGTCAAGAACGTGGCCCAGCAGGAAAGGGAGTTTGTGGGGTGGTTTCATTTTTTAAATATTCCCGCAACATGTATGCATGTGTGGTGTGTGTACACGTGTGTGTGTAAGTCTGAGTGTATGCTACATGCATGTGGTTACCCACAAAGTCAGAATCAATTGTCAGCTGTGAGCCAGCTGGTAGGGTCTCTGGAAGGAGCTCAAGGGCTCTTAAGGGCTGCCCTACCTCCCAGCTCCAGCACTTTCCTTGTTAAATTAGTATCTCAATTGTACAAATGTGTGGGGCCCAGAGTGTTATTGTCATGTGTACAGTGTGAAATGGACAGGTCAGGTAATTAATGAGTTTCCTCCATGAATATTCATAAGCAATTGTCTTGATTGAACCCAGTACCTTCACATGCTGGGTGCACGCTGGGTGCCCCAGCTACATTCCAGCCCTATTTTATTTTTATTTTGAGACAAGGTCCAACCAAACTGCCTCAGCTGGCTTTAAACTTACAATTCTCCTGCCTCAGCCTTCTGAGTAGCCGGGATTATAGACATGTACCACTATCTGGCTAACGATTTTGTTTTTGTCTACACACATCTTTTTTTGTTTGTTTGTTTTTGTTTTTTTAAGACAGGGTTTCTCTGTATAGCCCTGGCTGTCCTGGTCCTGGAGCAGACCAGGCTGGCCTCAAACTCAGAGATCTGCCTGCCTCTGCCTCCCAAGTGCTGGGATTAAAGGCATGTACCACCACCGCCCGGCAAGATTTGGTTTTTGGCAAAAAAGAGTCTCCCTATGTGGACCAAGCTAGCCTAATGCTTATTGTATAGTGCAAAACTGGCTTTGAACCTATGATCCTCCTATATCTATGGTTGTGTACTGGGATAATAGCTATAGGCTACTATGCCTGATTAAAAAACGCTGACCAATAAGTAAGTACTGTACATATTTGTGGGCTGCATGCAATGTATTTCAATATAAGTACTGATCATATCAACAAAATTAGCCTTCCTAAGACTTTATCACTTTTTTGTGTTTAGAGAACTCAAACTCCTCTGGAAAGACATTCCCCCCCCCCACACACACATATAATAATATTTTACAATACAGTTTTACCCAGAAATGCTAAGAGCATTCACATTTTATAGCTTGACATATGTGGACTTTATAATATCCATACCATAATACACTTAACTCTAATTCCTGAATTGCCATTTATGGGATTTTTAAAAAGGCTCACAGGTAGGATCAGAGGAGGAAAAAGGAATATGTAAGTTTGTAGAAGCAACTGAAAGAAAAAAAACCACAGGAAAGTCAGTAGTGTAATCTCTTCTATCTCAGAAGAAGTGGTGCTGGATTTGGGGGGATGATTGCCATGAACTAATAGTGTCCTGTTCAGAACACTGACTGGAGTCCTGGCATTGACAGTCCCCTTTCAGCCAGACATGGACCATGGGTCTCCTCTATACCCAAGTGTGATTGTTTGTATATGCTAGGCCCAGCGAGTGGCACTATTAGAAGGTGTGGGCCAGTTGGAAGAGGTGTGTCACTGTGGGTGTGGGCTTTAAGACCCTCATCCTAGCTGCCTGGAAGCAAGTATTCTGCTAGCAGCCTTCAGATGAAAATATAGAACTCTCAGCTCTTCCTCCACCATGCCTGCTTAGTTGCTGTGATGTTCCTACCTTGATGATAATGGACTGAACCTCTGAACCTGTAAGCCAACCCCACTTAAATGTTGTCCTTAAAAGAAGTTGCCCTGGATGCCAGGCGGGGTGGTGGTGGTGCACACCTTTAATCCCAGCACTTGAGAGGCAGAGGCAGGCAGATTTCTGAGTTCGAGGCTAGCTTCGAACAGAGTGAGTTCCAGGAAAGCCTGGGCTACACAGAGAAACCCTGTCTCGAGGAACAAAACAAAACAAAACAAAACAAAACAAAAGAGTTGCCTTGGTCATGGTGTCTGTTCACAGTAGTAAAACCCTGACTAAGACACCAGGTCTTTTAAGGACCATATGAACAATTGCAAAATTGAGTGTGTGCCCTTCTTACTAGCTTCTAGACTAGACTTTCTTTACTTAACTGGTCAGTTTTTTTCAAGCCTGCATTCATCCAAAGCACATGCCTGACACTTACTCGAGGGTATATTTACGTGTGTGGGGGGGATTTGTCCATTTGCTTATGGTGAAGGCAGGCAACAACAGCATGTCTCTCGTGGGCAATTAACTTCTGGCCTCCTTCTTCATTTTCTTTTGTGTAATGCATGGCTCTACCAACATCCTCTTCCTTTTGCCCTTGCTAGGAAGAAAGTTTTGATGTTTGTTGCTAATGCCATTTTGGCCAGTCTTCTGCCAGATAGATCAGTTCATATTAACCCAGGCTGGAGTTGGTCCTGATGTTTTAGAAGCATGGTGTACTTTCATTCTGAATGCTTCTCACCTCATCTTGGGCTTCCATTTTGTCATTATCCATCTTCTTGGGCATCTGTGTACTTTATTCCAATGACCTTTCTCAGACTGCCAGTCAGTGCTGAGGTGGCTGCTGTGAGATGTCACTAGGATTTTATGACCTTGGGATGAAGGGCAGATCTGTCCTAGCTCAGCCTTGTTTCTTCCCCTCATGTGCTTGACCAAGTGTCTCAGCTTGGAGGATTAGCATCCTCTCGTGGGATCTAGGAATAAGTTTAATAAGGTGTCTGTATCCTGTGTAGAAATAAAAACTACCTTTTATGTTCCTTTTCCCTAGTTCTCCCATTTATACATATGTGTGTGTGTGTATATATATATATGTGTGTGTGTGTGTGTGTGTATGTATGTATGTATGTGTGTTCCTGTGTATGTGATTGTTCGTTCATGTGTGTGCAGGTGCGTATGTACATTTCTACATACATGCATATGCATACATGGAGGCCAGAGGTTTCCTTCATCAGGA
The DNA here is from genome assembly GCF_008632895.1 of Mastomys coucha. Lineage (NCBI taxonomy): Eukaryota > Metazoa > Chordata > Mammalia > Rodentia > Muridae > Mastomys > Mastomys coucha. The sequence goes on along the minus strand of NW_022196896.1, from coordinate 67,390,011 downwards.
AATGTCAAACTTGTCATTTCTTTCCTAAATATTTATTAGTTTTTAAACTACGCGTGTTGTGTGGGTCTGTGTGTGCCTACATGCACATGTGCATATGTGCACGTAAGTGCCAGGGCCGGAGGAGGCCAGGATCTCCGTGGAACTGGAGTTACAGGAAGTTGTGAGCCACCCGGTAAGAGTGCAGAGACTGAACTGGGACCTTCAGCAAGAATACCAAGCGCTCTTTACCACGGAGCCATCTCTATGGCCCCTCCACCTTGTTTATGGACACTGTGTCTCATTGGGCCCCAGGGCTCTGGAATTAGGCTAGGCTGACTGACCCATGGGGCCCAGGTATCTGTCTCTCTCTGCCTTCCCCACACTAGGATTACCTATGTGCACCACCATGTTCTGGCAGCTTTTTATTGGGTCGTGTTGTTAGTCAAGCTCAGGTCTTCCGAAGCACATAGCACACACTGTAATTTAACTTTAGAAATCTCTCAATCACAGTCCTTCTCTTACTGCTGAAGTTTAATTTTCAAAGCTTAAACATGATTCGGGGTGTAAATATAAAGTGAACATGCACTGAAAATTCTTTTCAACTCTTTAATTGGGAAAACCCAGTAAAATGTTAAGATAAGTTCAAAGGAGAATTTGAAGACCAGGCAGATGAATATATGATTTAAGGCATTATATGAATTCATTACATATGAATATAGTAAGGTATTACAGTAAACAAATTACCTATAAAACATTGTTATATAACATTATATACAAATTGCGTGTATATTTATATTCTAATCATGTCAGGAGGTCTCCCTCTGAGACAAGGTCTTACTATACAGTCCTGCTGGCCTGGAATTTACAGAGATACTCCTGTCCCTACCTCCCAAGTGCTAGGATTAAAGATATGGCTGTTACCTAGGGTATCGATATGGACCAAAGTGTACTTACATTGCATTATTTGTATTGCTGTTTTCTACAAAATACCCTTTCAAAACATTTAAAAAATTATTTTGCTTGTGTATATAATAAATACATGTATATGTGGGTGTGTGCACACACATATGGAAGCTGGACCCTGATGTCAGGTGTCTTCCTTAATTGCCCTTTAGCTTTTAAAATGGTTAATTCTCTTTTTTTTAAGGGTTATTTATCTTTCCAGCCCCTTTAACTTAGGTTTTTTGAGATGGGATCTCTTGCTGAGCTCTCTGAGTTGGTTAGACTGGCTGGTCAGCATGTCCCAGGGTCCTTCCCATGCCTGTTTCCCCAGGGCTGTGGTTATAACCATGTGCCACTGGTTTTCTTATATTGATTCTGGGAGATTAAGGTCAGTCCTCATGCTTGTACTGCAAATAGTTGACTGAGTCCTTTCCCAAGTGTCCCAAGCCCTAAGTTTTAAAAAGATTTTGGCATATGTGTGCATATTCATATACATTTCCCCAAATTCTTTCATTGCTCTGATAGATCATATGTATGAACATAATAATTGTGAGTATGTAAATATTTGTAAATATTGCTGACTCTAATTTTATAATTCAGTGGCCTGACACTCTAGAATATGAGCCATATTTGACCTTCAACTTCTTCCCAATCTGTATGGGAAGGGTTTTTCAACTCCGAGGTGACTTCCCTTCTCAAACTGACCTTGCATTCTCCTCCCACGGAGACTCTGTTTTGAGGTCCTGGAGTGAATGTGCATGTGGTTATGGGTAGGTTCTAAGCAAAGGCTGCAGTGACTCTCAGGTTTCTCTGTAAGTGGAAGCTGGGATGGGAGGCTTGGGTTTGGGGAATTGGCTTTGTCTGTGTCAGTCCAAATATTTCCAAAATGTATCTATTACCTTACACGTTCCCAGTCATATCCCATTCTTTTTTTTGTTTTGTTTTGGTTTTTCAAGACAGGGTTTCTCTGTGTAGCCCTGGCTGTCCTGGAACTCACTCTGTAGACCAGGCTGGCCTCGAACTCAGAAATCTGCCTGCCTCTGCCTCTCAAGTGCTGGGATTAAAGGCGTGCGCCACCACCGCCTGGAGTCATGTCCCATTCTTAACAAGGGAGCTTGCTGAAGTTAGATGGGATCCTTTGTCCCAGTTCTATAACCCACACAATTATATTTAAGATAATAAGATGACTTGGCCAATCCTGTGGCCACACAGATAAGAACTTCTTTGAAATTTTATCATATCTGTACCTTGAGATGGGAATTTAACATTTCATGCTTCCTTCTCTCTCTCTCTCTCTCTCTCTCTCTCTCTCTCTCTCTCTCTCTCTCTCGTTTCTTTCTCTTTATTTCATTGTTTCTTTCTTCCTCTTTGTTTCTTTGTTTCTTTCTCTTTATTTCATTGTTTCTGTCTTCCTCTTTGTTTCTTTGTTTCTTCCTTTCTCTTTCTTTCTTTCTTTCTTTCTTTCCTTCTTTCCTTCTTCCTTCCTTCCTTCCTTCCTTTCTTTCTTTCTTTCTTTCTTTCTTTCTTTCTTTCTTTCTCTGTTTCTTTGGTTTTGTTGTTGTTGTTGTTGTTTCTTTCTTTCTCTCTCTTTCACTCTTCAGAGCAGTCTCAAACAGCCATCTCATTGTACTCACCATTGTTGCCATGGCAATCACATTTAGCAGCAAGAGCCCTTGAGCCTTGTTCTTTACCCACTCCTCACACCACCATCAGGGCTATTTGGAGTAATCCTGCTGCCTGTGAACGTCATAGGTTACTAACATACTTGTGTTTCCTGTGCACAGTTAACTCAGTCAGACTTCTTTGTCAATAAACTGTTTCCTGAGTTCATTCCTGGTATCAGGCTGGGATGGTCCTGTCTAGAACCAAAGTGGTTGGAAACAACTTGATCCAGCACAGATGTAGTCGGAATCAAGGAAACAACCACAGTCTTTTGCTGGGATGAGGCTTACAAAGAACTACAAACCAGAATGTTTAAGTAGAGATTCACTATCTCTCAGTTCTGTATGTAGAAGCCTAGAATCAAGTCACTGGGGTTGGTAACTTCTTAGGATGCTCCAGGCTCTCTCTGAGCACCTGCAGTTTACTTAATACTGCAATGGCATTTCTCTATCAGCATATGTTATTCTGTGCCTGCTCCAACTTCCTCCTTTCATAAGGATCCCACTCACTGTACTAACATCTACTATCTTAATAATCTCATCTGACTAATTACGTCTGCATGGATTCTATTTCTAAGTAAGTCATGGTCTGGGGTGCTGGGGGGCTGTTAGAGGGCCAACCTAGATCTAGAGGTACAATCCAACCCAAGATAACACCATCAAGGGGTGATTGGTACCCAGAGGTGACTGATAGGAGGATGCTGTGTGAGCCTGTGATGTCTCTTCACCAGTCCCCCTGGAGCTGTCTGAGTTCTGGGAACCAGACTGCAAGAACAGCGGTCCTGCTTCCAACCACTGAGCCATCTTTCCAGCCCCCACTCCTCTTGCCTTTAAAATATGATGGGGAAGCGCTTAATAGTTACAACGTGAGTGACTGTGGATGGGTCAGGAGAGTTTACATTCAGTTAAGAACCGCTGAAATTCACTGTGTGTGTGTAGCAGGTCTGGTCTGGTTCTGCTGCTATCACAGAATACTGCAGAGTGAATAATTTATAAAGGATAGAAATGTGTCTCACAGTTCTATAGGCTGAGGCATCCAAGGAGCCTTTAGGCTTGACCTTGTGGCAAGCCCATGTGCTTTTCTTTTTAAGCTCTAATCTAGCAAAAGGTGTTCTCTAGAGCTTTCTCAACCTGTGTCTCCAGCACCTGAACATTCCATTTGTGCATCCCCGTGTCCTCGGCCCGTGTCAGTTTTCTATGTCTATTTTCCCATCCGTGAATCTTTAGGGCAGGTGTATAGTAGTACCCACCAAGATTAAAATATCCCATCCTACAGGGAAGCTCCTTAAGCAAGAAGGTAAACAAATAGGTCCAGGAAGTCCCTGAAAGTGTCTAACGTCACTAACCGCCCCCCCCTTCCTGCCAGAATAACAATAAAAGCCGAGTCCCTCTCAGATGCAGTAGAGCAAGGCTGCAAAGAAGACTCTTAAAACCAGAACCGCTGCCTGGAAGAAGCAGATACCAGCCCATCTGCCTGGAAGACGGTTAGACCAACCGAGGTACCTAGAAAGGACACTCTCCAGCCCCCAGGCTCTTCACTGTGCTTCTGCTTCCCAGCTTTGTGAGCTGTCACCAATGCTGGGGTGGACTTTGGTGATGCAGCTGTCTTTGAGTCATTTCTGGTCTTCTAAGTAACCTCTCACCCAGATTCCTGTAAGTAACCTCAAGAAAATGCATTGGGTTACCAGGTTGGAGGACTTTGGTGGCATCCACACTTTGGCCTGTCATGGGATCGGTATCTGGGGTGAGTGGGCCTATCTTGTCACACAAAAGCACTAATATCCAACTCACCTCTATGGTTCTAGCCTGCAGTGCTTCTGAGAGCAAAGGGTGCCTGGGAATGTTTCGTGGACGAATCTTTCCTTGCCATCCATTCCTGACTCTTTTGACTCTGGTGTAGCTCCAAGCCTCTGATCCTTCCCAGGACGGCTTCTACTTTCCAGTTCTGTCCTACTTAACAACTACATTTTTTGTCCTTTTGTCAAAACCCAGGGACTAAGGGACCCTCTCCTCTCCCTTTGGATCTAACTGTCTCCCCACAGAGAATACTTGGATCCCTTTCCCTTGGTCTTTTCAAAGACAGTTAACACGTATCTATGTCTACTATGGCCTAGAAGAAATATTTATCTAAAACCCTGCATCCACATGTCTTCTCATTACTATTACCTGCTCCCATGTTCGTGTGTGTGTGTGTGTGTGTGTGTGTGTGTGTGTGTTAAACATTTTCGCAGAATAGACACAAGAACTTTGTTTCTGTGGAGAGGACCCGCAGGGGTGAGTCTCATAGTGGTGCCTTCTAGCTTCTATGTCTCCAAGGGACATTCAGTGTTCAGTATGGTCTGCTGCTTGCCTCAGGTTGCTATGCCACTACATCTCAGATAGCTCAGTTGGATCCTTACAAAAGCATGAAAAAATATTCTGTGGGAGAAATAATAAGTGGGGGCTGCCAAAAATGACTTCTGCTGCCAAGCCTGATGACCTGAGTTGGATTCCCAGGATCCACATGATGGAAGCCAAGAACTGACTCCTCAAAGTTGTCTTCTGACTTCCACGTGCCAAACTGTCTCTCTTGACCGTGCCCCTCACCAATAAATAAAATGTAAGAAAGAAGAAATGTAAATGTTTGAATTAACGGAAAACAATTTCTCTGACCCTGTCCTCCCTTGCATACATGGACTAAAAAATGTAGCATTGTGTATGCACGGTTATTATGTGTTAATTAAAAAAAAATTAAAGAGCGCAGTATTTAAAAAAAAAATCCAGATACAATAGTCTCCGATTTCAGTGTTAGCTTTTGGTTATTTGAAACACACTCGAGTTTACTGGCGTGCATTGTACTTCCCCCAAGGTTAAGACTGGGTTGGGCAACCTGCAGCTTGGATAACAAGATGTCTTTTCCCCCTAGGTCCTTCCTCCAGCTATTAAACCAGGAGCGTGGAGACAACTCGCGTAGTCGCTCGCTTCCTCCCGGGAAGGAGGGGATTCGTCCTGGAGCCGAGGGAGGAGATCTGGCAGCGGCTCCAATTTCCTCCCGCCACTCCGGAACCCTGGCGGGGAGCTGCAGGGACTAGGAAACCAGGGAGGCGCCACTGGAGCTTCGGGGAGGGCGTGGCTTCGAGGTGGGCGGGAACGCGGCGGGTGGGCGGGCCCTAGCCGGGGCGGGGCCACGGCGGGCAGCGCGGGGTGAGCCCGGCGAGCCGTGGTCTCGACGCTCCGGGGCTCGGCAGGCGCTCCCGCTGCTGTCTCGGCGCGCATTCCCCGCCGCCTCCTTCCAAGTGGGCTCGGCCCAGTGCGGCCGGCGGCTGGGGCAATGTGAACCGGGTCCCGCGGGCGCGGCAGGTTCGCCGCGATGTGGCTCAAGCCCGAGGAGGTGCTGCTCAAGAACGCGCTGAAGCTCTGGGTGACCCAGAAGAGCAGCTGCTACTTCGTCTTGCAGCGGCGCCGCGGGCACGGCGAGGGGGGCGGCCGCCTCACCGGTAAGGGGCGCGCGCGGCGGCCCGGCCCGGCCTCTGTCCCTGCCGCCCGGCCGCGTCGCAGGTGGTGTCTCGGTGGCAGCCGACGAGGCCAGCACGGCCCTGCCTATGGCTTGTTTTCCTTTCTCCTGCGTTTCTCACGCGAGCTCCGGCCGGGTTTGGAGCTCAGGGACCCACGGGCCGGGAGAGGCAGGTGCATCTGGTGTGACCTGGCTCGCGAACGCTGGAGACGCAGCTTCTAGAGCTTGCCCCAAGGCAGCGAGATCGGGGCGCCCTAGGGCCCCGCCAGGTGACAGAAGGGTGCGCCCAGGCAGGCCGGGACTTGGCCATCTGGACGCAGCTGTGGCTCCAGGTGGTGTTGCAGCTGCGGACCTAAGGCTAGATCGTCGCGGGGCTCTAGAGATCCAGGACTTTCTGGCTCAGGGGGCGGGAGCTGTCTTCGCTTCGAGGGGAAACTGAGGCACTACAGTTGGAAAGCGAACTTAAGCGTGCCGCTTTTGTTTCCCCTTTCCATGTCTTCTGAGCAACGATAGAACAAAAATATGATAGGCTTTGAAGTTGCCCCCAAACAAGGCATTTTCCCCTTCTAAAAGTTATAACTCAAAGCTGTTAGAGATTGGGATCAGCTCGGTTATTAGCTAGAGCACCTGCTCGGCCGGGGAAGGGGAATTGTCGTGTTTTTGCCTAGGGGGTCAGAATGATTCCTTTGGATAAGGAGCTCTGGTAAAAGGGACTTTAGATGATGGGGTCCTTTCAATAACCTTCTGAATGGCGCTGAGGGGTCAAGAGACCTAAACTGTGCGCTCGGGTTAATTGCTGGTGACTGTCTGCACTTGGGCCAGTCTGGAGATGGCCCATTGGGAGCAGAGTCTGTTTGGAGAAATGAGGAATATGCTTCTACTTAAAATCATGTATTTTAGCTTCAGGGAAAGCTAGGTGTAGGGTGGGGTCGGGGTCCACGATGACAGCCGAGACTCTCCTGAGAATCCTCCCGAACAGCAGGGACAACTTGTGCAGCAGGTGGGCTTCGTGGGGCAAGTTACTGTAGAAGGAAGGAGGCCATGGAGCCTTTTGTGAGGCCCTGGGCAGCACTATGGGGTTTATTTAGTGTTGGACTGGAGAACAAGAACTTGGTAGCATCCTACAAAGCGTAGCAGAGGCCAAGTGGCTGGAGAGGGCTATGTATGTACAACACTGGGGACGCTGGCTTAATTTATGGTGGATTAAGTAGAGTATCAGATGTGTTAGTCATCTGTTGCAGAGGGTGACTGTAGGACAGGAGACTTGTAAACTGGGAAGTAGGAAAACAGTTTGTTCCTCAGACACTTTCCCCGCAGCCCACCCACCCACTTAATCCACTGACCCTTTGGGGTGTGTGATGTGCTTACTGCCTTGGGAAGGAAGCAGTGGGACAGGTGAGTCAGGGCCTGCAGTCTTCAGATTATTCTCCATCTAGCAAGATCCAGATGTGGAGGGCGGAGCTGCCTATCAGTGTTGCATGAGCTTCAGAGAGTTTATGACTCAGATGTACAGAGTTCGTTTGTAAGGAGTTCAGAGAGGGCAGTGGTGGCGCACGCCTTAAACCCAGCACTTGGGAGGCAGAGACAGGCAGATTTCTGAGTTCGAGGCCAGCCTGGTCTACAAAGTGAGTTCCAGGACAGCCAGTGCTATACAGAGAAACCCTGTCTCAAAGGAGTTCAGAGAGGTGTGGACTCCATCCTCCTGCAGGTCGTATGTTGTTGTGATACCCGTGGCTTTGGACTTCTCTGGTGTCTCCTTTGTCTAGATTTTGTGAATATGCGGAAGCTTCTCTCTCCTCTTGTAGACACGGGTTACAATGTATAACCCAGGCTGGGTTAATTCATGTTCCTGTTGCCAGGCGCATGCCACCCTGCAAAAAGATAAAGGGAAAGAAGGAGAAAGTCTACCGAGAGAGAAGATACTTTGTTTCTTAGATGCCCTTTGCAGTGTGACTCTTGACCTTTGAACATTTATTGAGCAACCCAGACTTAGTGTATTCCCTTTGAGCTTGTCTTCACTTAGCCATGCAGGAATGCTGGACAGTCAGGAGTGATGTGCCACCTGGCATCTTTGGTCTGGCAATTGTTGGGAAACATGGAAATGCAAATTTTAGCAATGTGACAGTTTATGGGCTTTATTGTGTTTAAAGGAAATAATAGGGGCTAAGATGAGTTGAAGCTGGTTCTAGACTTCTTTTTGCAAAAAAAAAAACAAAAAACAAAAAAAACCAAACAAACCAAAAAACCCAGTAGACTGGCTAACAGTCTGAGGTAAAAGAGACAGCTCAGTAATCTTTTCCTCTTATTGTTATGTTAAATTTGTTATTAGATAGTAGGAGTTTTGGCTTACAAAAGTCCAAAGGTTAAAATAATTTGGATTGCCCATTTTCACAAACACAAACTTTTGTCTGAGGATTACAATATACCCTCTTACATGCGTGTTTTCCCCCTCTCTCTCCCTCTCTCCCTCTCTACCCCCTCCCCTTATACATGCCTCCATTTTTTTCTCTCTTAATTTCTGATTCTCTGACTTAGTTTTCACTTTTCTACTGCTGTAACCAAATACCAGCTGACCAAAGAAACCATTTACTGGGGGCTTGTTGTTTCAGAGGGTGAGTCCATGACCATCATGGTGGGGAGCAGGCATGAGGTAGGCATGGTGCTGGAGTAGTAGCTGAGAGCTCCTATGATGAGATAACTACCAGAGGCAGAGAGGTAGAGGGAGACAGAGACAGAGACAGAGAAACACACACACACACACACACACTCACAGAGAGAGAGAGACAGAGACAGAGACAGAGACAGAGAAAGAGAGAGAGGCAGAGCGACAGAGACAGAGAGAAACAGAGAAAGAGAGAGAGACAGAGACAGAGAGAGACAGAGAGAACTGGGAATGGCTTGAGCTTTCGAAACCTCAAAGCCCACTCCCGGTGACAGACCTCTTCACCTTTTAATCCTTCTCAAACAGTTCCACCAACTGGTGACCAAACCTTCAAATATTCAAGACTGTGGGGACCATTTTCATTCAAACCATATTCTCTCATATAATATGCTTATGTTTTCTCTGGATATTTTACCTTTCTTAAAAAATATTTTTATTTTATATGCATTGATGTTTTACCTGGTGTGAGGGTGTTGGGTCCCCTGGAACTGGAGTTACTGACTGCTGTGAGCTGCCATGTGGGTACTGGGAATCGAACCTGGGTCTTCTGGAAGAACAGCCCAGTGCTCTTCATCACTGAGCCACCTCTCCTGCTCCTGAGATGTTTTCCTTGATTAAATTGCCTGTTTGTAAGGGTAGGCATTTTACCTTTGGTGCTTGGTTCACAATGTAGGCTCAGTGAACGTTTGTAAAAGGAATAAGTGGACAAAACATGTCTGAGCCGTCTCTTTGGGGTGCAAATTGGGTTCCAGTTGCCTTGTGACTGAGGCTATTGGACAGGAGCATCCTCTGCCTCCTCTGGGCTTCCGGTTTACCTGTCAGCTGACCACTGTGGGAAGCTGCGATTGGTGAATGGGGTTGTACTCTTTAGCCTCTCCTGCCTTCTTTATTTTTGGAGCTCTTACTTTGGTGGTTAGGGGAGGGACCACAGCACTGACTTCTCAGGTAATCTGACTAAGCAAGGGTGGGTACCCTTACCACCTCCTGGGACCCATTTTTCTTTGAGAGGAGGGGTGGCTAGAATGTGAAATCCTGGCCCTGGGAACTTCTGGGTGGCTGCCACATCAGGGTCAGGTTAGAACACGGTGAGGTATTTCCAAAGCTGTGCAGGCAGAAGCGGTTTTGCCACCCTAGGAAGGAAATAAATGTAGGCAGTGTTCACTTGGATACAGTCTACAGCCCATGGGAATATTGCTTATGAAAGTTCAGTCTACTCTGGGAGAACAAAGAGCCAGCAAGTAAGCACGTGGGAGGCAGAGGACAGAGAGAGCATCCACCATCTCTGCCACCTCCCCCAGGTCTCTCTGAAACACTTACAGCAGTATGGATAAATGAAACTCTAAAAGCTCAGGTATCCTAGACAAGATCTCCCTGCCTTAAAGATTTTATTTTACTTTTTAGTGTTTGGTTCTGCGCATTCCTCTATAACCTTACAATTGTTAAAGAGCCTGGCTATTATAAACTCACAACTTGAGTAAGTTATTGGTGTTTTCTGATTTGCAGAGTGCTGACCATAGCCCCTGTCCAATTACTGCACTTGTAACTATCTAAAGAGGATCAGGGAAGGGAGTAGGGGAGAGTGGAAAATAATGGATAATATGGGCTTTGGAGTCACAATTAAGTCAGCTGGGTACCAGTGTGGGGCGGGAGGCCTGAGCTTGGTTTATCTAGTCTTTGGAGCCAGAGTTGTAACTCTGTTAGAAGGGTTAAAGCTGTAAGCTGGTGAAGTTACTTTAGAAGGTTACAAGTGGTTCTGCGTTTCTTTCCACCTGCACAAGGATTCCCCAGGAAAGTGTTAGAGTTAAGCGGGATAATTAATTACTCTTCGTCATGCTTAGCTCCTAGTAGGTTGGAAGACAAAAAGAAAAAGAAAAAGTAACATTATGGGGCTGGAGAGATGGCTCAGCGGTTAAGAGTACCGACTGCTCTTCCAAAGGTCCTGAGTTCAAATCCCAGCAACCACATGGTAGCGCACAACCATCCATAATGAGATCTGACACCCTCTTCTGGAGTGTCTTTAGACAGCTACAGTGTACTAACATATAATAATAAATAAAATCTAAAAAAAAAAAAAAAAAAAAAAAAAAAAGAGAAAAAGTAACATTAAAAGAAATGAGTATATGAGGGTTTCTGAGAATAAACGTATGAAGAAGTTTGTTCTATTATGAGAGATGTGGGCCTGGCCTGGGACTCTGTGGCCTAAGCTGATCTAGATCTAGAAGTGGTCTTCCTGCCTCAGCCTCCCAAGGGCTAGAATTACCAGCCTGAGCCATCATGCCTGGCTTCCTAAATGCAATTTAAAAATTAACACATTAAAATCATTGCTGGGAAACATATTGCCCATTGCCAATGGAAAGGCATTTTTGCAGCCTGTGTGGATTATACATGCAATCCCCATGCCAGAGGGAGGGAGGCAGAAGCATTATTAGGAGCTTGAGGATAGTTTGAGGATAGCCCTGGCTAAGTTGTGGAGTGTATCCATCCTGGCTAGAGTAAAACCTTGCCTCAAAAGTAAATAAATAAAACAAAAACAAAGCCCAAATCAAACCAACAACAGTAAAGGAGGAAAAGGTATTTTTCCAAAATTTGGTACTGGGCTTCCTAGATCACGTACAAAGGACGCCAGCCTGGGTCCTTTCGTGGACTGTGTTGGCAATTTGGACATGAATGAAGACAGAGTATGCTGTTGTGTTTTTTTGTTTCATTTTTGTTTTTTGTTTTGTTTTGTTTTGTCTTTTTTTTTTTTCCTTTCTGGCTAGTATCATGGCTAGTTTTAATTCTCAACTTAAAAGTACACAACTTAATTCACAACTGAAAATTATCTGGAAGAAAGTCTTTTTTTTAAAAAAAAAATTTATTTTATTATTTTGCATGTATGAATGTTTTACCTGTATTATGTCCACACACCTCATGCATGCTTGGTACCAGAAAAGATGGTAAGCCTCCATGTGGGTGCTGAGAATCAAACCTGGGTCCTTTAGAAGAACAAGGGCTCTTAACTACTGAGCCAACTCTTCAGTGTGTCGAAGAAGATCTTAATGAGAGAGTGCAGGCCTATGGGCATGTATGTGAGGTTTTTGTTTTTGTTTTTAATACTTGGTTAATTGAGGTTGGAAGAACCACCCTGAATATGAGTGGCATTGTTTTGAGGGTGGGACTCTTTTTTTTTTTTTAACTTATTCACTTTACATTCTACTCACTGCTCCCCTTCCAGTCACCCCCTCCCACAACCCTTCCCCTCAAACCCCGCCTTCTCTGAGAGAGTGCCCCCCCTCCAGTATCTCACAGCCCTGGTACATCAACTCTCTGCTAGGCAGCTGGAAGAACATCTCCCACATATAGGCAACAGCTTTTGGGATAGCCCCCACTCCAGCTGTTCGAGGCCCACATGAAGACCAAGCTACACATCTGCTACATGTGTGTGGGGAGGCCTAGGTCTAGCCCATGGATGTTCTTTGGTTGATGACCCAAGGGTCCAGGTTAGTTGACTCTGTTGGACTTCCCGTGGAGTTCCTTCCTATCCCCTTAGGGGCTGCAATCCTTCCTCCTATTCTTCCATAAGAGTCCCCAAGCTCCATCCACTATTTCGTTGTGGGTGTCTGTATCCGTCTGAGTCAGGTGCTGGGTGGAGCCTCTCAGAGGACAGCCATGCTAGACTCCTGTCTACAAGCATAACAGAGTATCATTAAGAGTGTCAGGGATTGGTACTTGACCACGGGATAGGTCTCAAGCTGGGCAAGTTATTGGTTCCCTCAGTCTCTGCTCCATCCCCAATTTCTTGTGGCCAGGATAAATTTTGGGTTGAAAGTTTTGTGAGTGGGTTGGTGTACTTCTCAACCCACTGGGTTCATACCCGGCTACAAGAGGTGGTATCTACAGATTCCATATCCCTAACGCTGTGAGTCACAGCTAAGGTCGCCCTCATTGATTCTTGGGTGCCTCCCTTGTCCCAAGTCTCTGTTTCATCCTGGAGATGCTTCCCACCTTCTCACCCCTGTCAGTTGCAGATTTCCGTTCATTTTCATGGCCATCTGGCCATCTCTCCTGTCCTTCCCCACACCCGATCCTGAACGCTGCCCCCCCCCCCTTCTCCTGCCTATTCCATCTCCCTCTCAGTCCCTTCCTCCATCTGCTTCTCGTGATTGTTTTGTTCCTCCTCCAAAGTGAGATTCAAGCATCATGGATTGTGTTTTCCTTCTTGTTTAGCTTTGGGTCTGTGGAGTGTAGCGTGGATATCCTGAATTTTGTGGCTAATATCCACTTATAAGTGAGTACATACTATGCATGTCCTTTTTGGGACTGGGTTACTTCATTTGGGATGATATTCCCAAATTTGATTAGGAGGGCAGGACTCCTACTGGTAGAAGTGTGCAAAAGAGCAAACTAAGAACAAATGAACATGCATTTATTTTTCTCTCCACTCGTATTTGTGGGTGTGAATGTAATAGCTTCAAGGTCCTGCCCTGATGCCTCCGAAGTGATGGACTGTAACCTATAACTGTGATGTCAGATGAACCCTCTCCCTAAGTTGTTTTTTGTCAGTCTGTTTTATTCTAGCACAGAAGTGAAACTTGGGTAGCAGGAACGTCTGGTATTGGCTGGGGACCCACTCAGGTAACTAGATTTCTTGGTGGGTTTCGTTTCCACCAACAAGGAGGATCTTTGGCTTAGCAGGGCAGCCTGTTGCACTGTGTGGGGGCCTCCACATTGCTTCTAGAATCTTCCTGTTTTGGTCTTGTTTCCCCAAAATACCATTAAGAAAGAAACCATAAATAGAGTAGTTTGAATTGGGTATACAAATCTGAAAAATGACAGGAACAAAATAATGGATGTAATCCCAGGGGCTAATAAACCATTAACAGAAAACTTGGTGGTTTCCAAGAACTGCCCTTATTGAGTGCACAGTAAGAGCAGAGATGATCAAAGCCATTCTTGGTATCTCTCCCCACCCCCAGAACATGGAAGGGGGAACAGTGCAGCCAGTGGGTTGGGCAGTGAGAATCCAGCCACAGGAAACTCCCAAGGACCAGCAAGTGTGAGCTGAATAGCCCTTAGCTTTAAGAGGACCAATTTCACATTAAGTTTTGATAGCATTGAGGAAGAGAGAGGAAACTATTGAAAATTAAAGTAGCAAATGCTACAGATAACACTTTGCTGAGCCAGGTTCCCCTGCTTGTCTAAACTGTTCATCAAATGTATCAAAAAGTAGCTCGAGTAGGTTTTCCTTCTTCTGGATGGTGGGCGGTTCCCCTTAGCTAAATCCTGGGCTTCTCCACCTTCTGCTCTTACAAACAGACCCAGGCAGTAATCTCTGCCCCTGGATTTTCCGGTTGTCCCCACTGGCTCATACAGAAGGCCATATGCCCCTCATCACCCCTTCTTCGTGGCTTTTCTTGTCACCCTGAATTCCATTTCCTGGGCATGTAGGACCTGCCCCTTCCCTACTGAGAAGTTGGGCCCTCTGGTCTTCTGGAAAATCTGCTTTTTACCTGTGTTACTTCTCAGCTCCTGGTGGTGTCGGCTGCCAACAGTCAACTAGAGAGTGACTGGTAGCAGGGGTTGGGGATGGAGTGGGGGAGTCCTGTCCCTTCTCTGTACTCTATCTGGCCGGAGTGGTTCTTGCCATTTGAACATGCTTAGTAAATATTTGTCGAGTGAATGAGCATCCAGGGAAATCCGCGATGGGAGCCTGTGAACTTCACCCTTGAAATGGAAATCTGCATGTTTTGAACATAGGAATGAGTAGCAGAACATTGTTTCTCACGTCTCATGCGAGCGAGCGAGCACGGGGTGTTGGAAGGACGGGTTGTTGAGTATTGGCAGTGCTGGCTGTTGGTTACACCTAGGTAACCTTACAGAAGTGATTCTGCTCTGAGCCAGACAAAGTTTCCAGCTTGGTAGCAGCCGGTGAACTGAGAGTCCTGTGACCTCCAGCTGTTAACTAAGTGCTGTGGCCCACCTCCCCTGACTGGTTTCTCTGACTGCTGTGGGGTTCTATCAGACTACTGGATTTTTATCTCTTTTCTTAAGATATCTCCTTTTCACAAAGGAAAGAAAAAGTAACAAGGAAACATCCTTACTGCACTCCTTTAGAAGACTGGTGCCATGCATCGTTCTGAGTATGGAATCTGTTGAGGTCCCTTGTACAATGCAAACATGGAGAATAAGCCATGGAGCCAGCCCTGAGTGCTGATCTCTGGTTAACGCAGGTCTATTGCTTCCCTTACCCTCTCCTGTGGTAACCATTGCCCTGAATTCTGTGTCACCTTGCTTTCCTTTATGGTTTCATCACTCTTATGTTTGTCCCTACGTAGTAGATGTTTAGTTCTGTATAATTTTGTAACTGTGTAATGGGAATCATGCTTTATTCAAGGCTTATGTATCTTCAGCAGCTTGGTTATCCATTTCCCTCAACAAGATGCCTCTCCGACATCAAACCAGGGTGTGTATAGCCAGAGTACACTCATTTTCAGCCATTTTGAGGCAGCCCATTGGCTGTCTATGCTATTTATTTATCTTCCTGCTGGTGGCTATTTGAATTAGTTGTTTTTACTATTGTACATATTATTGCTGTGAACATTTATTCCTTTAAAGATTTATTTTATTCCATGAATATGAATGTTTTGCCTGAATGTATGTATGTGCAGTATATGTATGTAGTGCTCTAGTCCGAAGGAGGCATCAGATCCCTGGGAACTGAGGTTGCAGATAGTTGTGAGCCGCCATGTGGGTGCTTGGAACAGAACCCTGGTCCTCTGCAAGAGCAATAAGTGCTCTTAACCACTGAGCCACCTCTCCAGCCCCCTGCAAATCTTTGTATAGTGTTCATACACGTGAAAGTTCCCGTAGAGACTATATCCATGAAGGTGGAACATTTTATGCTGCAGTAGCATACTTACCAGTATAAGTTTGGGTTTTCTCTTTTTCTCTGTTGGAATTGTACCCAGGGCCTTGGACATGTCAGGCAGGTGCTCTTGGGGAATTTCTTTTTCATGCTGTCCATCCTGTGTGTGTTGGCAGTAGCCTCTCTCAGGGAAGTCACTCAGCGGAGGGAAAAGGCTCTATCCAGAGTGTTTCCAGGATCAGTGAGCAGGGGAAACAACTTGGTAAATGTCATATTGGTTTCTAAAAGCTCTGTCCAAAGTAAAATATGGTCCTTTTACTTTGCTCTCTTGGTCATATGATGACCTGAACTTATTGTGGAGGTGGGATGTGGCCAGTGTGAGGCAGCTGAATCCTCCACTGCTCAGAGTTGACAGGTAGCGTCTACACTAAGGATTTGAGAGGCTAGGTGAGGTGCTAGAGGTCTGTAATCCAGGATGAGGGAGGCAGAGACAGGGTGATTGAGAGGTGAAGGCTAGCCTGGGCTACATGGTCAGGTTCCACCTCAGCAGCAAGAACCACCCAAATTGCCGTGGATCTGGTGTAGTGGCAGAGCCCTGAGTACTGTGTACAAAGTCCTAGGTTTGATCTCTGACACTGAAAATAAGAAAAAAGAAAATTCAAATAGTTCTGTGGGCGTGGGCATGGAAAAATGAAGGGGAGTACAGAGGAGGAACTGGAAGAGGTTGCTCTGTGCACAGGGGAGGGGAGAGCAAGAGGGGAGAGCTAGGAAGGGGAGAGGAGGGGAGAAGAAGGGAGGAGAAGGGAGAGTAAGGGAGGGGACTGAAGTGGAGGGGGGAGGGGAGGGCTGTCAGGTGAGGGTGAGATGGAGATTAGCTATTTAGGCTTATGTGCTTCTTTATGCACACCCATAGCTTTCATTAAACTAAGCAGAAGCTAAAACTTGGGAGAGCTTGGTAGGTTTCTGCCCAGCACCTCTGTGTGGGTGTTGGGGATCAGGAAGTTGATGGGACAATGTCCTGGCCTTGTGGTCGATTCTGTGTCCCCTCAGTGGGCTGTACTTAGCCTCCCCATGTTAAGCCTGTGAAGGGTGGGTTTCACACAGGCTTACACCTGTGTTCAGAAATGAGCTGACACAGTCAGGAATTTTCATTTAAACTTACAAGATAATCTACTCTAGATACGTTTTTCTCTCAAGAGAGGAAAGATGTTTAGATTTTCTCTCTTTGTGCCTCCTCCAGTCCCAGAGTGTTGACTCTGTCACGCAACATGCTTCTTCTAGGATCTCGGTTCCTAACCTGTAAAGCAATAATAACAATTATTACAAAATAGCCCAAACAGTGTTTGTATTGCAGAAGATTCCATGTATAAAACTGTTTTGTTTTCCATATATGCTGACAAAGTCAAATTAAGTACTTACAATCAGAGAGGAAGAAATTTCCAGACAGTAAATCATGATGCTACAAATGCTAGCGGATGCAGGGGGATATAGGAGACAAAATCAGGCAAAGTAATGCAGGCTGGAGGCCCATGAATCAGGTCTCAGGACCTGTGATCTCAACTGAGACCTGCAGGCTGTATGAGATGGGGTCAAAGGTTGAAGAAAATACGTCAGGAGACATGGAAACAGTATGTGCAAAGGTCCTGAGGCCATGGAGAGTCTGTTAAACTCGAGATTCCTGGGAGCTGATCTGTCAGCCCTGCAGTAGAGAAAACAATAAGAACCAAGGAGTAGCCAGAGGCACAGGAGAAAATCAGCAAATGTATTTTTCCTGAAGCTAAAGGGAAGTCTATGCAAGCAGGGAGGAAGGAATCCAGTTGCTCACAGTAGGGAGAAGGCTGGCCAGACGTGGGCAGGGGGCTCTGTAGTGTGGTTGGAACAGACTGAAATCTACTGGTCTTCAGGGAACAAGGAGGACACTGAGGGTGGTTGGTGAGTGTGTCTGAAATACTCTCGTTTTTCTTTTCTGGTTAAAGTTTATTATTTGTGGATACATAGTATCTGTGGAATGTCCAATCTCCAGGTGTGGTGAACCAGGGAAAGAGATGCCAGGCCTTAGATGGGCCAGGGACTGATTAGTCAGGGAGCAGGTGAGACATTCACACAAGGGGCCTTAGGTGCCATTTCCCAAGGAAGTTTTGCTTTTGAAATCAAGCCAAGTCCTCCGTACAGAAGAGATTCAAAGACTCTGTGAGCAACTTCCTATACGCAATAAACCACTGGTATCTCTCCTTGGCCCAAGCTCCTAACACGCCTATAATTCTTGTGTGACAGAGAGTCAGGAGCATGTTTTGTTCCAATAATTGCCCTCTGACCCGGGTTCCTGGCTCAGAGATCTTAATCCTTTGAGATTTCCTAGTGATAGGAGCATCTTTTGTTCTAATGAAACAGCCTGTGGGCTCCTGCATCAACCATTATCAGAAGCTTAGAGTTCTTGGCTCCTGCCCCATGGTCCTGGGGAGAGAAGAGGGCTGAGTTCAAACCTACAATCAATCCTATATGATGAAGCTTACATAAAAGTGCCTAAATTATAGGTTTCAGGGGTCTGCAGGACAGAGGCCATGTAGCCAGGGAGAAGGGTGCACCCCAACCTCACAGAGAGTACAGCTTATGGGCTTGGAATCATCTGGACCTCACCCCAAGACACTCCTTTATCTGTTTATTTATCTGTATCCTTTCTTATTATAAGTTCCTGAGTGCTGCGGGCTGTTCAAATCAATTATCAAACATGGAAAAGGACCCATAGCAATTCCTGGTTTATAGCTGATCGGCCAGAAGTACATTGCCATTGACATCTGAAGTGGATCAGTCCTGTAGGATGGTACCATTAACTGTTTGGAGCTGTCTTAGTTCTGGTGCAGTGTTGAGCATCCAGTTGGTCGGCAGGGAGCTGGAGAAGAACCCATGCTCATTTGGTGTGGAAACCCTTGTGGATAGGAATCACCTACCCAACTCAAAGAATTAACCAATCAAAATGGAGCTCAAGGTTATTGGCTTAGCACTAGACAGAAATCACATCACTGGGATGAAGGGACTCTTCGAGAAGAGTTTAAAACTTGGGGAACATGGGCTGAGGGTATGACTCAGTGGCAAAGCATACCAGAGACTCTGGATGTCCTTTGTGCTGTCTTGTCTGGGGTAGGTAGGTGATGGTAGCCATCTTCCCTGGCCTTACTTACAATGTGCTCAGGTTTCCTGCCTCAGCATCATAGATGTATTATGTTATAAATAATATAATAATAATATAATCAGGACTTAAGCAATGCAATTTATTTTTAGAAGGAAACTACAGGTTGGTTATCAAGTCTGCGACTCACGTGAGCTGACCGGGAAGCTTGGTTCTCCTGAAATGCCAAGTTAACTTGGGCACTGTGACACTCGCCTCACAGCAGGGATAGACTTACTGCTTTTGGCTGATGACTTCAGGGTTTTCAGTCCACATCTGCTGGCCCTACTGCTTGTGGGCCTGACATGAGGATTCATACCATGGCTGGGAACATGAGGTGGGGCAGGCAGCTTGCCTCCCAGTGACCAGCCAGGAGGGGAGGGAGCCCAGGAAAAGTACAGCCATTAGGGACACTCTCAAAGGGCCCTATTTTATCTAGGGAGCCCCACCTAGGTAAATCTTAAGGTAGCCTCTTAAGATTTCCAGAACCCATTGAAAGGCCAACAGCAGCTGAGGACCAAGCCTTCAAGAATGAGTCGGGGGAAGGGGCACTTCATAATTGATTTATAACAATTATTGAGTATTTCAGAGGGCTTTGAATATGTCTGTGGTCCGTCCATTGGCTGGCTGGGTGGGGGTGCAGGGAACTTTGTCTACAGAATGCTGGGCATTCTTCCAGTGGGGTTTGCCTAGTGAGGAATAGTTTAGAAAGGTCTCCTGGACTTTTTCCAGAAGTGGTATTTGAATAACAGAAACAGTTCAACCCCACGACCAGTCCAAGCTCAACCACAGAGAGAGGCTGTAGGGGGCATTGAACTGAAGTAGCCCCTGGGCTCTGCTGATGTTTTCTTGTTACAGTTAAGTGTATTACCTGATCAAGGCAGGAAGCTTGCTCTCTGAATCTGTAGCTTGAGATTGATCTCACCTGTGCAGGATCCAGGAGCAACACTCTCCGGCTGGTGGGAAGGGTCAAGTTGGGCGTTAGTAAATACAGTGAGTGTCTCCAGACTCTGCCTGTGGACCCCACCTTCAGTTTGCTTCCATCTGTAGCTTCTCTGAGACTCCTTAAGAAAAGAACATTTAAACACTCATTCAGGTTTCAGAACAGATAAGGCTTAGTGCCTGCGGGTTTAATGCCTGTTCCTGTGGGATTACTTTGCTAAATCAACATTCGAGACAAAGGTTGCTTGAGGTGAAAGCAGCCATAGACCTGCGCCACAGAGAGTGATTGGTGATTGCAGCTTGCTCTCTCCCAGTGACAGACAGGCCATGCTAACTGCGTTGTTGCTCTGGGTGTGCTGGCTGACACAGATTGCTGAATTTGATAAGTTAGACTTGAGACGCTCAGGCAGCTCCACAGCCGGAGGCCGGCGTGTTACCTGTGGTTTCTGTATTGACTGGGGAAGAGTTGTTAGGCTAGGACCGTGGTATACTGATGGCCATATATTTTACTGAGCAACAGTACTGATTTCTGTTATTTGGATGGGGGCTTGTAACCACAGGTCTATACTAAATGGATGCTGTTTCCCCTTTAACCTTTGCCCATCTTCATTTACCCAAGCAAAACGTTTAGATTTGGGAAAGAAAAGTGCTGGGAAGCCCGTTCGTTGTAGAGCCGGAGGAGTCTCTGCAGTGGTCATGTGTGTTATGGCCCGAGTTCATTTCCTAGTTTGAATCTTACTTCCATATAACCTGGAAAGCCAGGCATGAGCATTTTATATTAAAAACGGAAAGCTAAGTTAAGCTCTGGTAGAGGAATATAATTCACTGAGGCTAAGCATCAGTGCGGTCTGGGCACCTGCAGTGGGCTGAAGAGGCCAAGCCAATGTGGCTTTTAATTGCTAGAACAGCATTCCACGAAGGAAAACCTGTTGCTCCTTAACCATGGGGCAGCCAGCTGACTAGTTGATTGACTAAACTGTAGCCAATCCAGGAATTTTCTGTGCCTGGCTTCTGTTTCCCCTGCATGCCATCTGTCAGGTCAGGTTGCCTGTTAGCATTCTCAGAACCTGCTCTTGTTCTAGAATCCTTAGCTGTCCAGGTTGTGTGCTGTTTGATTGGTGTAAGGAATTGATAGCTTTGGCAAAGTGGGTGAGCTATGAAGCTAGGGCTCCAGTGACCCCTTCATTCCCCTCAGAGAACCAGATAACCAGCATAGGTGTCTCACGGGGCCTTGCACTGATGCTTGTTGGTCTTGGTGAGTTCTTTCCGGGCTTTTGGTAGCTCGATGGATTTATGGTTCAAATTCTGTGAGCTTGATACATGCTTTGGTCTGGTCTGGATGTAGAAGGTGTGACAGAAACCAGACTGGGTCCAAGGTGTCTAAGTCAGACAGGAATGGAGTTGGGTAGGACCGAGTTGGGTCATAGAAAGAGACCCTTATTGGTCTAACTGGCTATCCCTCTGCTGCATCCCCCAAAAAAACTCCAAACCAAGCTGAAGTGGGTTCAGTTAATAGGTTGGGCTTCTGGGAGATGTGAGGTTGGGGTCCTCTAGACCTAGGTAGTCTGGAACTCTGCCTTATGTTGCTCTGTCAGAGTTAGCCCATGCTGCTAGACAGCTCATAACTTTAGGGAGTGCCAGGGGACCAGCATGTGCTAGGGAGGGCATATGACCCTCTGGGGTTTGTGGTGATGCCTGGGTTAGGTAGAAACCGGGTATGGCCTAGGGTCTGGAGTATACCTCCATCTGGAACTCTAGCCAGTTTTATGTCTAAGAATTCCCAGAGCCTATAGCTCTCTCTTGAGGAATTGATAAACCTTACCAGAAATTACAGTGACCTCAGTTACAGGGTCTCAGTTCTGCTTTGGATAAAATCGTCTATTTATAGAGTACATTAGAGAAGGAAGAATCGGAATCCATGAGACAATGATGGAATTCATTAACACTACCGGTGAGACAGAATCTGTCTCAAGGCCAGACTGGCCTCTAACATGGTCTCTTCCAGTGCTGAATGTATGAAGCTTTACACTTTCGCTTTTTTGTGTGGGGTGTGAGGTATGAGTGAGCCAGAGTTTGGAGGACAGAGACAACTTTCTTGGGTCAGCTGTTTACTTCCACTGTATGGGTGCTGGGTTATAGGACTCAGACTGTCAACATAGTTGCAAGTGACTTTACCCAATGAGCCATCTCCACGGCTATTGGATATATCTCTTAATTAGCTCATAGAGGCCTTTAAAACCACTAAGTGGAGGGATGTTCATAGATATAGAACCCTTAGATCAGCGGGATCTGCTACCTTGAACAGTTTTCTTCAGCCTAGGGTAGTAAAGGATTGGTTGGAAGGTGCACTGTCTCTCCCTCGGATTCAGTTACAAGATCAGAGGCAGAGGAGACGCTGCTGGCTTCTGTGGTTTTCATACCAATCCTTAGGGATGGTGGCTCCCTCTCTCCCAACAGCCCGGGAAAGATGGAATCACTGAAAGTTTTTATAGCGGTCGCAAGAACAGCTCTCTGCAGCCTCAAACAGTTGACCATTTTTGTCTTGGCTTCCTCCCAAAGGCTTCTCTTTGTCTTGGCAGGGAAGTGGTGTTGGGTCTGAGGTCTGATCTACCACCATCCCCAGGCAAGGGAGGGAGTCAAGCAGAGCTCATTCCATGGAGGAAAGCTGAGTGGGCAGGAGGGTTTGTAAGGTGGGCTGCCTGGTGGTGATGGTTTGTATATGCTTGGCCTAGGGAGTGGAACTGTTAGAAGGTGTGGCCCCGTTGGAGGAGGTG
Organism: Mastomys coucha; assembly: GCF_008632895.1. Lineage (NCBI taxonomy): Eukaryota > Metazoa > Chordata > Mammalia > Rodentia > Muridae > Mastomys > Mastomys coucha. Next base: position 67,367,548 of record NW_022196896.1, on the reverse strand, counting down.
TGCCATTCTGGGTGTGGGCTTTCAGACCTTCATCCTAGCTGCCTGAAAGCCAAGTCTTCTCCTAGCAGCCTTCAGATGAAGAGGTAGAACTTCCTCCTGCACCATGCCTGCCTGGATGCTGCCATGCTCCAATCTTGATGATGATGGACTGAACCTCTGAACCTGCAAGACAGCCCCAATTAATTGTAGCCCTGATAAGAGTTGCCTTAGTCATGGTGTGACTTAGTGTCTTCACACCAGTGAAACCCTAACTAAGGTACTGGCCTAGGTGAAATGTCACCTGACATAAGACTCAGTCCTCCAAGGATCACTTTGAGGATCGCTGCCAGCTAAGTCTTTGTTGAATCTGTCTCTTGTTGGAGGGGACTTATCCTGGCACCTCGCTAGTTTTCTAGTGTTCTGAACTTTTTTAATCAGTATAGATATCTCAAAGACTATATTTCAGGGTAGTAGTTTTGAATCCTTTCAACAGCTCACTTTAAGCAGTCAAGCGTATTTAAGATGAACGTAAATTTGTTGAGGTTGTCACAGCTTTGGGAATATTGGACTTGAGGTATGTCTGCCACTGTGGTGTTAAATTCAGAGGCAGGTATGTGGGAAACGTGTCTGAGTCTTTTTGAAGGAGCTTAAACCACCAAAGCCTATGACAGATTTCAATGGGATCTGATGGTTGAGAGCCCAGGTGTCTTTCATGATTGGCGTGGACTGCCAGAGGCTGTTCAGAAAAAGAGCCGTTTGCTGCTTGCAGTGGGAAATGTGGGCTCTAACTGGGAAGCATCGAGTCATGAAGTATCAGGCATAGAGCAGATGCTCAGCCATCTATGTGTAACACTGTCTATGACGGCACTGGGAAATCACGACAAGGTGGATGTATGTAGCTCCTTCCCTCATGGGAGCCGTAGGAGAAACAAATGCAGGCATGAGGTACGAAAACAAGGGAGCTGTCACCTGCGCACACCTGCAGGAAAGTGAGGTGGTGAGCTAGGCGCCCCGTGCATCTCATGATTTTTGTTCTGCTTCATGCAAACTGGAGAGCTGCTTCCCTGTTGGATCAGTCAGTCCTAGTGACGGCTCACCGTGGTTGTGCAAAGTGTGGGAAAGCAGGGTGCACCTGGGTCTGTGGGTAGACAGGAGAACTGTATGAGGAGGAAAGACCTTTCCAAGGATCTCATGAAGTGATTGGTGTTACTTGCCTACCTATGTTTGTAAAACCACTCAAAATAACTTCCTTAGTCCCCGAGAGGTTAAGGTTCCTAGGAACTGACTTTTGATGAACAGGTGAGAGTTGAAACTAGAAACTGTTCATGTGTGGAGAGCGTAAGACCTGGTGTACTGGCTGGTTTTGTGTGTCAGCTTGACACAAGCTGGAATTATCACAGAGAAAGGAGCCTCCCTTGAGGAAATGCCTCCATGAGATCCAGCTGTAAGGCATTTTTCTTAATTAGTGATCAAGGGTGGAAGGGCGAATTGTGGGTGTTGCCATCCCTGGGCTGGTAGTCCTGGGTTCTATAAGAAAGCAAGTTGAGCAAGCCAGTAAGTAACATCCCTCCATGGCCTCTGCATCAGCTCCTGCTTCCTGACCTGCTTGAGTTCCAGTCCTGACTTCCTTTGGTGATGAACAGCAATGTGGAAGTGTAAGCTGAATGAACCCTTTCCTCCCCAACTTGCTTCTTGGTCATGATGTTTTTGCCAGAATAGAAACCCTGACTGAGACACCTGGCTCTGGGGGCTGAAGCTGCAAGTTAGAGAGCTATTCAAAATTAGATTTTGGTTGCTTTCATTGAAGTCTGGCTTGGGGCCATTTGTTCTGGTGTCACAATGGGACACAGGTTTGAACCTTATCTTCTTTTAAAGGGTGGGGGTCTTTTACTTTGTTTCCCTTTGAAATCTTGTATTTCTTTCTTTTTTAATTTAATTTTTTTATTCACCTTAATCCCGATCACTGCCCCCCACCTCCTGCTCACCCAATCCCACAATCCCTTCTCCTTTGAGAAGGTGGAGTTCTTGAATGACAGCTGCTCGGAGTGCCCCATAGTCTTATTTGATCAAAGATTTCTTTCTCTTTTTTTTTCTGAGGTGAGTTTCTGTTCTGTAACCCAGTCATACCTTGACCTCACAGAGTAGCCCAGGGGTGACCTTGAGATCCTGCGCCTCCTGACAGACATCTCCCAAGGGCTGATTATGGGAGCAGGAGCTGTCATGCCTGTCACACCTGACTTGATGTCATTTTGTTGAGTAAAATTTGTTGGGAGACTGTGCGTGTGGCCTCTACCCCTGTGTGGGCCCTGCAGACTGAGACAAGTCTTAGCAGCAGCAATGAGCCTTTGCCTGAAGGAGGCCAGGTATGGAGTTAACGAGGTTGTATCTAATCGCCTGATTGATTAAGCTGTAGCCAGTCAAGTCGTTTCCTATGCTTTGCTTCATTTTTCTGTCTGTAAGGTCCATACTGTCAGTTGGAGTTCTCAGAACTTGCTGTCGTCTGATAAGCTCCTCTCCACCCCCATTGACAGATTGTTTTTGTCTCGTTTTGTTTAGCATTCTTTAAGCAAGTGCTACTAAATGTGAACCATCTGAGGGATTTTCTTTAACAATTTACATAGTAGTATACTTGCTTTCTTTGAATTAGATTTTACAGGAATTTTATTTATAGTCTTTACAAAGCAAAGCCAAAGATTGGTTGTGTTGATGTCTGAATCTTCTCTTTCTTTTTTTTTTTATTTAATTTTTTTTACTTATTTACTTTACTTCCTAGTCAAGCCCACGTCCCAGTCACCCCCTTCCACAATCTCCTCCCCCCACTTTTCTTCTGAGCAGGTAGGTGTCCCCTTGGGTATCCCTCCCACCCTGGCACTTCAAGTCTCTGTGAGCCTAGGCTCATCCTTTCCCGCTGAGGCCAGACAAGGCAGCCTAGCTAGAAGAACATATCCCATGTACAGGCAACAGCTTTTGGGATAGCCCCAGCCACAGTTGTTTGGGACCCACATGAAGACTAAGCTACACATCTGCTACATATGAGCTGCTACATATGGCCTAGGTCCAGCCTGTGTATGTTCTTTGGTTGGTGGTTCAGTCTCTGAGCGCTGCAAGGGTCCAGACGCCTGAATCTTCTAAGACTCTAGACCAAAGTCCCTTTAAAAAAGTGTCTGTCTATACTGGAGAAACTGAGGAGGCGTGTGTGTTGAGGGGTAACCTGGTTTCCAGTGGCTGATGGGCTCACTCGGAGAGGTCATCACCCAGGAACTGTTTGCACCACACATGCCAACATACTGTATGTAACACAGATGTGTACCTTCCTGAAGATCTTTATTTAGGAACAAAATTGAGCAAGTTAGAAACCTTCTCATTGTAACTTCAGACAGATTAGTTTTAAATATGGAACGTTCTATTAAAGTTTATATTCTCCAAGTGAAAAGTGAAGGGATTTAATGTGGACTCAGAAGCCCCCATCTATTGATATATATTTTTTTAAGTAGACTAAAACTTGAATAATAGTTTCTTTGCTTGATAAAAAGAGACAGGGTGGGGACATCTCAGAAACACCAAAGTCACAGAAGACAAAAGGGTTAGAAGTATTCCCTAGTGAAGGGGCCTACGGTCATGGGTGTGTAAATGGTTGATCAGTCCTGGAATGGATACTATAGGAGAGGAGAGTGTTATGAAGGGTAGTCTTGCTCAGCTGGAAAAAAAAAAAGAAATATGAACGATAGAGACCTGTATTGCATGGACCAGGTGAGATGGCACCCTGTAGTTTCAGCATTCAGGAGGCTGATGCAGGAGAATTTTGAATTCAAGGCCAGTACGAGATACAGAGTGAGATCATTTTAAAAACAAAACAGAAGGTGGGGGTATTTATTTTTCCACTTGGATTGAAATTTTTTTGTTTGTTTGTTTTTTGGGGGGAGGGGTTGCGTAACAAAATATTTTTATTAAAAACCTTCTTTTCCTTAGGAGATTTTCACCAGAAAAAAATGACTTTGAGACTGAACCTGCTTTTATCAAGCTTTGTCACATGTGAGCTGCAGTTTCAAGGGTTCTTGGGGTCCTGGGTAGGTAGCCTATTTTATGTTTGTTCCTGTGTCTATTCCCTGCTCAGTCATGTGACTCTAGTATAGAAACTTCTTATTCCCATCTGCATCTGTATGGAGCAGTATTAGTAAGACGTTGTGATTTCAAGAGAAGGAAGATCTTAGAATAGGCTGTTTGGCCGGTATTTATTATTGGGCCTCTGTGTACCTTGCTCTTTTCCATGCAGTTGGGTATCGAGTAGGTGAAACCTGTCCTCATAGAACCTGAGGACTACTTTGTCCTCTAGGGCGGCTCTCAGGTGAGGCTTGCATAGTGCCACATATGTGGCACTTGGGCGTCATCTTATTGAGGTGCGTTTAACTAAAATATCTGTTGTCTTTATCCTATATCGAGATGTTGGCCTTTTGAAGTCCTTTCTGTGGAGAACACAAACTAAATAACAAATTTAGTCAGAGGCACCTGGACCTCTGCCCTCTGTCTTTCTGGCTCTCTTCTGCTCTAGGTGTCTTGGCTTCTAGCCTGTGGAAAAAGAACTTGGAATTGGAAAAGAGCAGCTTTGCGTCCTGGAAGGCTGGCTCACCAGAGACCAAGGACTGTAGAGCATGTATGTACATAGCTGGAGTGGAGCCCTGCACTGGGGCTCCGGGTACAGATGCCTGCCCCATGGCCTCAGCCCTTCTGTGCCTCGTGGAGCTTTGTCACAGCCACTCCGGTGGATGGATGCCCACCCTGTTCCCTGCCCCTCTGCTCTCCCTTCCTGTGTTCAGTAGCCTTCTCAAGGATCTGTGGATACTAGGGACTCATATTCCTGCTTAAAAATAGCCCCGACAGCTGCGGGTCGCAGTCTCCGGATCATGAGGATGGCACCTGTCCCTTGCTGCTGGGGCTCCAGGTCCCCATGCTCCACAAGGGTCAGGGCCAGTCCTCCTTAGAGCTGTGAGTGGAGGCTCTGTCTTCTTGTAGGTGAGAGAATTTGGAAGGAGACTAGTGGCCTATCTGGGGCAGAGATGGGCTTCCTGGGTTGTCACTTACCTGAGGTTAGCCCTTTCCAACAACAACAACAACAACAAAAGGAAGCATGTAAAATGTGGGTTCCCATGACTGGCACTTGCCTGAGTGAGTTAGAGAGAGATGTGGTTGCAGTATGTTTTCTGTTTTATTTCAACACAGGGCGTTATCCTGTCCCCTAAGATGCCTTAAATCCACATATTCAAGTTCAAGGCATATAATGGCCTTGAACTTGAGACTCTTCTGCCTCAGTTCCCTAAGTGCTAGAATTAAAGACTTGTATCACCACACGTCTTCACACTGTATAAATCTTGGGACAAGGATGAAAAACCGTACTTGTGAAGTGAGCCTGGGGTAGAACTGGATCTGGGTCTCGAGTAAGCCCTCACCTTCCACCCCGCACCCATGGTCCTTACCTGTGAGAGGCTGGAGCTCTCTTCTCTCCGGCTCCTGGATTCCTTCATCTCCTAGGAACTCTGCCCTCAACTTACCTGGGACAAGTATCACCACACCAGCTTGTAATGGTTCAACTCATATAAAAAGTATTGTGGTAAAAAAAAAAAATCCACTGATCATTTGGTTTACTATCTAAACCACTAGAGTGTGAAGTTGATTAGCACTTAGTACACTCATGCAGCCCATGCCTGCCATCTGCCTCAGAACTTCCATCTCCACGTGGAAATACCACCCATTCCCATCCGATTTCCCCGAGCTCCTATCACCACCAGTCTCTTCCCCGAGACTGTAGATCTGAGTATCCTGGGTCCTCTCCTCAAGTGGACTCATACAGCATGTGTTCCTTTGCATCCACCTTATCTTCATGTGTCCCAGGGACTATACTTTTTTTTTTTAAAAAAGATTATTTTATTTTATTTTATGTATGTGAGTATACTGTAGCTGTACAGATGGCTGTAAGGTATCATGTGCATGGCTGCTGGAATTGAACTCAGGACCTCTGCCGGCCCCGCTTGCTCCAACCCCGCTTGGTCCGGCCTGCACGCTCTAGCCCTGGGTCACTCTGGCGTAATTCACTGTGGCTGTCTTCAGACACCACTACAAGAGGGCATCAGATCTCATAATGGGTGGTTGTGAGCCACCATGTGGTTGCTGGGATCCGAACTCAGGACCTTCAGAAGAGCAGTCAGTGCTCTTACCCGCTGAGCCATCTCTTCAGCCCCCAAGGGCTACACTTAAGGCTGATACTCCACTGTATGCACACACCACCTTTTATCTGTCATTCCTTGAGAGACCTTGAGTTACTTTCTCCTCCTGACTACTGGAAGTAGACTTCTGGGAGGTGAGTTTCTAGACAGTTCAGGTGTCTGTAGGTCCCTGCTCCCAACCTTTCTAGTAACATCCTAAAAGTGAAATTGCTGCCCATGTGGTAACTGTTAAATTCTGAGATATCTTTGAGGGGAAAAAAATGACTTAATATTTCCAGGTTTATTAAGTCTTGTGGATTTTCTGTGCTTTGTTCTGAGTGAGATGCTGCAAGTTAACATGATTTTGGAGGCCATTCCCAGCATATCCTCAGGTCTGTATGTAAAAGAGTGCTGTTAGGAGAAAGGAGTATTTTCGGGAGGCAGGGAAAGTAATCTCGTTCCTGTTATCTGGATATCCTCAGGGATCCGTTTTCTCTCCTGTGAAATTGGACCAACGGTACAGAACCTGCAATCGTTCGTTGGGAGTAATTGAGAGAGTGGGCCTGAGCTACCTAAGGTGGTGCTTAACAGCCTGTGCTTAGTCATTAGCGGGCTGGATCCTGTCGCCAGGGAGTGTAGGGGGTGGTGTGTTGTCCTCACACTGTCTAAATCCCATGGCAAGGATGACTTTGTACTTGTGAAGTGAGCCTAGGGTAGAACTGGTTGGATCTGAAGCCCTCTCCTTCCACCCCTCTGCTTTTTCTCATGGTCCTTACCTGTGAGAGGCAGGAGCTCTCCTCGCCCTGGCTCCTGGATCCCTTCATCTTCTAGGGTCTCTGCCCCTCTCTGTAGATGGCAGACATATCCCATGGGATGTGAAAGAGCTGGGAAAAGGAATCTCTGACATTCCAGCATGCCCTTCTTCCAGGTCACAATTTCCTGTTAGCAGTTTGGTGCCAAGTCTCTGTAGCCTAGGATCCTAATACCTATTCGACTCCACCTCCCAAGTGGAGCATGAGTTTAGGCAACAGAATAAGGCAGAAGAGAGGCAGGTAGGGAAGGACTTATGGTGCCCTCCTCAGGCTTTAGCGACCATCAACTGCTGAACTCACTTTTTCCTTTTTTGTGATTCTTGGGATTGAACCTATGGTCTAGCATATGCTAGGCAAGAGTTCTAAGACTGAGCTATACTCTCTACATATCTTCGTCAGTCCTGGAGCTTGCTATGTAGACCAGGCTGACCTCTGCCCCCACCCCCCAGTATTGTGGGACTACAGTGTGTGCTACTGCACCTGCTTAGCCCTAGCTTTTTGAGGCAAAGTTTTACCGTGTAGTTCTGGCTGGCCTGGAATTTGGCTTTTGTAGCTCAGGTTGGACCCAAACTCATGGGTATCTCCCCATCTCAGCCTCCCGTCACCAAAGTAACAGTTTCTAAACAGTGAGTGCATTTAGGTGTTCCCAGCCTATAGACTGTGCATGTTGTTAGCATGCAACCATTAAAAGCATCTTAGCTCACTAAGATCATTCCACGCTATTGTTAGTATAAAAGAGACAGGAAGTCATGTAACATGTTATTGCTGATCTTGTGGTTTGGGGGCTGGCCACTTTCTTTAGAACAAAAATAAAGGTTTTAGAAATCGTTGGCACAGTACTGGATCTGTCGGTACTGGGCTGTGTAGGACTCACTCCACGAGAGGCTTCTGACCGTGTGCACGTGGATGTCTTTGTGTATTTTCTCAAGTTCTTGACTCTGCAATGGCTTCATAAATCTGTCAGACTGGTATTCAGAGTGGTGCAGAAGTCATGGAAAATGTGATGCTTTCCACGGTTTCTCCTTACAGGCTCATCTTGTGTCCTTTAGAGGGGAGGGGCTGTGGGGAGTGGCTTCAGGAATGTGGGGCTGTGTTGTCATAATCTGAACTCTGGATGCAACATGCAGTGGGCTCTGTGGGTGCTGCTTCTGCTGGGTAACCCTTGTTGGCCAGAGCAACAGACGAGATGCTGTCTAGAGGAGTGGCCAGAAGGCCGCCCGATGGTTTAGATGGCTGCTTTTGTCCTGGGAGACTTGATTTTTTTTTTTTTTTCTTAAACAAGTATAAAAAAAATATCATTTTTCTCAGAGGAGATTGGTTTGCTTCTGAGTATCCTGAACCGTGGTGCTCTTGAATTGTCCGTGAGATAGTTGGTTGCAGGGAGCCTCTGACCCCCTCTTCTGGGAGTGCTGGCTTCCCACGCTGAGCTGGGAGAAGCCCTCCCACGGCTCTGGATCCTCTGGCCCACTCAGCTTCATAACTACTTGCAGCATTTTCCCAGAGCTTCACAAGTAACAACCGAGTTAGTGCCTCCCCTACCATACCAGCCCTGGGCTGTGGCCCAAAATAGGGATTACATGTCAAGCATTAGAAGGGGAAAGCCAGCTTGACTCTGCTCCCCTAGCCAGGCTGGTCCTCTGTTGATGGAGGGAACTAGCCTCATTTTCGACCTTTAACCCCCTTGCCAAGTCATGTCTTTTCCTTCAGCCACTGACCATACACTGAATTAACATGCAGTGTTTCCTCACATCGAAAGGGTTTGCAGCAATGGTCTGGGGGGAATCTGCCAAATAGTGGCGGTAGTGTTCCTCTTGTTCAGCTTCAGCTAGTCCCTCAGGAGTTTCAGGTGTCCCCAGAATGGTTTCTTTGGGTGTATTAATGTGTGTATGGGGATGAGTTTGTGTCCCCATATTTATGTCTTCAGTGTACATGCATGTGAGAGAGATGGAAAGGAGAAGAGAGGGAGAAGGGAGAGGGGGAGGGAGGGAGGAGGAGACAGGGTATATGTGTATGTGTGTGTGTATGGGTGTGTGTCTTGTGTGTCTGTGTCTGTGCCTGTGTGTATGTGTGTGTCTGTGCATGTATGTATGTGTGTGTGTGTCTTGTGTGTGTACATGTGAGTGTGTGCCTCTCTGTGTGTGTGTGTGTGTGTGTGTCAGAGTCAATTTGGATGTTACTTCTCAGGAACTGTCTACCTTGTGTTTGAGATAGGGGTTCTCCCTGGAACCTAGGGCTTCCTGATTAGGCCAGCCAGGATGTCCAGGGAAGTCCTGTTTTTATCTCCCCAACCTTGGGATTATAAGCGCACTTTGCATGGCTTTGAGGTCCTCAGGTTTGTGGAACAAGAACTTTACTGACTTGAGCCTGATTTCAAGCCCCAAGAGAAGCTTCTAGGAAGGTTTTCCTCTTATAGCCCGAGGTCTCAAGTGAACTTGAGACATGTTGATGAAGTAGAGACACATTGATGTTCCATTTGTGTCATGGTTGAAAGTGTTTTGTGATACCTGTGCTGCTTGTTTGTGAAGTAGTGCTCTTGCTTCTTATTGGGAGTCTGCACCAGTGTCAAGCGGCTGCCCCACCTGCTGCCCCACCTCCTGTCCCACCTCCTGTCCCACCTGTTGTCATCCAATATCATGTGCAGCAGATAGCAACATACATGGAAATATCTCTGCTGTGGCGAATCACATTTTAAATGTTGACCAAGGCTCAGAGCCATGGTGACAGACCTTACGATTTTCTGAGGAATACAAGTGTGTCTGCAGGGAGGGAAAGGGGATGCTGCTTAAAATTTTTTAAGCCTTAGCCATGCAGTGGTGGCGCACGCCTTTAATCCCAGTGCTTGGGAGGCAGAGGCAGGTGGATTTCTGAGTTTGGGGCCAGCCTGGTCTACAGAGTGAGTTCCAGGACAGCCAGGGCTATACAGAGAAACCCTGTCTGGGAGGCGGGTAGGGGGAAGAAAAAAATTAAGTCTTGTAACAGTTTAAATCCTGACTAGTCCTGGGAGGGAGCCATGACAATTGCCAAGATGGGGTTAAGTCTTGACACATTGTTCTCAGTCCTGCCTGCTGTCCCTCTTTATTTATTCCTTGCCTCCTTCCTTTTCACTTCTTGACACAGTTACTATGCCTCCCTAGCCACTCTGGAACTTGTCCTGTACACCAAGCTGGCCTCAGACCCAGAGATCCACTACCTCTCCTCCAAAGTGTTGGGATTAAAGGTGTGTACCACCATGATGCCTGGCTGTTCAATACTTTTTAATCTTTTATTTATTTGTTGATGTGTGTATTTATGTGTGTATTTGTGTGTATATGTGTGTATATTTGTGGATGTGGATGTGTGAGTGTGTATATATGTGTGTATGTGTGTGTATGTGAGTATGTATGTGTATATGTATATATGTGAGTATGTGTCTATGTGTATGTGTGTGTTATATCCACCCCTACTCTATACTTCAGCACTTTCTAACACATCTCATGTCTTTTTCTTTT
>NW_022196896.1:67355912-67357062 GCF_008632895.1 Mastomys coucha | reverse complement strand
TCTGTAGACCAGGCTGGCCTCGAATTCAGAAATCCACCTGCCTGTGCCTCCCAAGTGCTGGGATTGAAGGTGTGTGTCACCACGCCCGACTCTCATGTCTTTTTTTAAACCCAGAGTCCAGTTAGTGTTTCCTCCTGCAGTGTTGGTCTTCTTGGCTTGATCTGGAGGAAGTGACCACAGCTGTAAGTGTGTGAGTGGCCACACCACACCATCAGTCAGTGTCACGCAGCTCCCCTTCCTATCCTCTGGACTGTCCCCACCCCCTCTTCCCTAGTGTCCCGGAGCATGCTGGTGGGTGTGCTCATTGATCTCAGTCCCCCAGTTAAGACACAGTAGTCATTTATGCCCAGAGCCTCGAGTCTCGAGTCTCTGCGTTTACCTGTGGTCTGCTTCAGAGAGAAGTTTCTCTGGCCGAGGTTGAGAGCCTCACTAATCTGTGGGTATAAAAATACTTAGAAGGTGTATCCACCTAATGGAAACAATGTATCTAGTTAGAAAAACAGCAAAACAGTTAGTATTAGGTCCCTCTAGGACCCATGACCTCCTGGGCCATGCCTGGGCTTTTGACCAGGTTTACAACACAAGGCCTGGGGCTCTTTCTGTAGAGTAGGCCTCAGATCTACCCAGAATGCAGTTGGTTACACCCATAACCTTCACTCACTCTTCATCAGCGGCTGCATCATCTCTGCCAGGTGAGTATTAAACTTTCAGGGTTGGTTGGTTGTTAGTTCTTTGAGACATAATTTCACTATAAAGCCCAATCTGGCCTTAAACTGATCCTTGTGCCCACCTGTAAGCAGTAGGCTACAAGTGTGTCCAGCTATGCCTGACGTAATTAAGTTCTTAAATCAGAAGACAAGAGCCAGGGCTTATTAGGCTTCATCCCCTCCCTGAGGATATCTGTGCGTTAATGCATGCTGTGTTAACAGCAGAGGAGAGATTTTCTTCAGGGGTAGGGCAACTGGTAAGGTCCAGCATAGCCCTGTGAACTGCCCTGATGAAACTTACTGGACCACAAAAAATCCTAAACCAATGTAAGAGCAGGTGAGGACTAGTTGGGAAGAAAAAGAGAATCAGAGGAAATGAGGGGAGGGGGCTAGAGAAGGTTACAGGGCAAGGGTGAATGAGGGGGGACTAGAGAAGGACAGGA
>NW_022196896.1:67306492-67355902 GCF_008632895.1 Mastomys coucha | reverse complement strand
AGAGAAGGTTACAGGGCAGGGTTGAGTGAAGGGGGCTAGAGAAGGTTACAGGGCAGGGGTGAATATGGTCAAGATATGTTAAATACATATATGAAAATAGCATCATAAAATCTATTATAATTGGTATAAGTTAATAAAAAAATCAACAAATACCAACCAGGCAGTGGCACATACTGTGGTGCTCTGAGGTAGAGGCAGGTGATTACCCATGAATTCCAAGCCAACCGGGTTTATGTGCTGGGCACCAGGCCAGTCAGGGATATGTAGTGAGATTTTTGGGTACGGATAGTTTCTTGACCCATTTCATAAATAAATGGCAATTGTAGTTGGCCAGAAAAATACAGGAGATAGATCTTACTCCAGAGTTCATGTTCTGGTTCTTAAAAATGACGAGCCAGGCAGTAGTGGCGCACGCCTTTAATTCCAGCACTTGGGAGGCAGAGGCAGGCGGATTTCTGAGTTCCAGGATAGCCTGGTCTACAGAGTGAGTTCCAGGACAGCCAGAGCTACACAGAGAAACCCTGTTTCGAAAAACCAAAAAAAAAAAAAAAAAAAAAAAAAAAAAAAAAAAAAAAAAAAAAAAGACATCTCGTGTCTCCCAGGTTGGTCTCAACTTTCTGTGTAGCTGATGGTGACCTTGGATTTCTGATCCTTCTATATTCATCTCCTAGGTTCCTGAGTTATATGTGTGTGTGTGTGTGTGTGTGTGTGTGTGTGTGTGTACCACCACACCCGTTTCATGTGGGACTAGGCATGGAATCCAGGCTTGTGCACACTGGGCTAGCCTTCCAACTGAACTACATCCGTTGCTTGAGCTCGTGTTTTTACAAAGAATTTTACAATCATACCCATGTAATTTCATGGGATTAAGGAGTATAGAGCCTTCTGGGGACATCCCACCCCTTGCCTTAGGTGGCTGCTGTAGTCTCTGGGACTTGGCCTATCTGTGAATTGGCCCCTTAGAAGCTGCCCATCTGAGTGTTGTGGTTAAGGGGCTGCTTTGGGGGGAGGTTTTTCTGGATGAGCCAGCTCCTACTCCATTTGTACTGTGTGACCTTGCTTATGGAACCTTCCTGAATGTGGGAGATTGGGTCAGCCCCTTCAGAACAGAGGAGGTGGTGTGTGGGAGGAGCTTGTAACATATGTGGTGTGTGACAGGTGTTAGCTAATGATGGAGCGGAAGGACAGTGGCTTATGTTCAGGTGGGCGTGGCTGATGGTAGTGTCAGAAAGGCTGGAGTAAGACATTACTCTTTTTTCCCCTGTACAAGGCCCCTTGAACTCCTTTTCCCCTCCAAAGCACTGCAGGTAACCTTGAATATATTCCACTGGGTGAGGTGCAGACTTGCTCTGGGGTCTCTTAGGTCGTTCAGTGTCCTGGTGTAAGTCAGCTGTGGGATTAATGTGCTACAGGACTTGGAAAGGGCTAGGGGAGCAACGTCAGAATTGGTTAAGAAGGCAGTTGCTGGCAGCGTTCACTGCCAAGCCTTCCCAACTTCCTGAGTTCGAACTCAGAAGGCCTGACTATTCCTTTTCCTGCCCTCCGTTTCTTATTTGAATACCCACTGGCTTCCTAAGCCTGTTTACCTTCACACTCTGGGCTTTACCACCATTTCTTCCCCACACTCTCCCCTGCCCTTCCCCTCCCCTGCCCTTCCCCTCCTGTCTCTTCTCCTCTTCCCCTCCCCCTCCCCCACAGCTGCTCGAAGCCCTCTGTGGATGCTGAGGAGACTGCCTGCTCTCTTGTTCTTTCATCTCAAGAGGCATGACTCCCCCCTCCCCCTCCACACCTCTCCCTCTGGCAGCTGTGGGGATTACAGCTTGCCTGCCCTGTTCCCCCCACCCTCCCTGCCCTCAAACTCTTATAAAACATTCCTCAAGCTTGAAGGAAGGAAATGAAGAAAAAGAAATGGTGAAAAATTCAGACGCTGCAACAATTCCTGAACATTTCAGCGTTGCACGCGTAACATGAGTAAAGCCGGGGACGTAGGGTTAAAGTGTGATGTTCCATTCTCGTGTCCTTCCAGGCTTGCGAGTATGCTTGCATGCTCTTCTCAAGGCCCCTTGGCCAGTGACTGTGAGCAAACTGTTGTTAAGGTTGACTTAACATGTACGGTCAGCTTCATGTATGGCCTTTGGCCTTTCTTACCTACTGTGTGAGTCGGTTCCCCTGAGATTCTCATTCTTACAGAGGCCCTCTGTCCTGCCTTACCTGACAGAGCCGATCGGGTGTTCCATCCTTCATCATTCTGGATGTAGGCAGCTTACCTGTGCCCTGTTTTCTGATCCCCAAGGCCTCCTCTTGGTTGTACAGAGCAGTAGGGTACAGGGTAGATCCAATGTTTCTCAGTCTTGCCCACACAGGCCACCTCCTCCTGTCTAGGGCTGTTCTAGGCCACACCCCATGCCAGGCCACACCCATTTCCAGACCCTTCCAGGGTTTTCTCTGCTGACGATCAGGTTGGAGGTATGAGGGGCTCCCAGGGAGGCTGAACAGCGAGCTGCCCCATCCCCAGCATACTCTACAGAGAGGAGAGGTTTTCACACCGGCACCTCCACACTAGACTTTGTCCAGCTAGAGTTGTAGATGCTAGAACAACTCAGCTCCTCTCTGTCCCACACTGGAACGACAAGTCTGGGGTTCCCTCCTCACCAGTGATTGCACAAAGGATGCCAACTCAACTGAGGGATAGGGAGACCCTAGTCCGCAGTTGTCTCTGGCTCAGTTTCTTCTCTGTCTGCTCTGTGGGAAAGAGGCACCTTCCTGTCCATCATCCTGGTTTATCTGCTTCTCACTCGACCAGCAAGAAGGACTGTCGTTTCCATAATGCAGATAGGATAGAGTTCTGAGGCCAGGTGAAGCTCTGAGGGGTATAATCTGCATCACTTCTGAGGTGTGAATGACAGAGATGAGCCATGGTGTCCAGGGAAACACAGCAGCCAGTTCAATAGCCTCAGGGACGCGAGAGGGCAGATCCTAGGACAGTGCTCCTGGGTCTTGACTACATTGCACGTTCCTAGTGGCTTGGGATCTTGACTACATTGCTAGTGGCTTGGGATACTTTGCCAAAGCAGCTCCTCAGGCTCTTGCCATCAGACAGTGTGTGAGGCCCTCGACACGGCACTATAGCCAGAAGTGAAGAACCTCCATAGTGGAGGGACCAGGAATCATTGAAAGATCAGGAGCCTGACCAAAGTCCCCACATAAGACTTCATGTGAGGTGTGTATGGAGGGAGAGTTGAAAGACCCTAGGGGTGGATGCTGAGGACCTTGTACTAGCAGTGGCTCCTCAGTCCCTGCAAAGAACTGAGAGGACTTAACCGGCCAGGGCCCTGCACCTGAGGGGCTGGAGCTGGTGTGTTGCCAGGAACTAGTGAGAGCCTCACATGTTGGACCTAGGATGGTGGTGGTGAAAGACCTTGTGTTGGCTTTTCTGGGAATCTAAGGGCATCAGATGGTGTGCCAGGGCAGGGAGAGCAGAGATTAAAAGCAACCTGTCCGGTCCAGAAAGAGTCTATGGGGTTCACCCTGTCTCTAAAAAACAAAAACAAAAACAAAAAAAGAACCAAACCAAACAAAAACAAAAACAAAAATGATTTTAGCCACCTTAAAACCTAACACGGCCTTAGAATGTGTTCAGGCTTTCTCCCTGAATGTGTCCTTTATGGCATTGTAGATTATAAAGTCAAGAAGATAAAGAGTAATGTAAATGACTGCTGTCTAGAAATCGCGTTTGAAAGCCACCTTGACTCCAAACAGATGGGGTAAGTGAGGTGGTTAGTCTAGTCTTTCTTTTTTCTTTGCTTCTTGTGGTGCTAAAAGTGCATGCTGGGAAGCATTTCCCCACAAGCTCCATTCATGTCCTAGAAGGTTTGGAGACACTTAAGAAGGCTTAAGCACTTAAGGCTCACTGTCTACATAGAGCCTGGTCCTGCACTGGGCAGTTCGCCGGTTTCTGTGAACCTGCCCTAACACAGGACCACAGAGTGGGTGGCTTGAGACAACAGGGCTGAGGCTCTAGGCTTGGTCTGGATGTGTAAAACTGGGAAGCAGGTAAGACCGTGTATCGTATAAGCCACGAGAAACATTCTTTCTCAACTCTGCTGGCTTCTGGCACCTGCTGACAATACCTGAAAGGCCTCCCAGTGGCACTGTTCCCATTTGCTCTCATCCCCATGTGACATTCTTTCTAGGTATCCATCTTCACATGTTTATCTTCCCATGAGGACACGAGTCATATAGGACTAAAGGACCACCTTATTCCATACAACCTCAAATAGCATTGAGTTCTTTTATTTATTATGCTAGGGATTGAACCTAAGGGCCTCATATGTACGTACTAGGCAAGTGTCCTAACACTCAAGTGTAGCCCCACCCCTCACTTTGTTTTACTTCTTTCGACATTGACCCACATTGTATCTATGTAACAAGTTTTAAATGCACATCCCTAGGTACTGGACTAAAATATATCCTGGGGGAGGGAACATATCTTAACCTGCAGCAGATGAGAGATGAGCCATCTCCAAGTAGACCTATATGCTGGCATCATCTCCACTGGATACACAGGACGGAAGGAGTGAGTGTGCATATCCAAGCCACACAGCTAGATGCAGACAGAATCTGATTTTGAACCCAAGACTTTGTAGCTCAAGAACAGCACATGTCTCAAGACTGACAGGGGTCCTTTGGGGGATCTTTGGGATGGAGCCCATAGGTCCCAGTCCTTTTCAGAGTCCTGGGGTCATAACGCACACATCTGCAAGAAACCATTCTACTAAGGAAGCACCTTTCTATGTCTTGCCTTTCTAGACGAAATAAATACCACCTATGATGAAAAGGGAGTGTAGAAATACCCAGTTAGCTTAATCAGTTGAAGGTGTCAGATGGGATGGATGTTTCTCTTCAGTTCGCCTCTAGATATACTGACTGCTCTAACAAGCTGCATATCCCTCTGATGGGATAAAGAGAAGCTCTTAGGCCTCGGCTATCATTCTCACCGGATGACTACCTGTGCTTCTGGTGACTTCTCTAGCACACGAGAGCCCATACGGTAAGAGGCAGTGACGAGGTGGCCTGGCTCCTCATGCCCACTGTGCTTCCGGCTGCAGAGTCCTTGTCAGGGTTCTCTGCCAATAATTGCTGAGCACGCGCCTGTCTCAGATTTGGATCTGGAAGGCTGCAGCAGGCAGGCACTACAGCACCAGCTCTGAATCCCCAGTAGGAAACTCTCAGTAATAACTAGCCGGCCATCCATCTGAGGAAGCAAATTGCTCCTGCTGGGGCTCTGCCACTCAGTCTTAATAATTTTAATTGGATAAGAATTTTTTCTAATCACTAGCTCCACATTTACTGCTCTCCATGTATTCTCTGCCTGCAGATGTTCGTGGAAGTCATCTTAGGGGACAAAAAGGCCGACTTTACTAGAGATGAGTCGGGCGACCTCTGTTCCTAGGATGGATTCGTTGATGGTCTTAGAGACACAGGGAATCTGTCACTCTGACCGTCTTGGTCTTGCCAGGACTTGTATGTGCCTAAACTCTGGTCAGTGGCCTTCTTGGAACCCAAAAGTAGCAACAGATTCTGTAACATGTGCACTGACAACATCTTAAAGACCAGCTGTGACAGTGTCACCTCCTGAGAAAAGTCAGACCTTGATGATGGTTTTCCAGTGTGATTTTTTTTATTAATTAATTAATCTTTTTATACTCCAGATTTTATTCCCCTCTATCCAACCCTCCGACCGAGGAAGCAATTTGCTTCCTCAGATGGATGGCCAGCTAGTTATTCCTGAGAGTTCCACATCCCATACCTCCTCTGTACCCCACCCCCACCCCACCTGACCTCTAAAACTCCCTGGGGTCTCCAGTTTCTTGAGGGTTAGGTGCATCATCTCTGAATGAACACAGACCTGGCAGTCCTCTGCCATATGTGTGTTGGGGGCCTCACGTCAGAGGGTGTATGCTGCCTGGTTGGTGTTCCAGTACCTGAGAGATCTCCAGGGTCCAGGTTAATTGAGACTGCTGGTCCTCCTGCAGGTTCTCCCTTCTTCCTGTTTAATTTCTAACATCTACTGAATGGATCTGTTCATTATGGGGGAGGCAATGTGTTCTTCTTCTCATCTTGCCCTGCTCTATTTTCTGCAGTTAGTGGCTATTTAAATTGCCATCTGTATAACTGTGCAGAGAGCTCACAGCATCTCGGGGGATGCATTCTGTTCTGTGGAGACTTTTTCCTTAAAACAAAGCAACTATTTTTAACCCCCAAGATAACTTTAGTGACTAAAACACGTATTTCTGCCTAGTCCAGGATAAGATGAGCAGGGCGCCATAACAGAACCATGGAACTGTTGCTGTTCCACGGGTCCCTGCAAGAGAGTGGCAGATGGCAGCTTTGGATAATCTCATTTTAGGTTTGTAGTGGACACACTCCAGCTACTTAGCATATGGAAAACAGCTTCCACACAAGCTCATGGGACTTGACTTTGAACTTCTCTTACTCAGAGGGTTTGTTGAACAAATACGATCTGAGGGCATATCAAGAGCCAGGTACAGGAGGGCTGGGTGCAAACAGAGGATAACAGTCCTAAGTCTTGCTTTTGTCCTCGAATATGTGCACTTAGGAAAACACCTGCTCATTAGTGGCAGGAAACTAGATTTAATTTGATGTCTGAAGGCACTGTGCAGTCAAAGGGAAGCATTGACAAGAAAGTCAGATCTTGGACTTTATTGTGAAAGTTGTAAACAGTTACCCCCAATGCTGAGGTTTGCTCAGCTTGGCACCTTTGGTATATCAATGGTCTGACCTCAGAGAAGTACTGGCATGCAGTGGATGAACAGCATATACTTGTTTCAAATATTAATGGTGAGCCATTGTCTTGATGTGCATGCGGTTTGGTAAGCAGCAGCCTCACTCCCTTCGAGATCCGTTTGCGGCATGCAGGCTCCCACGTGATGAGACATCAGAGAACTGATGTCATTCTCTGACCTGTTGTCTTTTGTATTGATTTCTATTTTGCAAAGGAGACTCTGTAAGCTTATTCAATTTTCTATGATTATTAAATTCCTTGAAGTTCCATTTCCTGCTTTTAGTTTGGAATGGGGATGGTTAAATAAAACTGGACCATAAGGGGAGACAGCAGGATTGTGGCTCTGACAGGGTGGGATGTGAGAGCAGCAGGTTAGCATTTGTGCTTAATTCTGCCCGGCAGGCTGACTGCATCGTGTGCCGTAAGTCCTGTTGGACAAGTTTAACAGCCTTTCTGCAATGTCTCTGGACATGAAATGGAAACTCTGTGTTTTCATGTTCAGTCTTGTGTGCATATGGTTTGTGTGTTTCCTATCTTTTTTTTTTTTGTGCGTGGTATGTACACATGATCTTTGCGTGTATGTGCATGTGTGTAGGCCAGAGGTCTACATCAGATATATCCTTTGGAGACATAGTCTTACACTGAAACTGAAGCTCACCAATTGGCTGGAGTGAGTACAGGGTCTTCTTACACACAGCGCTCCCCCAGAGCTAGGATTATGGGCATACCTTCTCTCCCCACTCCCCAGTGCTAGGGGTGTACCTTCTCTTCCCCTACCCAGTTAGGATTATGGATATACCTTCTTCACCACCCCTCAGTGCTAGGATTATGGACCTACCTTTTCACACACACCCCAGTGCTAGGATTATGGGCATAATTTTTCAAACAAACACACACACACACACCAGTGCTAGGATTATGGGCATACCACCAAGTCCAATTTTGTTCTAATCTAAACTCAAGGCTTTGTGCTTGCACAGACAGCACTTTATTGGCTGAGCCATATCCCCAGCCCTGTGTTACTTATTTACAGTCCCCAGTCTCTTCTGAGTGGCAAGGTAGGAAATCAGCTTGGATCGGGGGCAGGGCTGGTCACTCTTGAAGAAAGTTAGAGGTTAAAATAGAAGTCAGGGAAGCATCTAGAAAGAGCTTAATGGGTGAGTGGGTCAGCACAGTGGGTCGGACCATCAGGACTGCTGATAGCCAAAGCAGGAAGGGACGAGCGAGAACTGTTCTTGAGAGTCTCGGGAAGAGCTGTGCCTGGTCCTGCTTTGCCTTGGGCTGTGCAGAGAAACTGTGGCAAATACTTGTCTATCCTGGATGCCTCTGGCACTTCATTTGAAGGCTCTGTTAGAGTTTAAAGCCAAGTTCTTTGTCAGGTCTGGGTTGTTTCTTCATCCCACCAGGCCCATGGCATCATACTCTTAGAGACACAAGTAACGATTTTGTAACAAGAAATGATCTCTGCTCCTACAACACCAGAATGTGGCTTAGATCAGGCAAGGGCCATGTGGATAGACAAGCTTGAAGGGTTCACAGAGTTGCACACGCTCCGTGTCTACAGTCCCAAGCCTGAACAGTCCTCATGCTTGGACTGCCTGTCCTGGCGGTATTCTATGCAGGATGCTCACAGTCAATGCCTTTTGAGCATTACATCATCCTGCCTAGCTGGCCAGGACAACAGCATTCCTGCATTTACTGTGAGGCAAAGCAGAGGGCTTGGACTCTACCCAAGGTTATTTACAGACTACACACAGGGGGATGTCAGGGTCAGCTGCATGAATTCTTACTCAGATCTTGTTCTCGAACATTTTCAATTCCTCACATGTAGATGTGGACTAGGCCAAGCTTACGTTTATATTTGAGTTCAGATATTCTGATTGTTGGAGTTTCCAGCCCTGTGCTTTCTACGCACAAACTGACCATCATGCTCATCTTGAAATGTATCATTCTGTAGTATTGAACACAGTCCCATTGGTATGCAAGCTTCACATTGGACTTTCTCAGATTTATGCTGCAAAATGAACTCTGTTCTTGGCTTAAGTGATTTTTAACTCGGGGAAGAATATTTCAGAAGCTTCTATCTGCTCTTTAATTGCGTGGCTATAAAGAATGAGCAGCATATGCTGCCCTGTTGTATGTATGGTGGCACCCACCCTGCATCCCCCTTTTATTTCCTGGGAAAGCTAAGGACGACTGCAGAGATGTTAGTCTCACTTATCTGAGGCTTGTCATGCAGTTGGCTGGCCATACCCATGATGTCTTTGCCGTGTTGCTCTTCATGGCACACATGTGCACATCTTCTCAGGGCACACATGCACATATCTCTCAGGGCACACATGGGCACACACTCTGGCACTCAGGCTAGAGCTTCTGCTTTTTCCGGCAGCTGCAACAGGTGCACTATGGCTGTGCGTCTCCTTAGTTATGAGAGATGAGCTCATTTGGTGGCTGTTGCTAGGCTGTTGGGTGTGAACTGATTACCACCTGGTGGCTTTGCCTGAGTAGCCTGCTGCTGTCAATGAACAAAACGCTGCACCTCTTGGTTTAGGGGAGACTTGGCTGGAACATAAAGGTTCACATCCAAAGGGATGTGGAGTTATATAGAACGTTTTTGGAAAAGTGCTCAAAGTTTAGCGTTTGGGTGTGGGCTGTCACTTAGAGTAGGAAGGATCCGCCCGTGAAAGATCCTAATCTTTCCCCTAATACTTTTATGAGTTAGTTATGAGGAACTGCTTTTGGGGGCGGGTAGATGGCTGTGAGATCTTTTGTTTGTTTGCTTGTTTTGTGTAACATTGTTTCTCTGTCAAGCCCTGGCTGTCCCTGACCTCAGTCTGTAAACCAGTCTGTCCTCAAACTCACAGAGATCTGCCTGCCTCTGCCTCCAGAGTGCTGGGATTAAAGGCATGAGCCACCACTACCTGGCCAGCTACGAGATCTTTTTGATTATTTGTGACTAATGAATTTAACATTCTTTCCCATTCTCATGGTCTGTGTTCATGTTAGGCCTTGAACCCAGGACCCTATGCATGAAGATAAGTGGCTAGCTACCCCTAGCTCACCTGGTTCTTGAGTTTTCTTTTCTTCTATACCCTCAAACACAGCTCACAGCCACAACAGCTGAACCAAACAGCCTAATAGGAAGACAGACCCAGCTTGGGTTTCCCCCCATGGTGCTGTAATACCCAATGAACATACTTTGACGGTTGCTGTCAAAGGAACCATAAGGACAGGAATCTCTTCACTCAGGGTTAGGTTATGAGGATAGACTTTTCCATGTGTGCTCAGATTGTGTCTTGAGCCCAAAGCCATTAGAGACCCACTTTGTTTAATACAAAGGGGGAAAAAAAAAACTAAAAAAAGACTAAGGCATAAAAAAATACTAAAAAAAAAAAAAGACTTCAGGCTTTATTGAAATGCTTTGTGTGGGGGTAAAGGGGGTGGTGAATGTCTCCATTAGAAAGGGGGTTGTCTCACTGTGGGGCTAATTTTGGTAAGAGCAGAGAACATTATCACAGTGCCTGTGTTAAATTCAAGGCCCAACACTGAGATCACGAAAGCTAAAAAGCCATGGGATGGTTCCTCCTCGTGTCCCAGTTGGTCCCATGTCATCTGAAGCCTGATCCCAGAGCATCCGGATCCAACAGGGTTCAAAGGACGATGGCACCCTCAGTGAGTTCTTAGTAAGCCCTTCCTTGGATTCTCATTATACAAGCTGTCATCCGACATCGCTCTCAGCCAGAGTTGTTATTCTAAGAGCCTAAAAATAGGAGTGTTTTGCTCACTGGAATGCCAGGAGGATTTTCCCCGCAGTGCCAGACAGAGCCATTTGGAGCCTCTGCTGAGGGGAAACCACCCTGCACCCCACAAGCTGCCCTGCTCTGAGGTCCCCTAAAGAACAGTTGTTAATTTGTGCATGTTGGTTTTAGGATTGTTATCCTAAATCGTTATCTCTGGGTTTTTTTTGTTTTTTGTTTTTATGTATTTGTATGTGGGTTTGTGCACATGAATGCAGGTGAATGAAGCCTGAGGTATTGGGATTCTCCTGGAGCTGGAGTTACTGATGATTGGCAACCACCTGATGTGGGTGCTGGGGACCAAACTCTGGTCCTCTATAGACCAGAGGACTCTCCAGACCATTTATGCATCTTTTAAAAAACCAGAGTCTCAAATATTCCAAGCTTCCATGCTGGCCTCGAACTCTTGGCCCTCTTCCCTCCACTGTGTAAGTTCTAGGATTGCAGATGTGTGCCTCTACACCACCCATAGCTTCGTCGCCTTGTCTTTAAACAGTCTATGCCTGTCAGGACAGACTGGCCTGTGGGTCCAGCAGTCAGGGCCAGTCCTAGGCCCCTGACACTTCCTGCTCCTCAGTTGTTTCATCCCATTTGTAAAGTGGTGCCTGTGAGGGCTAGAGGGGAAGCACACCATGTGTAGGGTGTTAGTGTCCTAAAGTTACTGTGTGTGCACGCCACGGTCAGGGGTTGTGCGTTAGAGCTCTGCTTTATGCTGGCTCTACTTATGAATTCTGGCTTTGGACTCACTCCTCTTCTCCTGCCTCAGCCTCCCAAGTACTTGTTTTTGACTGTTGTGGTCAATATTATATGGGGGTTTCTACCCTACCTTAGCTCATTTAGTTCCCAAATAAAAGACACAAAACCTTTATGTTTATAATAAACCTTAAAGTACTAGAACTGGCCAGGTATCAACCCTCTATGCTATTTTGTCTAACTTCCCTGTCACTTGCCATGTTCCATCTGGGCCACTCCTATTTCAACAGGCTGGCCCTCATGGCCATGCCCTTACAGTCCACACACCCCATGGGCTTTGTCCTTCTTCCTTCTTCCTTCTCTTTCTTCTTCCTCTTCATGGTCCCTGCCTCAGACCCCCAAACCTGGGACCCGAAGCCCTGCCTACCTCTCTTCTGCCCAGCTACAGGCTGTAGGCATCTTCATTAACCAAGTGGTACTTGGATGGGAAACACAGTGTGTAAGATGTTGGTGTTCTAAAGTTACTGTGTGTGCACACTGCTGTGTACACACCTGGGGAGCAAGGTTCATAGAACTATGGCTGGTATACGTGAGGATCTGCTCCTCTTGGAACAACCAGACCTTGGGTTACAGAGTTCAGCATTTGAATACAAAGCATTTGAAGACCAAGCCTTTGCATCTGACTCCTTTGGAGTTATAGAAGTCTTTCTCTTGTGCCTTTGAAAGTATCCCTTTGCCATTCAGACTCCGAAAAATTAGCCGACTGAAGAAAAGTTTCCAATTTGCCCTTTCAGAGCCTCTGTGTCTCTGCACTGACATCACCTTGCCTCCTTTGCATCTTCTCTGTGGTTTGGTCCCATTTGGAGGCTGTATGCTGAGTGCTCTGGCTGCCTGGCATGGCTCCTGCTCTGGCCATGAGTTTCAAGTGGCTCTAGTCATACTTATGTCTCTTCATGGCCATTGGCTGGCCTGAGTTTCCTTATCAGGTTTAAAACAGCTGTGGAGTTACTGAAACGGTTGTCATGGTAACCCAGAGCTCTTGCTACCCCAATCCCAGTTTCTCCTGTGACTGATGGTACAGTATGCCTGTTGCTTATGAACTGACACTGGTGTATTACATCAGTAAGCAGAACAGCGGCTCCAGTCCTTGTGTATGTTATGTTATATCGTAAAGGTTGCAGATCAGCTGACCCTAAATAGGCAGTTAATTTCCCTGGCGGCCTGGTATGAACACAAAGCAGGGCCTTGCCAGGTGAAGTAAGTGGTGTGCCAAGGAGCTGATACAAAGTCCTGAAAGAGGACTCTCACAAAGGCAGGAGGTTCAAAAGAGGTCCATGCTGGCCTCAAAGGTGGATGCTGGCACCTCGAAGATGGAGGCTGGCCTGTTAGATCTCTACTCTATGCAACTGTGGTAGTAAGTTTGTTTGAATTTCCCTAGGCCTTTCTGTTTCAGAATCCCATTCGGGGTAACATTTGGCTTCCTGAACCTTTCCTGACTTTGATAGCCATAAGATGACTGATTATGTGTTCTTGGAATATCCTTCAGTTGGGATTTATGGAATGGTTTTCTCATAGCACATAGACTGAATGATTGGCATTTGGGCAGAAGACCACAGAAGTCAAGTACCTTCCTATCTCTTCATAGCAGCACTGTACACAGGCAGCATGATGTCACTGATGGTGTCATCACAGAGCTTGTCCCGTTTCTCAGCTGTAGGGTTGCCCTACTTTCTATATTGTTGGTGTACATGTGTGCATGTGTGTTACTGTGTGTGTGTTGTGTATGAATGTGTGTGGTAAGTGTGAATGAATACATGTGTATGTGAATTTGTGTATATGTATATGTGTGAGTGTGTGAATGTATGAATATATATGTGGTGTTTGTATGTGTGTGTGTGCACGCATGCATGTGTATGTGTGTGTGTGTATGTTGTATGTGAATTGTGGTATGTGTAAGTGTGAGTGTGAGTGTGAGTGTATATGCATGTATATGTGTAAGTGTGTATGTGTGTATGAGTGTGTGTAAATGTGTGAAAGTATATGTGGTGTGTATATGTGGCACATGTGTGTGAGTGTGTATGAGTGAATATGAGTGTGTGTATGCCTATGTGTGTGTGCTGTGTGTGTGAGTGGGTGGGTGTGAAAGTGTGAGTGTCTATGTGGTGTGTGTATTTGTGTGTGGTATGTGTATGTGTGTGTGGTGTGTGTATGTGTGTGTGTGTGTGTGTGTGTGTGTGTGTGTGTGTGTGTGGTGTTTAGTGCTTCTATAATGCCAGGAACTACGGAATACTCCAGGCACATCTAGACTATCTCCTGCCATAATTCCGGAAGGAACATTTTCTCCATTCTTGGGCACAGACCCAGTAATTTTGGCAACAGCTTATTTTATTGGAAAGAGGTACCAGAAACCAGATCAGGAAGATGCGTGCCTACTCACCAATTCTGGATCTAGGGGATATGTGTACACATATTAACACTTGTATGTACACATATCTAGACATTGTTTTAAGAACATAAGATGGTGGCCTGTAGCTTACTGTGCAGTCCAGCTGGCCTTGAACTGCAGCAATGAGGCAATCCTCCTGCACCAGCATCCCAAGCCCTACAATTACAAGAGAATGCCACTGTGCTCAGTGTTGTATTTCTCTAAGCAATGGTGTCAGTGATCTGCAGATGAAGCCGCAGGGAGGATGTTTGCACATACTGGGCTATGTGTTATGCAACAATGGGGTGTGTTGTAAGAGATACGCTGCTGCTGCTGCTATTCTCTAACACTGGAGCACACTTAACACACTCGGGCACTATTACTTTTGTGTATGTATGGTAAATGCTGTAACTTACTGCTCCCAGGCTACAAACATGCTACTGTACTGGAAACTACGTGTAGCTGTAACCTAGTGTTATGTCTAAATATTGGAAAAGGCACAGAGTAACAGGATGGGTGTCCTACCTGTGTAGGGCACGTGCAGTGGGTGAGATGTGCAGTGCCAGCATTTGCTTTGGAGGCGTTGAACGACACTGTCCCTGGGGGACAAAAGCCTACCCACCCCAGATAGGGAGCCTGTAACAGACCGAAGAGTAAGGATCCCACCACATCCAACTTAGTGAACTAGTGAGTTTTATGGTGGGGTTATTTACAGAAATATGGGTGAGGGGTCACCTATAGGAGGAGAAATGACTCAAGACAGCCGCATCACCAGAGGCCCACCCCAGCATGGGTGACAGCTCGTGGAGCCTGGAAACGTTGAGCGCACTGCAGGCAGCTCACCAGGGTGGAGAGTGACCCTTCCTGATAGCTCAGTTGGCCCCATCTAGGCCGCTGGATATGTCTTGTCTGTGAGTGTCCCTCAGCTGCCCTTTCCACTTATATAAGCTTGGTGAAGGAAGGGCCTCGTGAGCGTGGTCAGTTTCAGGGAGTTTCTGAAGCCCAGTTGTTTACTTTATGAGTTTAAGGTGCTTTCTTGTATGATGGATTATATAATAATAATCATTATTATTATTATTGTTAGATGAGGTGGCGTATTCCTGGACAGATCACGCCAAGCCAGCACAGTTCTCATGTGAGAGGTCTTTATTGACAGAAGCACCCTTGAAGGGGGGTGGTGAGGGAAAGAAGTAAGGAAGAGAGAGAGAGGGAGGAAGCACACACATGAGCGAGTGAGTAAGCTATGGGTCAGGGTCAGTGTCTTTTATCTGGGCTCTGACATAGGTAACCCAGGTGTCACACAGGTGATGCAGGTAGCACATGCGCAGGGAGTGCCATGGCAACGGACTCAGCCGGGTCCTGTTGCCCAGGGATGACATCATTGCTGAGTTCAGAAGTTGGCTGTTAAACAGCTTCTGGCTGTCTGTGAACAATTCTGATGCTATCATCATCATTATCATCGTCATCGTCATCAATCATTACTGTTTCAGTTCACTTTAGAGCAGTGGTTCTCAACTTCCCAATGCTGTGACCCTTTAATACAGTTCCTTATGCTGTGGTGACTGCCCCCCAAGCCCCCAACCTCAGCTTCTTCACAGTTGCTACTTCAGTAAAATTGCCATGGTTATGGATTGTAATATAACTATTTTCCAATGGTCTTAGGTGACCCTCTATAAAAGGGTCATTCAGCCCCCAATGGGGTTGGTACCCGCAGGTTTAGTACTTCCTGTGCCTTAAGGAGTTCCCCCCAAATTGGGCAGTTTTAATCTTGGAGGGAAGTACTGTATAACAGGGCAGTCTGTAAGTATGCTGGGAGCTCACGTGACAAGCCCTGAGAAGTTCACCACCATGGATCCGAGGCATGCTATGTATGGGCTGTGCCAAGTCTACATCAAAATACTTCCTTTTTTCAAGAGCAATTGTCATAGTTCACAGTGCAAGTTTTGTTGTTTATTTGTCTTGCTTTACTTTATAAACAAAAACTTTTGTATTGATACTTGGCTTAAAACACAGTTTATCCTTAGTCTATAAGCCTTCCATATCCTAAGTTTTATTATGTACATACATGTATATATGTTTTATGATATATTATGATATATATATATATGCTTTATGATTAACATAAAATCATAACATCAAAACTATCAACTTTTATTGACACAGCCTGTTGCTCTGGATGGACTTTAGGGAAGTACAGAGAACTGTCACCTCTGAATTACATGTGTGCACTCATGAGATTGAATGAGTGTGTGTGTGTGTGTGTGTGTGTGTGTGTGTGTAAATATGTGTGTGCTCATGGGAGTACAGGTGGTGGCCAGAGGAGGGGGTTGGCACTAGAGTTATAGGCTAAGGTCAGCTCTCTGGTGTGGTTGCTGGAACTGAATTCCTCAGTCACCTCCTCCTATGTTGATCAGTTTGCCTTCCTTTTTCCCTCCCTGCAACAGCTGTACCTGCTCCTAGCTGCTGGGTCCTCTCTCCAGCTCTAAGAGTGGGGCCTTTTCTGGCTCTCTTCTGAAGACTTGCCTGAGGCTCTTACTATACCATTGCCTCTCTGTTTTCCTGTTCAGAGGTGTGTCCCTGCTGTTGGCTGAGCTTGCTTTTTGTACCATAGACTTGCTTATAAATGGGTAAGTAAGTTCTGTGGGTTCAGCTCTGCCTTGATGAAAACCTTTCATTGTTTTCCTCACGGAGGGATGTATTCAAATGTTTATCACAGGACTTGTGAGTGCAGTTGTGAAGGCTGAGCACTTGCAGCACAGGCCAGTGAACTATCAGTTGAAAAACTAGAGAAACTGATGATGTAGCTGGAGGCCTGGGGTGAGGTGCGCTGGAGTAAGTCTGGGAGTCTCAAGGCTGGAGCCTCTCAGGCTCAGGAATCCTAGTGCAATAGGAGGAGGCCCCAGCTGGAAAAGGCAGGAGTCACTTTTTTTTTTTTTTTTTTTTTTACTTATGTTTCTCTGTTCTGTGTGGGCCCTCAGATGACTGGACATTGCCCTCCTAGGTTGAGGGCAGATCTTCTTTAGTCAATCCATGGATTGAAACACCAGTTTCTTCTAGAAGTATCCTTGGGGCTATGTCCAGAGACAGTGCTGTATAATTAGGTGCGTAGGCATTCCTTTGACTATAACCAGTGTGGCAGTCGTCTGTGTCTGTAGACAGTCAAACAGGATCCGTGCTTGTCAGTCACCTCCTCCCATGTTGATCAGTCTGCCTTCCTTTTTCCCTCCCTAGAAACTTCTGCTTTGGCATGGACAAGGGTGCTCGCTCTGCTGTTCTCTTCCTTGGTGTTTCATTTCTAGCAGCTACGTGTAGTAGTACCAGGACTGGTAAGCCATGCCCCATGGAGCACATACATACATACATACATACATACATACATGCATACATACATACATACCCCATGGAGCACACATACATAAACATACCCCATGGAGCACATATATACACATATGCATGCATATACATACCCCATGGAGCACATACATACACACATACCCCATGGAACACATAATACATACATACATACATACATATATACATGCATATATACATACATACATACCCCATGGATCACATACATTCATACATACATACCTCATGGAGATATACATATATATACACACACACACACACATACCCCATGGAGCACATACATGCATGCATACATACTTACATGCATACATAATGCATGCATGCATTCTTTGTGTTTCTTCTCCATTTATTTCCAGTTATACATGAATACAGTTCATGCTCACCTCAGTGAGTTAGTTCACAAATCTCTTGTACAGTTAAGATTGTAGGTTCTTAAAAATGAGTGAGGATTGCTCACAGTCATGGCTGTCGATGTGTTCTCTGTATTTTTTTCTGGAACCTATATGGCTTACACTTCATGCTTCAGACTGTAAGTAGGCTAATTGAGTTAATTTTTGTGAATGATGTAAAGTCTGTTGTCTGTGTTAATTCTTTCAGTTAAGCACCGGTTGCTGAAGGTTCTTTTCCCATTAAGTGGCCTTTGTTCCCTGTCAAAGGTCAAATGGATGATTGATGGCATCAGTGGGGTCTGTTTCCCCCCTTAGACCTGTGTGACATTCGATCATCATAGCTCTGCCCTACCATCCGACTGTGAATCATCTTGAGTCTCTTGTAGACCTTTGTGTTTTCCTTCCAATGTTACAATCAGTTGTCAGTGTTTATAAATAGCATGCTGGGGTTTTTAATGGTGTCAAATTGCATCTACAGATAAAACTGGGAGGTGCCACCCCCGAAATAGCACAGAATCTTTCACTTAAATTTCTCTGCTCTCCACTGGCACTTTGCATCTTATGCACGTGGATCTGTGCCTAGTAGTCCAGCTTGCACCCAGCTCATACCTTTTACTATCACCCAGAGTGGCTTTTGTTGTTGTTGTTGTTTTCCCTCAGAGCCTCGTATTCATTCCTGGCACACAGCAGAGCCGTTTCTGTCATAGGTGACATGGTGTCTTGCCGTGACTATACTTTGGGTTATTGGTCCCCTAAGATACGCTGGGTGTTGTTGAACAAGCATGTCATTTGCGAACCAGGCTTTATTTTCTCTTCCCTCTCTGGCATATCTTATTTCCCTTTTCACTTGGCTTCGCCAGTTAGGACTTTCAGTACGGTGTGAGTGGGCGTGGCGTGAGAAGGCATCCTTGCCACATTCCTCGTTATTTGTAGGAACTGTGTTTCAGTTTCTTGCCACTGAGCTTGATGACTATAGGGGCTCTGTTTGTGTTGAGAGAGATTTCCAAGTTACAGAGATTCCTAAGTCCTAGATGGTTGGTTTTGTTTAAACTAATCATGAATGTTAGGTTTTTTTTTCCAGATCCTCCTTCTGTACCAATTGACACAAGACTTTTACCTTAATGATACATATTTTCTAATGTATATCGAGTGAGTCGCAGTTGCCTATGGAGTTTAATTCATTTTATATAAGTGTTGGACTTGTTTTTTTGTGTGTGCGTTTGTTTGTTTTTTGTTAATGTTCTGTTGAGGAGTTTTTGCATAGGACAGTTTTTTTTTTTTTCTGGGAGTTTTATTGATTTGATTGTTTCAGGAATGCAGGGTTCGCTATCACAGTAGAATGCACACTACACAAGTATTTACTGAAGGAGATCGTAGAGAATGTCATCGTTGCCCCTTAAGGTCGAACAGTATTTACCATGAGCACATCTGAGCTGCGTAGTTTTTCAGACCCTCTGTTGATTCGGTTTCTTCACTAGATACAGGTTTGTTCAAATGCCGCACCTCTCCTTATGAGTTTCACTGGTTCATTTCCTTAAAGGAGCGTGTCATTTTGTGTAAGTTGCTGAATTTAGAAGTGTAAGGTTATTTACTGTTATGCCGTTATAGTCATTAATTCTAACCCCTTCCTCCCAGGAGGGTCTCAGCATCGTGGACACCGCCTCACCCACACATGACCTGGGACTTTGACCTGCCTCCACCTATGAAGTGCAGGGATTATTTAGGTTTGAAACCTCATACCTGGCTTGTGCCATGCTGGGGATCAGAACCCAGGCCTTTATCAGGCTGGCAGACACGGCTGTGTCCCTGCCTCTCCTCCCTTTATAATATTGGTTACTTGTCTTTTTCTTCTTTTTTCCCCCTGGATCTAAGTAGGGCTTTAACAATTTTTAGTGATCTTTTACTGTTATTTTCTTCCCTATCTTTTAGCTTTTATTGATTTTTCTCTCTGATTTTTTTTTTTTTTTGCATTAGGATGAGATTGTCCTTCCATTTTCTAGTGCACTGGCTTAGGATATTGATTCCGGGTGTTTTTACTGTCCTAACACATGAGCCTGGTGTTCTAATTTCCCTCTAAGCAGAAGGCAATTACACACTGGTCTAATTTGTAAAATTTTACTTACATGTAGTTAAAATACTTTTAAAAATTCTCTTGAGGGTTTTTATTTGACGTATGTTTCTTGAAGTTGTCTAATTTCTAAATTTTGGGGGATTTCACAGCTTGCTCTCTGTTCCTCGGCGTCTGGTTTACCTCTGCTGTTGCACAAGGGTATAATCTCACCATCTCGAATCCTTTCAGATGGCATTGCTGTTAGGTCCTTGGTACACATCACTGTGAACTTGAGATGCACCGGCTGGTGCTGACGAAGGATTTGATAAGCAGATTAGATTCAGTTGACTTAATACTGCTTCAGGAAGCTGTGGACTCACTAGCTGTGTGCAAGCTTGCTCTGCAAGTTACTAGAAGATGGGCATTGATGCCTCCAACTAGGATACAGGTCTCATCTCTTTCCCCCACAGTTTACCACTGTTGTCAAAAATATATAGATGCCCCATCAGGTGTGTGTGTGTGTGTTAATGGTTACTGTACGGTCCTTCAGGATCTGCTCCGCTAGCATTTCGTAATGCCACTCTTTAACCATTTCTGTTATGAAATCTGTTTTGTCTAAAATTTATTTACTCAGTTTACCCCCTGGTCCTCTTCCTTCCTATCCTATTTCTCAAATAGAATCCTACACACACACACACACACACATACACACACACATAAACATGCACACATATACACACACATACATGCACATAGATACACATGTACACACACATATATACAAACACATGTGCACTCACATACACATATACAAACACATGGTGCTTGTACAGCCATGCACACACACATGCACAGACATGCATGCACATACACATGCACACAGGTGCATCCCACACACACACACACATGCTCATGTACACATGCATGCACTTGCTTTGATGATCCTGGCTTACTTTGCTCAACAATGATCTTGGGTTCCATCCATTCTGCAAATGGCAAGGTTTTGTTCTTTATGTTTGTTGGTTTTGTTTGTTTTGTTTTGTTCTGTTTCATGATAGGTTTTGTCTGAATAGTGCTAGCTATCCTGGAACTCACTCTGTAGACCAGGCTGGACTCAAACTCACAGGGATTTGCCTGCTGGGATTAAAGGCATGCACCATCACCACTTAGCTCCTTATGGCTTTCAAAATCACTTTTAGTTGGTGTATTTAGACCCAAACCAAGTAAAGTCATAAGTTGATTTTATGGCTAAATAAAACTTTATTTTGTGTATATGGTGTATATGCCACATATTAAAATCCACTCTCCTGTTGATGAACGTGTCTTATCTATTGTGCATAGTGTATTAGTAAACATTAAGCGGGATATGGTGGCATGCAGCCCAGATCCTCAATACCTGGGAGGTAGAAGGACGAGAATTGTGGGCTTAAGGTCATTCTGGACAAATCCAGTGAGGTTGAGGTGAGCCTGGGCCACGTGAGACCCTATCTTAAAATAAAATAAGCTTGGGTGTTCAGGTGCTATTTTCTTACTTTTAACCTTATTCGGTATGAGTCTTAGTTGCTTACAACACAAGATTTGTCATTTAAAAAATACATACTGGGAAAAAAAAAGAAGAGTCACTTTTAGTTGTTGTATTTGTACAAAAACCATGTAAAGTCATAAGGTGATGTAGTAGAGGTAATTTCTAACCTTTTTTAACTTCCCACTACTTTTATCCTATTTCAAACCCTTTTCTGATTTTAACTGAATGCCATGTATGAGCCCATTTGTTTGCTTTTCTCACTAATTTCTTTTCCTGGGCAAAGTCTAGTTTTCGATCCATAGGAGTCTCTCTTTCCCTAAAGAAATCTTGCAGGTTGGTTAGCTGGGAATCTGTTTCCTGATTTTTGTTTAAAGACAAGTATTTCTCTTTTAGGATATATATTAAAAAAAGTATTATTTTATGTGTGTGAGTGTTTTGCTTGCATGCATGCCAGTACACCTCATATGTGCAGTGCTCCCAGAGGCCAGAAGAGGGTGTCAGATCCCCTGGGACTGGAGTTACAGATGGTTGTGAGCCTCCAAGTGGGTGCTGGGATCTGAACTTGGGTCCTCTGGAAAAGCAGCAGTTCCTTTACTGCTGATCCATCTCTTCAGCTCCCTCCAGGATTATAAAAAAAAAATTAATATTATTATTATTTTCCAGACCGACTCTTGCTGTATATGCCAGGCTGGCCTCCAGTTTGTGTTCTCTTGCCTGTGCCCAAGTGCTGGATGACTGGCATGCATGGTTGTGCCAAGTTCTCTCAGTTTTAAGAAAGATTTTGGGGCCTGGCAAGATGGCTCAGCGGGTAAGGGTACTGACTACTTTTCGGAGGGTCCTTGAGTTTGGATCCCAGCAACCACATGGTGGCTTACAACCATCCGTGATGAGATCTGATACCCTCTTCTGGTGTGTCTGAAGACAGCTACAGTGAATTACGCCAGAGCGAGCAGGGCCGGAGCGAGCAGAGGTTCTGAGTTCAGTTCCCAGCAGCCACATGATAGCTCATGGCCATTTGTACAGCTACAGTGTACAGTGTACTCGTACACATAAAATAAAAATAAATAAATAAATCTTAAAAAGAAAAGAAAAAAAGAAAGGTTTCACTGGGTGTACATTTGAGGGCTGGCTGGTAGTGTTTTCTTTCTCATGAGCTTGGGTCCCTACCAGATCGGATTACAGGCCACAATGCCTTATGCAGTTCTTTCCGTTTTAAAGGATAATCTGTCTGGGTGTGGATTTGCAAGTTGGCTTTTAAATCCTTTCTTAAGAGTTTTCCTCTCTCTACTTAAATTTACTGTGCTCTTGCCTTCCTGTGGGAAGGGTTAACCTGTTAAATGCAATTATTACAAACCTGCCGTCTATAACAGCATACCCTGTATCACTTCTATATCTCATTGGCTGTGATTTACGTCCAAGAAGGTTTGATTCTTACCTACCAACAGACATGGTTATGTGAGCCAATTGGTACTGCGCTGGGTAACTAGGAACCAAGGGGATGGTCATCTAGCTGCATTTGGCACCGTGTTTCAAGGTTGGCTATAGCTGTGTCTACCATAGACATATACTATATACCACACCACCACGGAAACGTGATACCAGGGCTTTCAGATCTCTCCGACGCCCTTTGCCTTTGAGCTCCTTTAAGGATTTTTCAGATGGTCTGAGTCAGCATTCTTATCCACCATCACTGAACTAGGAACTTTGGGGAGTTGGTCAGTAACCAGGAAGGTGAGGGTTATGTGATCATGCCAGTAAATTGCAGACATGATGGGCCTGTGACCTTCGTATGTGTTCCTTGGTTATCCTCTTTCTGCCTTTGGGGACAGAAAAGCCAGGCCATGCTAGTCTCAGACAGTGTAGCTTGGATAAGGCAGTGGCCACTCCTCCATGGAACTCCTCCTTGATGGAGAATTCCCAGAGGCCATTGCAAATCCTTACTCTTCACCTTCCCAGCCTGGTTGCCTGACATTAAAGCCCAGGCAGGTTAGGGGGTTCCCTGAAGACTGTAGTCTTGGGATTTTTCTTTCATGCATGCAGACCACACTCCACGGTTACCAGCATTACTGCTCAGTTGTCCTGGCGTCAGACCGGGGAAATCTACTGCACTTGTGACTGGATTCTCCTAGTGTCTCTAGATTTCAGGGTTGTGGTCTGACCTGTGACCTCCCTCAGCTCTTTGGCGAGTTGAGGAAAAGTCCCCACTCCCAGGCTGCTCAGTGTTGTTGTGTGTGAATGAGAGAACTCCCAGGCTCTGTGGAGAGTGGAAGTCCCCTGTGGCTTTCAGCACACAGCTTTTCCCACTAGCTGAAGGGGCTGGGTCCATGTAAGACATCCTGACCTTTCAAAAGCACCTGAATCTTATAGAGGGAAATAACCACTCTTCCCAGCCAAAAGAATCCCTGCTAGAAAAGTAGAAAGTGGCTGCTCTGAGCTGCTGCTCAGCTCTCCTCCAGCCTTATTTCCATGATTCCTTGCGTTCCTCAGGAGGCTGGGGTGATAGCTTGGTGGTAAGTGCTTGCCTAACATGTATACAGTATGGATTTAGTCTCCAGCACTGCCAATCAAACAAAAAATGAAGTTTCCTGTGGGTTCTATATCAGTCTTGGAAATGCCAAGGGTACAGGCAGGGTAGGTGGGAAGCATTTAGACCCTTTCTAATTCTCCTCAGCTTCTCTGTCACCACCCTATCCCACTTTTGCTAGGCAAACGTGTTCTATCAGTAGTCTTTTGCAAATACGCCTTTAGCCCTCCCGCTTAGCAGCTGCTGATTAAATTTCCTCTCAGGAAAGGCCCTGTCCTGAGGACAGCTGCTCAGCCACCTGGACTATGGGAGCACCCAGGAAGGAGGTGTGGTTTCTAAGTAGCCTGAGGAATCCTGGGTGTAAGGGCCCATGCTCTTTATCCTTCTCCTGAGGAGGTCACTGAGTTGGGCAGAACAAGGAGCTCATAGGATAGTTGGAGGCTGGATAGGGTCAGGAGAGGGCATCTGCCAGGGAGGTTATCTTGTTTACAACAAGATTGATTGATAAGTAAGCTGGCTAAAAGTAATGAAAGCCAGGCTTGGCGAGTCATCCTTACTTAGAAGGCTGAGGCAGGGAAATGGTTATTTAGAGGATACACTGACCTTGCTCAAAAGGACTTTCTCAGTGTTGTGTTTGATGCAGTTGCAAGTTGCAAATTTTGTGGAAAGAATACTGATATAGTAGATTGTAATATGAAGTACCAATATAAAGCTCATCAAAAAAAATATGTATATATATACATACATGTATGTATATATATATATATATATATGTGTGTGTGTATGAATAC
Source organism: Mastomys coucha (assembly GCF_008632895.1). Classification (NCBI taxonomy): domain Eukaryota; kingdom Metazoa; phylum Chordata; class Mammalia; order Rodentia; family Muridae; genus Mastomys; species Mastomys coucha. The sequence continues at coordinate 67,331,531 of NW_022196896.1, read as the reverse complement.
AAATAGAAATGTTAAATGTATATATACATGTGTACATAAATATATATGCACATATTATGTAAGTATATGTATGCCTATGCATATATATATATATACACATATACACAGCACATATCTTTGTGTATATATAATCATACATATGTATATATCTACATATATACACACATATGTATAAAGTGTGTGTGTGGTGTATGTGTGTGTTTGTTTGCTTGTTTGTTTTTCAAGACAAGGTCTCACTTTGTAGCTCTGGCTGTCCTAAAACTCACTATGTAGACCAACCAGGCTGGCTTCTAACTCACAGAGTTCTGTCTGCTTCTGCTTCCTAGGTGCTAGGATTAAAAAATGTGCCACTATGCCTGGATTTATAATCATATATATATATATATATATATATATGTATATATACATATACATATATATATACACACACACACGCATATATATTAAAAGAAAATATTTTTAATGTGCATGGTTGTTTTGCTTGCATCTATGTGCACCACATTGCAGTACCTGTAGCAGCCAGAAGAGAGCTCTGAATATTGCAGACCTGGAGTTATGGGCTGTTGTAAGCTGCCATGGGAACTGAACCCTGGTCTCTTCTGTCAAGAGCAGCCAGAGCTCCTAACCAGCTTTCCAGCCCTCATAGACATAGTCTCTAGCTTTCCCTACTGAGATCCTGGTGTGAGCACATCTGACTGGTTTTTAAATGTAGTACCTCAATAAAGAAAAAAGAACTACTTGGGAAAAATGACTAGTGCCAGGCTGGGAGCAGAGATGGTACATTTATTGTGCAACAGAATAGAAAGAGCAATGAAGCCATGCTGGAAGGTCACAGACACTTGCTAGAAGGGGCTCACTGGGATAGTATGAGTGTCCAAGTAAAGTGGGTGGTGGTAGATTATAACCCAGGTTTGGAAGCAGGACGCACGATGAGGCCATGCTGATGTAAATAAGCTGAGAAGCTGAGGATTTCGGGATTTATAGTTTGTCTGCAGGAGGCTTGTTCATTACAGAGGAAGACAGGATACCGAATACCGTCAGAATGCAGAAGCTGACAGCTTTAAACAGCCTGCTTTAACCAGTTTTTATTTATGTGTGTATGTGCACATATGCACACCTGTGAAGGAAGGTACCAGCAGAGGCCAGGTGAGGGCTTCAGTTTCCAGCATTTAAGGGTCACCCAGTGCTCAGACTCCATTCCTCAGGACAGAGCAGCAGGCGATCTTAACCAGCAAGCCACTCTCCAGTCCCAAACTGTCAGACCTTTAATCATGTGACTAAGCATGTGAGGAAGGAAACATTACCAGGAAGGAGTTGAGATCCTTCCTCTGATAGCATGTGATGGAATGGACATTTGTAACCACTATGATCATCATCAGAGACTGATAGCTACCTCAGGCAAACTGAAACTGTGGGGCATACTACTGAAAACGAGCCAGTGATCTTCAAAACTGTCAAGGGCATGAAAGTCAGAGTTTCTAGATGCCACAGACAATGGCTAAATCCATCACGTGACTCTGAACTGAACCCATTACAGTGCAGATAGGTCCCCGCATCTGAGAGTTGGACTTGGGTTTTTTTATTTTTTCTCTGTATGGTGTGGTTGACCTAGGAGTTTACTTCAAGCTTGAATTTGAATCTTCCACTGGATATGTGGTAAAAGCCTCATGGGATATTAGACAGTAGCCGGCAGCTCCAGCATCCAGCCAGCCCCAAGCTCATGAGTGGTGCTCTCCCATGGGTTGTGCTGCTGAGCCAGATGTGCAGTGGGTTGTGTAGTCAGTAAGAGTCCCTCAGGCTGGTTCCCATGTGGGGATGGACGATTAGGTGGGAGCAGATGCAATTGTCTGCCTTCAGCACAGGGCACATCCATCACAGTGGAGAAACAATCACTCCTTTGTGCCGTGTATATGTCTGTGTGTGTATGTATATATATATGTATATATCATGTATGCATGTTTATATGTATATATCACATATCTGTATACACATATGTATATATCATGTATGTGTATATATGTATATGTCATGTATGTGTGTATATATCTATATACAATGTGTTTTGTCATTTATGTGTTTGTATATGTATATATCACATACATGTCTATATATGTATACATATATGTGTGTAGACACATGTACATATACATATACACATACATACACACATAGACACACATGTATACATAAACACATACACTCACATACACACACACACACATGTGCACATGTGTCCACAATCTGTGAAGGGCTTGATGATTTTTCCTCCCTCAGCATATTTCTGAGGCTCATGACAAAGTAGTAACAAGAACATTACATATACAGTGCCTTTTATAGTACAGGCAGCACTTGAAGTAACAGACATGTTAATTTATGTAATTTTCTCAATTATTTTTTCAAGGTAGTTAATCCATTTCAAATCAGGGGACCATCTACACACAAGTTCAAGCAACTTTAAGTCACACAGCTTGAAATGGTATTGCCGTTTTAATGAAGATCTAATTTGAGGAATGCTCCTCTTGTTTCCTGGGTTTTATTGGCATAGCTGATGCCTGTAGGCTCCAGATGCTGGTGAAATGGGTGGGGCTGTCTCTCATGAGAATCAAGGAGTTGCTGTGGTAAGATGCCATGGACAAGGCAACTTATAGAAGTGTTTATTAGGGGCTTATAGTTCTGGGGGGTTAGAGTTCATGACCATGAGAGTTGGGACAGGGCAGCAGGCAGTCAGGCATGGTGCTGGAGTGGTAGCTGAGAGCTTGCATCCTTATCTACAAGTAGAAGGCAAAGAGAGCTAACAGGGAATGATGTAAGCTTTTGAAACTTCAAAGCCCATCCCCAGTCAAAGCCACACCTTCTAATCCTTCCCAAACAGTTCTGCCAGCATGACCAAGAATTCAAACCTATGGGGACTGTGAAAGGACTTTGGAACTTTGGATGAGAAGAGCCACTGTTCAAAGCATAGTGAGCTGTCCTGTAGGAGGTAGGAAGATAAAGAATGTCGAGAGACATGCAGAGGGTGGAGGCCTGGCTCGTGACGCTTCAGAGGGAAGCAAAGACTCTATCGGGCCTTTTCTGTGGAGAGTCTGTCGTGTCAGGTCAGCTGGAGCTGAAGAATTGGCTGTGATTAACAAGAGACCAGAGCCACTAAAGTGAAACCTTTGCTCTGCTGGGACACTGGATGCTGGTCAGCTGGGGCTGAGATGCTAGCAGCAATTAAGAAGAGGCCAGGATCATTGAGGTGAAATCTTCTGGGAAGTGTTTCCTGAGAGTCACACACAGGCACTATGTTCCAGATGTGTACAAAGTGAAGTGGGCCATGAAGAACAGCTTAGGCTTGGCACTATGAGAGGCCAGGAAAGGCTATGGGTGAAGATGCAGCCCAGTTAGCAGTTGGAGGCTCAGAATTAAAGGGGTCATGGAGAGCAGTTGAGGCTCAGCACAATGGAGGCAGCCCAGGAGAAGATAATAGTGAGAGAGCAAGCCAGTAGGCAGCATGCTTCCATGGCCTCTGTATCAGCTCCCATGTCCAGGCCCCTGCCCTGCTTCTAGTTCCTGTCCTGAATTCCTTCAATGATGGACTGTGATGTGAAGTATAAACCAGATTAACTCTTTCCTCTCCAAGTTGTTTTTGATCATGGTGTTTCATCACAGCAATAGAAACCACGCTAAGAGAGGGACCCATTCTCATTCAAACCACAACAGCTCTAAGCATGGAGTAGATGGGTGTGTGCTGGCTGCCTGGCCTGGTCTGGTCTGCCCTCTCACAAGTGTCCTTTCTCCTGTCTCCTTTAAGGTCGCCTTGTGGGTGCTCTGGACGCAGTGCTGGATTCCAGCGCACGGGTTGCTCCATTTCGGATTCTGCTTCAAGTTCCTGGGTCCCAGGTGTATTCTCCCATAGCATGTGGTGAGTTACTGAATGGATCAGACATTTACTGGGCCATAGCCACTGGTGAGTTCTGTTACAGTTGGAATGTTCCCGACCCCTATGGTCGAAGCATGCCGAGTGTCTGCATGTCCGTGGTGTTTGAAAGGTAACACCTCTGGAGCTGCTTAGCAGTTCTTGCTTCCACTCACACCAACCTCTCTTACCCTCCTCCTCCTCTTCATCTGCATCTACTTCTCTACCTACTCTCCGCCTCCTCCTGTTTTCTGTTTGTTTTCCTCATCCTTCACGTCTCTGTCTCACTTCTAACCATCAAAAGTACATAAAAGCTGAGCGTTTGGGCATGCCGGGTTTTGAGTGCTATCTCAGAGCACTGGTATTGCTCCATATGAACTGAGCTATGTTCTACGTGATCTTGCCTCTGATGTAAGTGTGTGCCGGATTTTTACACCCACTGAGGTGACCTAAAGGCATAGTCTGAGGGCTATAGTTACTTGTTTTGAACAAGGAGTGAATGCACAAAATATGCACAAAAAAAATGCATGCTGCTCTGCCGGGTGCTGGGAAATTTAGACCTCACCCCATGCCTCCACCCAAGGTCCTATTCTTCTTGCAGGTGCCACTTGGTGTTGCATTGAGCCCCTAGGGTCCTCCAGGACAGAAGTGTCACATTCAAAGATGCACTTTATCAACAAAGCCTAGTGTCTGCTTTATTCTATATGAGTAACATACTCTTATTTACAAGATAAGAAAATCTCACTGGAGACTCTTTGAACACTGGATTGCATGTTAATCTGTCTCTGTGCGTGCACATGGCTGTAGTATTTTTAGCTCTGCACTGGGTACAGGAAACTTTGCTCATTGTCTCCTGTTCACCAGCCATACTGGACTTTTCCCTCTGAAAAGGCTGAAATTTGACAAAGCTTCTCATTCCCACCCAACACCCCATCTAACTGCCGTTAACATCTGGGCACACTCCTGTCTGCTGTTTTGTTTTCTAACTAAGGCAGATCTCTCCAATTAAAAAAAAAAAAAAAAAAAAAAAAAAAAAAAAAAAAGGCTTTATAAAGAAATCGCCTCTATTGCCTCTAGCCACTCTAAGTACCTTTTGGTTACACAGATGAACTTCTTTCTGAACAGTTTTCTAGTGGGTCAGAGAAAGGTGACTCCAAAGGAGGAAACATGTAATTCTGTAAAACTGGAGTTACCTGACAGGGCTGTTTTATAACGAAAGTGTTACATTTAGTTAGTTTCCATGGAAACAAAGAAACTAAAGAGGAACAAAAATTGCTAAACTTCAAATGTTTAACACTAGAGATTATTTTTTTCTAAAAGGTTCCTATAAGGTTGAGGCCAGGGACTCTCTTTATCGGTATGAAGTTAGAGTTGTAGTGCGTGAAAAACATAGTTTCAGTTCTAACAGTGAACTTACAGGACAAGATTGCCAGCATATTTCCTCTCCTGCTTCCCTAATTCTCATAAAAAAGAACTATTGATATTATATCACTAGTCCCATTCAGACCTGATATTTTCCATAATATGATATTTCCCATAGTAATTTTTGATGTGTGTATGTTGATATGGGTGTGGTTCTTTGTACTGTATGTACAGAGGCTAGAGGCTCACACCAGATGTCTCCCCTACCCCTTTGAAGCTTGGTCTCTTACTGAATCCAGACGTCTCACTAGACTAGACTGGCCAGCAAGCCTGAGATATCTGCCCATCTCTGCCTGCTGGATCCCAGACCTGAGGGTGCAGACTCTGTTGTACTCAGCCTTTATGTGGATGCTGCTGATCTGAACAAAAGTCGCCCTGGCTGCTGTTGTGTTGCACAGCCAGGACTTTACCACCCACCGAACCAGCCCCCTCTCTCCAGCTCCTGTGTTTCTGTTGTTGTTTGTCACAATTCCTTATGTAGATTTAGTACTCACAGTCAGCTATGACTTTGCCCACCCGGAACCTTTACTTTGGTTCGTTTCCTTTTTTCCTTTTTCTTTCTTTTTACTGAGTAGCCCTGCTGGCCTGGAACTCGTTGTGTAGATCAGACTGATTGAGCTCACCGAGGTCAGCTCGCCTTTGCCTTTCCCAGTGCTGGTGTGAGCCACTGTACCTGTTCCCGTGTTGTTGCTGTTCACTGTCTGCTTGGGGAGATTTCTTTTTTCTTTTTTTCTTTCTTTCTTTTTTTTTAGTGTCTTTCTTTATTTCTTTTTTTATTGATTTAAGTTTTATTGCATTATGATGATAGACATACATAATTTCAATTTATCTGAATGTGTTAACATTTAAAAACATTTTATGTAAATAGAATTACATCACATTCTTCTTTCCCTTTTGTACCCCAACTCCTCCCAGTGACCCCCCATACCTTTCATTTTTTTATTTTGTCATATTCTTTAAAATTTATAAAATATTGTACAATAAAAATGAGTATTATAAAAGTTGTTTGATATAAAACAATTAATTGAACAGTCTTATGTAGATGCTTGTCTACAGCAATACTAAAAATACATGTTTTTCTCAATATAAATTTTAAATAACTCCAAACATATTAACTATATATTTTAAAATAATGCATCACTACTAGTTGTTTTTAAATGAACATAAATAGATAATGTCTTTTTATTTGTTTGTTTTGTTTTGATTTTAGTAGAGCTTAAAATCTTGACTCTTACTGTGGTACATGCCCAAAATAAGAACAATTTTTAGACATTGGGTTCCATTGTAATAAGGCTATACTTCAATGACCCTCACATCACCATAGGGTTTTACCTCCATAGTAGCTAAGCTGAGAGTTAACAGTTCTGATGTGCCACAGAATGAATTGTAGGCATGATTTTTGGATACAGATTTCCTGCTATGGCCACAGCTATTTGACTTGAGTGAGTGTCTTCATTCTCAGCCCACAGAGAACAGGTTACATTCATTTAAGAAATGGTGTGTGTATTAAGATGGTCTATTCATGAAGTCATTCACCAACTGTTTCAATGAACAATGGTTCTGCTTAGAGGGTAGCACAGACATTAGGTGTGGGTAAGAATCTGGTTCATTGGCTGTGCTGATTTTGAAAAGCATTCATCTCAGAGAAAGAGTAATTTATAAAGTCCTCTTCTTCAAAATTGATACAATAGTTGGAAATATCAAGCAAAGTATCCAGTCTTGCTCTTTGTTGTGAGATTTCTAGTTTCACCCGTAATGTATCGTAATGTATTGCAGATGTCTTGGTCTCTGAGGGTTTTCACACTTGCAGATGTCTGCCTTTGGCTTTTGGCTTTGAAGTACCAAGTTCAAATGTAGTTGTAGGCCGCTCTAGATTTGGTGGCTGCTGTCTTCATGGTCTTCTAGTGTTTTATGGGACAACACAGATCTCTGCTTATCTCATTGCCCGCTCCCCATGTGTGGATTATGTGCTTTTCAAGCACGCAAGACTGCTTTTACCACCAGGCTAGAATAATTTGACTAGAACCTGATACTCCTCTGATCTCAGTAGTAGGTTAGTCGTTTTTAAACACATTGTGATTTTTTAAATCATTGCAGGGCACTTTTGCTATAATCTCATGCATGAATTTTGTTTTAAAGTTTTGTTTCCTCTGGCGTTTATTGCATATTGGGGAGCTCATGTTGCTGTTTCGCTTCTATTTGTTTCTCTTTAGCTTGTTAGGTCTGTTCTCTCCATCTAGTTCATAATTCTTTCTTGAGTTAATTCAGTTTTTGGCAATATATTCTGTACCTTCCTTTTAACTTTTGTTATTGTTGTTTGTATGTGTGTGTACATGTGAGTGTGAGCATGTGTGTGTGTGTGTGTGTGTGTGTATGTTTGTGAGTTGGTGTTTTGTTTTGTTTTGTTTTGGTTTTGGTCAAATTTTGATCAGTAGTTCAAGGACTCCAATCTCCTTTTCCATTTCATCTGCTTCATCTCCTCTGAGACTTCTCATGCTCTTGCTTTGTCCTTGGGAGCATGAAACATTGGTGAAGAAGTATCTCCCTTTCTTCCGGGGGTGATCCATTTCCTTCTAGGGAAGTCTCCATGTCTGGAACCATTTGTTTTCATCTGGCCATGTTCCTTGGTGTCCAGTACAGTACTGGTCCAGATCTCACCCATGCTTGGGCACCCATCCCCTCAGATGCTCTGTTGGCATTAGCAAGCTGTGACTTTATGCTTGGGTCTATGAGAACAGAACTAAGATGACAGCCCTTCTGCTAGACAGGACTGGGGGTGAGCAGCAGTGTAGTAACTTCATCTTTCCTCAGTTATCCTGCACTCTGCCTCAAGCAAAAGAGTTGGTCGCCCTCTCACTTTGAAGCCTTGGACATGAACCTTTGTTCTGTTGTCCCCTTACTACCTTAGCTTCAGAGCACTCTCAGAAGCTAGGGGGGACTCAGCCCATTCCTTTGCTGGTTTTGTGGGTCTATGCCCTTTGAAGATGCAGGCTGCACAATACACTTCTTAGTGTCTGCGGGGCATTGACCCGCCCCATGGCCGTAGCTCAGTTTCTTCATCTAACCCTTCAGGAGACATTATTTGGGCTTGATTTTTGACTACTTTCTAAGCAATCTTTTCACTTAACATTTTCAGACCAGTCCCCCGTCCCTCAGATTCTATTCATTTGAACTGTCTGGTTTCTGCTACATACCAGGCAGCTTCCTGATGTAGGGGATTCTGTGGAGAATATCTCAGTGTGGTCTCCCTCCACCCAACTCTGCAGGGCCATGGGAGGTTGCACGGCAACAGGTCTGGAAAGGCTGCAGAGGACAGTATAGCTGGAGAAGCCCTTCAAGGCCTTTTATGCTAAGTATTCCCAAATTCAGCCATTGCTGGCTGCAGCTCCTCTGGCTCCCCACTGTGCTGGGGCAGCTGTCCTGAGAAGGTGAACCTATTCTCCTTTCTGGCTCAAGATTAGTGCCTCTGACTTGGCCCAGGCTGAATTTGCAGAGATGTCACTTTCTGCTATCATCTTACCACAGATGGTCCTCCAAACGGTACTTATCTTTTGGTGTGTTTTTCTTGTTGAGAAACACGAGCACATTCAGTCTTAGACCTGTGAGATCGATGGGGACACGGAGGTCTCTGTTGGCAGTCCCTTGGGCATCTTACACTCTGTGATCCACCATAGTTAATATTGCACTGAGCGTCGAGGAAGGTCCCTGCCCATGGTAAAGAAGAGAGCTGTAGGAAGGGAGCACACTCTGCACGAAGAATCCAGATCTGCACTTGAGTGTGGTAGCTGCATGGTGGGCTAGGGAGGCCGAGCAGAGAGCCTCCGAGAGTCCATTTTCTCTTTTGAGGCTGAAGTGAAAGAGATGTGCAGATTGTCTTGTCTCTTGGGTCCGTAATTTTACTTAGCAAAAGACCTGAAGATATCCATGGTGCTAGACAGAGACAGGATATGGTTGTCATTTCAACAGCGTGGACCAAATGACCGTAAGGCTTTATAAAGATGGCCAACTTCTGTGACTGAGATAGAATTAGATATTGCTAGAGAGATGCTGAGTTGTTCTAAGAAGCTATGGACAGAGAAATGGCCCAGCTCTCAAGGTCAGAACACAGACACTCCCTTCCCTAGCTGTCAACACCTGCTTCTTCTCTTCTGATGCTCTCTCAACACAGGGCGGGCATTTTCTCAGTTTTTGTCTGCCTTCCTCATGGAAACAACTCATCCAGAGAGTGTTTCTAGATGCTGACCTTCCAATGTTCAGAACAGCATGGAGTATGGGAAGGGGACTCAGGCTGCCCTGTAAGGCTGTGTGGGTTCACTTGGCCCTGGACATTAGAGCTCAGGCAAAGGGTTTTTCATCTTTACAGTGGTACAGAAAAGCACAGCACTGCTGTTTACTCTACCTAAAATTTTTTGTGAAACTTTGTGAATTTGCCCAGTCCTCACAGGCTGGTGGAAGTGAACAGAGCACCCTGAAGTAGACCAGCACCAGCAAGTCAGTGTGCTGCGTGCATTTCTAACTCACAAAGGTTTCAACTTAGGAGTTGATAGAGCTGCAGCTCTACTGTAAGATCAGGAGCCACAGTCATTTCAAGTAAGTCTTGTTGCCAGTAGCTTTGCTACTCCACCTAAGCTCCGGGAAAACTTGCCCTTATCAATATTCTTATTTCCACACCTTCCACCTGCCCTAAACTTTAGTTGCTCAGTTACATATAGTTCCTGCTAAACACCCCAGACTACCTGCCTGTAGGAGCGGCTTGTGTGGCCACTCCATTTGGAATCTCACATGGTTGGTCAGCTTTCTCCCTCAAAAGCATGGTGAACTCTCCTCTCTTCCCTTGCATCTGTCCACTTGCCTCAAGGGACCCGGAAGTCCTGCCTATTCCTTGCACCCAGTCATTGGCCCATGGCTTTTTTACTGACAGATCAAGAACCAATTGGGAACAGGACCTCAGCATCAGAACCACCCCTACAAAGTCTTCTTGGTTCCTTTCAGATGAGCTAGGTGTGCTGCCTAGTTGTATGTCAACTTGACACAGCAAGAGTTATCAGAGAGGAAGCAGGATCAATTGAGGGGGAGAAAAACCCATAAGATCGAACTATTGGCAAGCATGTAAGGCAAATTCTTAATTAGGGATTGATGGGGGAGGGTCCTGCCCATTGTAGGTGGTGCCATCACTGGGCTGGTGGTCTTGGCTTCTATAAGAAAGCAGACTGAGCAATCCATGGAGAGCAAGCCAATAACTAGCACCCTCCATGGCCTCTGCATCAGCTTCCGCCTCCAGGTTCCTATCCTGTTTGAGTTCCTGTCCTGACTTCTCTCAGTGATAGACTTGATTCCTGGAAGAGTAAACCAAATAAACCCTTTCTTCTCCTACTTGCTTTTGCTCATGGCATTTACCCCAGTGATAGGAACTCTAACTAAGACACTATGACCCAGGTCATCTGGGGCAGGCTGTGGGTTCCCTTATTAAACAGGCATAGCTCAGAGGGCAGGTGTTATGATTCTTAAGAAAATGTTTTGCTGTGCCTGGTGACACAGGCCTGTAATCTCAGCTGTTCAGGAGTTGAAGCAGGAGGATTACAAGTTCAAGGCCTGCCTGGACAAGTAGATAGACGCTGCCTCAAATATGCAAAGTCAGACTCTCTCACTGGGCTTTATATACTTTCTAAATGATAGAGGAGTAGAAACAGGGATAGTTGGGAACAAGAAGGGGATCAGTAATTGTGGGGAAAGGTTTGGTGGGGAGTATTTTCAAAATATATTATGCACATCTTTGAGAATGTAAGGAAAAAAGACCCAAACTGAAAAGGAACTGGGCATGTAACTTGGTATGTAATACTTGCCTAGCATGCATGAAGCTGTAGGTGCACTAAGATAGAAAACAATGGCTGGAAAATTACTGGTAACAGAGTCTTTTGGTAGGAATGAAACTAATCCAGGTCCTTGCACATGTGAAGCCAGCATAGTGCCACTGAACGACATTCCCACCTGCCTGTACAGGTGTGCTCCAGCTGCATTCCCACCTGGGCTCTGACTGTACAGGTGTGCTCCAGCTGCATTCCTACTTGGGCTCTGCCTGTACAGGTGAGCTTCATCTGTACTGTTTCCAGTCACCAGTGCTGATCTTCAGAGTTATCTTTGTCCTGAGCCACGTTACCCTCTCCCCACGTGCCTATTTTCTGTCTCAGAGTCTGACTTGCATCTCATTGGTGGAGTCATGCACACTCTGCCCTTTAGTGACTACTCTGCCCTTTAGTGACTTGTGGAGAGCTGCGGTGTGCCGCGCTTTAAAGATGGTGCAGGCTCCCGCCTTCCGCTAGCCTGGCAGCGAGCGCTCTCAAAGACAAGCAAGTCCTTAATTGGCTGTGCTTGTCAGTCGCACCTGCTTACGCATAAGAGTGGCCCATCAGCTGTACTTACGTGGCTCCCAGGGGTTGGTTGGGCAGGAGTACTTAAGCCTGTGCGGGCTTTTCCCTGGGGTCAGTCAGAAGAAGTTTTTCAAGGATCCTGATTAAAAACTGCTGGAAGGAGAGCTCAAAGAGTCACATCTTTTTTGCTGGTCGAGAGAGACGCGTCAGTGACTGGCTTCTCAAATCTCATTGGTAGAGTCATGCATGCTCCAGCCGTTAGTGACTGTGTTCTTGAATCTCATTAGTGGAATTGTGCATGATCCACCCTTTGATGACTGGCATGTAATAATGTCTTGGTTCATCCATGACAACACATGTCAGAATTTTCTTTTTCAGGCCGGGCAGTAATACAGTTTCTGGTGGCTTTCTTTTTGGAATTATTCATCTAACCATTGGCACTGTGTAGATGAGGACAGTAATGAGGAGGGCAGAATCCCAGGAGCTAATCCCTAATCAGGTGGACAACAGGTTAGACCAGTGTTTCTCGACATCCTAATGCTGCAACCCTTGAATACAGTTCCTCGTGTTGGGACGTCCAACCATAAAATTGTTTCATTTATACTTCATAACTAATTCTGCTACCATGATGAACCGCAATGTAAATATTTGATATGCAGGATATCTGATATGTGGCCTCCAAAGAGGTCCCAACCCACAAGTTGAGTTCCTCTGGGTTAGACTGTCTGGACCCTGCTGAATGGATTCCTATGCTATGGCAAGTTATTGGGCCCTATAACCCTGCCATTGCAGTGTCTGGTGCTCTCAGTCTTGTCTTGTACCTGAGATGGGCCAGCCCTCCAAGCCATGCTTCCCTCCATGCTGGCTCTTCCTATTCCCACATGCCATGTCCTGGTAATTGTCAGTGGTCCTCAGCGCTATCTCAGAATTGCTGCCATGCACTTCTTAGTCATCATCATGGCCTGGAACACTGGCTGGATTGTTTGTTCTCCATATTTGATCTCAGGAAGCACAAAAAGGAATAGGAAAGAGCTGCCGGACTCTGAGTTATCTGCTTAGAATCATTCCAAGAATCAGATTGCTTATGCAATAAGTTGATGCCTTCCATTATTGTAAGCTGAGGCCTGAGGGTGTCTTCTTCCAGTTCCTGTTGCAGTGCACAGAAGAACTTTCAACCATGCTCATGTCTTCCCGGGCATCAGTTTGCACTTGTACTGGCCTGAGGAGTTCATGACTGCGTAAGTTCAGTGTCTTCTCCCGCCCCTTGCTTTCAAGGTCTGTCCCCATGGGGTTGAATTAAATGAAGAAGGATCAGAGAGAGCCAGGAGCAAGCTTTCCATGGACCTGTACGGCTGGGTGGGAGAGGATGTGTGTACTAAGCCTTGATGTCTACGGGTTTCATACCAGCAGATTCAACCAAAATGGATACTATGTATAAACATGTTATATATTATTTGATTATATAATACTATATATTGTCTTGCATCTGTACTGGTCATGTACAGACTTCTTGGTTTCCATGAAGAATTTGCCATGGGAATTCTGTATCATTTACTTTGCATCAGACAGAATAAGGAATCTGGAGATGACTTAAGGGATTCAGGAGGAATGTATAAGTTACCTGCAAATACTACACCATCTTAAATAAGAGCTTGAGCAGTCTGGGACCCTGGTGTCTTTGGGGGGCCTAGAATCCAGCAGATATGCAGGCCCCCGTCCCCTGGTGGATACAGAGGGACTGTTGTAGATTGAAGAACACTTAAAGGTTTAGCTTTGGAAAATGAAAACAGACATGCTTTGAAAACTTCAAAGGTCATGACAGGAAGGGAGAACCATTTGCTAATCAAAACACATTGCCTGTTTTTAAAAGTTAGGGCCTACAGGAGCTCATTCCCTCCACTAAGCCCCTTTACTCTCCCCCTTTCGATTCTCAGCAGCATGTAGGGGCAGCACACCCTACTCTGGAGGGAAAAAAGATGCAGAGCACCGGAAGCAGGCCACTTGCCAGGGTCACACCAGGCGCCGGGGTGCTAGCGGGCAGCTTAGCTGCAGGTTCTGACAGAATGTACTCTCAGAGTGTTCCTTCTGACGCACGCACGGTCTCTTATCCGTGCCCTTGACAGAGGCTGGTGTTTTGCTCCCTTGTATTCTGCCTCACTGTTTGCTTTGTCTTTGTGGAGTGGATTTTATTAAGGGAGGAAATGTTCCCGGGTGGACCAGAGTAGTGTCTTCCTGAACTTCGTACCAAGGTGGCAGAGGAGGTGCCAGCTTGTTTTCTCTGAGCAGAGGACTTGCAGGGTGCTTCTAGGAACATCTGGGAGGCAGCCCAGCAGGGGGGAAAGTGCGAGCTTCCTGGGTTTACACTCCGAGGTCAGGATTGTTACACTTGTTTTCAGTAGCACGTTTTCTTGGAACAACACTAGCTGGAATTTTCCACATGGGGGTTCACCTTTAGAAGTAGAAGAAGGTTGCCAACTAGTGTTTCTTCCTTGTCTGGCAGATACTGGCAACTGGGCTATTAATGCATTTTTTTAAAAGTAATTTTGCTTCCGTACAAATACCCTTCATGGAAGAACATTGTTTTGCCCTCTGTGATGTATGTTGCTGATGGGGGTTGTAAAAGCAACTAATGCTAACACCAGCTTTTAGGGCTTAGCACATTTTGAGGCTAAAAGTAAGAGTAAACATCTCTTTAGAGCTGAGTGAGTTGGTACATGCCTGTAGGCCTAGCTACTCAAGAAACTTGAGGAAGGAGGATGATTTCATCCCATAAAGTTGAGACCAGCCTGGACTATATAAGGAGAACAGACAGAAGCAAATTAAAAATTGAATCTTAAAACCAAAGGTTGCCTGACTTGCAGTGTAGGTCATGACTTGTCAACAGAGACCACCTAGAGGGGGTGCTTCAAAAATATTCGAATTAATTCTCTTTTTTAGTAGAAGAGGAGGTGGGCTGGGGTCCTGAATTCAATTCCCAGCAACCACATGGTGGCTCACAACCATCTGTAATGGGATCTGATGCCCTCTTCTGGTGTGTCTGAAGACAGCTATAGTGTACTCACACACATAAAATAAATAAATAACTCTTTAAAAAAAAAAATAGAAGAGGAGGCACTGAGACCCAAGGCTCACAGAAAGATAGTCCTGCTAACTACTAAGTAACCCCTTAGTAATCTAGAAGGGGTGTCATGGGGACCCCTGTGGCCCCTGTGCTGTGTACTGCCCTGTAGGGGCTCTTTCTCTGTTTTACTGGATTCACAGTGGTGGGTGAGGTCTAGGGTCAGTGATGCTGTCCCAGACAACTTGGCTAAGTGGCTATCTCACTGGCTTTTTGACCATGAGGGAAGCATCTAATACAGTGGTTCTCAACCTGTGGGTCACAAACCACTTGGAGTCCCAAATTATGTATTTATATTATGATGCATAACAGTAGCAAGATTGGGCTGCAGAGGTGGCTCAGCAGTTAAGAGCACTGACTGCTCTTCCAGAGGTCCTGAGTTCAATTCCCAGCAACCACATGGTGGCTCACAACCATCTGTAATGGGATCTGATGTCCTCTTGTGGTATGTCTGACGACAGCTACAATATACTCACATTTATTAAAATAAATAAATTAAAAAAATAAAAACAGTAGCAAAATTACAGTTATGAAATATTAATAAAGTAATTTTAAGGTGGGGGGCCATGACAGCATGAGAAACTGTGTTAAAGGGTCCCAGCATTAAGAAGGCTAAGGATGAAATACCTGGAATTTTTTTCTTTATTTTGGAATATTTGCATCTACATTATAAAGTACTGTAGGGTAGAACCCATACCAGAACACAGAATTTGCCTCATATAAAACATGCAGACATAACTCAAAGGTAATTGTGTGCAATCTTTTAAAATAATTTTGTCTGTGAAATAAGTTTTAAGCTGTGGAATTTCCTACTTGTGGCATGGTGTGTGTTCCTTCCACCGAAGTTTCAGATTTAGGAGTTTATGAATTAGTGATGCTCGGCCTGTAATATAATAAAGGAACGTAGACAACGCTGTGCCCTGTCTTCTGGCCCTGAGTTTACTTCTGAGTCTGTACACCTCACTGGTGTGTGGGGGTCACTTGTGCCTGGTTGTGCCTCTTCACTTGGAAGAGGTTTGCAGTTTTTCATTATAAAATTTTTCCATTAAATTCCATGCTTAAATTCTTCATTATAAAAGTTTCATTTTTTTTAAGCTGTTAAGTTTGTTGTTTGACTTTTCCATACACGTATAAAATGTGTTTCGATAACTCTCTCTCACCTCTCTTTCAACCCGCCCACTTCTCCTCACGAGTCCCCGTCCCACATCATCGGGTCTTCATTCTGTTTTGTGTCTCAGAGTTTAATGGGAATTGGCTGTGTGACCCTGTGTTTGGGTATTCATTGGAGCTTGCTGATTGGTTGTGTGACCCTGTGTTTGGTTATTTGTTGGAGCTGGGTAGCCCATGATTTAGCACAGAGAGGTAGGATCCTATGAGCCCCTTCCCCAGCCATAACTAACCATTGACAGAACAGTGTGGCGCAGGTTCAGTGCAGGTACCCACAGCTGTTGTGAGTTCATGATTGCAATGGTTGTCATACCCAGAAAGGAGCATTTCACTGCTCTCTCCCTGTCTCCTGGCTCGTACTTTACAGCATGCTTCAGTGGTGTTCCCTGAGCCTTGGAGGGTTATGGTGCAAGTGATGAACACTTTGAGCAGCCATGGGTCTCTACATCCACTGCTGTTCACCATAGAGAGAATCTCCTCTCAAGAAGGTGGAGTAGAGTGTGTCTATAGGTGTAAACAGACTTTTAGAAGGCTGTTGAATGCTGTCCATTTATCTAAACAGCAGTAGTCAGGTCACCCCTAGGCCCAAGACCTCTCCAGCTATACATTTTTGACCACGTTTACAGTACCATACATAGGTCCTCCTCTATTAAAAAAAGGCTTTTAAAAATATTTTTTTTTACTCTGTGTGTGTGTATGTGTGTGTGTGTGCATGCACACATCAGGTGTGCAATAGCCTTTAGAGAGCAGAAGAGGCATCGGCTCCCTTGGAACTGGAGTTGCAGATGGTTGTGAGCCACCCTGTGGGAGCTGGGAATTGAACCTGGGTTCTCTGAAAGAGCTCTACGTGATCTTAACCACTGAGCCATCTCTCCACTCCCAGTAAAGATTCTGAAACAATAGAAAACCCTGAGGACTGTGATAATGTCCTGTGGGTACCTCGTCAGGATTAGGGGTACCCAGCTTGCTTCATTTGTCTCTAAAGGTTTTTTCCTACCCTGAAGTAGTTTAAAGAAAATCCTATGGGGCTAGAGAGATGGCTCAGCAGTTAAAAACATGGAGTGCTCTTCCAGAGGTCCTGAGTTCAATTCCCAGCAACCACATGGTGACTCACAACCATCTGAATGGGATCTGATGTCCTCTTGTAGTATGTATGAAGACAGCTACAGTGTACTCATAAATAAAATAATCTCAAAAAAAAGAAAAGAAAAGAAAAGAAAAAAGAAAGAGAAAAGAGAAAAAGAAAAGAAAATCCTAGAAGGTCCAAGAAGTTGTTAATATTCTACCCTGTAATACACTCAAATAAATATCTCTCAAAGATTGGTCATTCATGTGTCACTATAGTGTTGTCCCTGAAATGGAAGTTAATTGGGACCTGTTGGTATCATTTGAACTCAGTCTTGGTCTTCCCGCTTGCTTTGTAGCTGAGGCTTGCTCCACAAAACTTGACACTGTGCTTGCTCTTCATAAGTCCTTTCTACTCAGACAATTCCGTCCTCCCTTTCCCTGGTGCCCCTTTTCATGCCAGTGCTAGATGAAAAAGTTGGGCTCCTGAAGGAGTTGGTCTTTCTTTCCTCAACTATGAGCTCCAAGTTCTAATCTTCCTCCCTCCCCTTCCCTCCTTCCATCCCTCCTTAGAGGCAGGGTTTCTTTGTGTAGCTCTGGCTGTCCTGGGACTCACTTTGTAGAACAGACTGGCCTCAAACTCAGAGATCCACCAGCCTCCCAAAGACTGGGATTAAAGGCATGTGCCACCATGCCCAGAGGAAGCAAGCCTGCAGTCTCTGCTTCAGCTCCTGCCTCCAGGCTCCTGCCTTGGCTGCCCTTGATGACCTGAAAGCCAAATAAGCCATTTTTCCCCAAATTGGTTTTGGTTCCTGTTTTATCACAGCAACCAAATTAGAAAAAAAGTAGCTGTGTTCAACTAATCCTCCTGCTTCTACCTCCCGGCATTGCAGGCGTGCAACAGCATGTTCGTGTGGTGCTGGGGACTGAGCCCAGGGCTCCAAGCATGCTGCCCAGGCACTCTACATTTCTGAAAGTCCTTTACCTCATGTGCAGTGTGTGCTGGGTACTTTGTGTCTGTCTCATTCTGCATTAGAATTTGCAGTGAGTTACAGGAGAGAAGCTGCCCTTGCCTACCATACCTTTCTAGTCTCTCTGTATTGACAGTAGATAGTTATTATGTGGCCAATAGAGAAACACTCTGCTAGTTCACAGGACCAGATCTGAACTATGAACACAGAGTGCCCATTTCATAGTACACTAGCATTTAGGAGGCTGGAAAAGATACTGAATCCAGTCAAGTGTTTATTAAGTAGAGGGAAACAGTTACTTTTTTAAAAACCAAGGCTTAGGCCCAGTTATTTATGGCTGTGTCTGCACAGAAGCTGGAGGTGTGGACAATGCGATGCTTGTCTTATTTCATGACCATGCTCCCTTAGAGGAAAGCCGGGGAGAGTAGCGATCCTCAGCTGCTCCAGCTTCATCTGCTGGGATGTCCCAGAAGATGGAGGACCCCAGAATCACATGCATGGGCTATGGGTTGGCCTCTTTCTTTTTTACTTCATGTCTAGAAAATACCTACCTTGTGACACTTGTAGGGAGTGAGTTTAAAGATACAGCATGCCTTACTAAGTGTGTAGCATATGCAAGGCATTTAAAATGGCCCCAGCTGGCCGTCTCTGCCCGTCCCCATGCAGACTTGGTTACTCCTGGGTCCTCAGTTGCTTGTTTTCTGATCTTTGACTAGGTTTCTAACACTGAGTCTCTAAGCCTGATTTTCACACTGGACTTTTAGTTTTCTTGGAAAATGAAAAAGTCCTATTTCTGCAAAATGAGAGGATTTAGTAAAGTGGCATAATTTTGCCAGTTGCCACTGTTACCGTCCACAGTCACAGTTTAGTCTGTTACAGCTGCTGTAACAAAATCTCATCAAGTTGACTGGGGTTTAAACAATAGAACTTGGGCTGAAGAGATGGCTCATCAGTTAAGACCACTGACTGCTCTTGCAAAGGTCCTGAGTTCAAATCCCAGCAACCACATGGTGGCTCACAATCATCCATAAGGAGATCTGAAGCCCTCTTCTGGTGTGTCTGAAGACAGCTACAGTGTAGTTAAATATAATAAGTAAATAAATCTTAAAAAGAAATAGAACTTTATTTTCTTTCAGTTCCAGAAGCTGTGCATCCATGACTATGGCACAGCTGAGTTATTTCCAGTAGGGCCTTCTCCTTGGCTCGCAGATGCTCGCCTTCTTGCTGGATCCTCCCATGGTCTTTATTTGGCACACAGACATCTCTGGTGTCTTATGATATGACGCCAGTCCTGTTGGGTTGGCAGCCCTACTCTATGCTCTTACTAACCTAATTGGTCCTGAAAAACTATTTCTTGAAATACATAGTCTTGGCATATGGGTGCCAGTGTACGGATTTGGGGAAGATACATTGAGGCACTGACAGCAGGTCTCTGTTGTGTTGAAAGGATAGAGCAGGAAGAATGGAATTCTCCCCTACACTCAGTAATTATGCCAGATGTGTCCAAACCATGATCCCCCACCTGTGCATGATTATGATATCTAGGAACATGGCTATAGAAAATTATGAACTTAAAACACAGAGCATATTTTTTTTGGGGGGGAGTGACTTTTTGTTGATAACTCAGTTACATTTTGTTTTGTTTTGTTTTTTGGTATTTTGTTTTTGTTTTTTTTGAGACAGGGTTTCTCTGTGTAGCCCTGGCTGTCCTGGAACTCACTCTGTAGACCAGGCTGGCCTCGAACTCAGAAATCTGCCTGGCTCTGCCTCCCAAGTGCTGGGATTAAAGGCATGTGCCACCACTGCCCGGCTACTCAATTACATTTTTAAAAAATGTATTTGTCTAGGTCAACTCTAGTTCCAAAGTGTATGGGGTGGTATAGTTCTCTCCTTCCATGACTTGGATTCCAGGGACTAAAGTTGTTAGGCTTGGCAGCAAACTCCTATACCCACTGAGCCAACTTGGTGGCCTCTCATTGCACAGTTCAAAAGTGTAAACTTGTTCACGAGGAGCTCAGTGTTACACAGGTTGGACACGCCTGAGCATCCTTTACCCCTCTAGCCTCAACAATACACGGCAGACTTTCTTATTTTCTCATAGCTTTCTCAACAGTATGGTGCAACTCGGTGACTTTCAAACTGAATGTGACTCGAAGACAGAAATGTATTTATGTGTGTGTAAAACTCACATTCCGATTCAATGGTTGCTCTTACTGGGAGGTGGGCAGTCCATTTTGAATTGTTTTCAATTTTTTAAGCTGGTGTCAGGTGGGCTCCTTTGAGTTCATGGGAACCGCTGTAGCTCAGAACAGTGCTATGTGACACGCACTGAGGTGACTTTCATTCTCAGGCTTCTAGGATCAAGGAAGTGCACCAGCTCGCCTTGTTCTGGGGTACTCACGAAGCCTAGCCTGAGGCATCTCTGCAGAGGAAATTCAGTTTGGAGAGTTTCCCTGCCACTTGGCATCTTTTGTAGGAAACAGGCCCTGGGGTGGAAACAGTTCCTCATGTTGATTGTCTTTGCCGGGAGAGCCATGCGGGCAGCTGTGATTCCATTGCCTATGGCCAGAGATAGGCTCTGTGTATTTATTTTCTTTTTAGTTGTGGTTTTTTTCCTTGTTATGAGCATTGTATGGAAAGATTTTATAACAGTGACACATTTTTGTCTTTTTTTTTTTTTTTTTTTTTTTTTTTTTTTTGAGACATGGTTTCTCTATGTAGCCCTGGCTACCTGGAACTCTTATGTAGATCAGTTTGACCTTGAACTCACAGAGAGATCTTCCTGCCTCTGCCTCCAGAGTGCTGGGATTAAAGGCATGTATCTCCGCATCCATCTGTCTCAAGTCATTTTTTTAAAAAATATATTTTTTTTTATTTACAGTGTATGAGTGTTGTACTTGCATTGCATTTATGGCTGCGTACCGCATGTGTGCCTAGGATCCACAGAGGTTGGAAGAGGGAGTCAGATCTCTTGGAACTGGGGATACAGGCGGATGTAAGCCATCTTGTGGGTGCCAGGAATTGAACCCAGGTCCTCTGGAAGAAGAGCCCAGTGCTCTTAACTCCTGTCCCATCTGTACAGCTCCTGTCCATCTGTGCAGCTCCTGTCCATCTGTGCAGCTCCTGTCCATCTGTACAGCTCCTGTCCATCTGTGCAGCTCCTGTCCATCTGTGCAGCTCCTGTCCATCTGTACAGCTCCTGTCCATCTGTACAGCTCCTGTCCATCTGTACAGCTCCTGTCCCATCTGTACAGCTCCTGTCCCATCTGTGCAGCTCCTGTCCCATCTGTACAGCTCCTGTCCATCTGTACAGCTCCTGTCCATCTGTACAGCTCCTGTCCCATCTGTACAGCTCCTGTCCATCTGTATAGCTCCTATCCCATCTGTACAGCTCCTGTCCCATCTGTACAGCTCCTGTCCATCTGTACAGCTCCTGTCCCATCTGTATAGCTCCTGTCCCATCTGTGCAGCTCCTGTCCCATCTGTACAGCTCCTGTCCATCTGTACAGCTCCTGTCCCATCTGTACAGCTCCTATCCCATCTGTACAGCTCCTGTCCCATCTGTACAGCTCCTGTCCCAAGTCTTAATTCCACAGTGATATACTGGGTTTGGGCTTGATGACGGTTTTATTCACAGTATCTAAATGGGCAGCTGAAGCTCTTAGTTAAGTCATAGGTCCTGGTGGCCCTGATGTGATGCTAATGAACACCTGTATCCCAGGGGATGGAGAGGTGGCTCAGCAGTTGAAAGCAAGTACTGCTCTTGCAAAGGACCTAATGTGGCTCCCAGCAACTATTCTGGGTGGCTCACGGCTGCCTCTAGCTTCACCTTTAGGGGTTCAGACACCCCCTTCTGTGTTCCATGGCCAACTGCACTCACTGTACACATACCCCACCCCATCCTGTACATAACTGAAAATATGTATGATTTACATACATATGTATGTGTATGACTTAATATCTAAAACATCACCTGTGTCCAAGCATCTGGGAAGGTTCGTGCAGGAAGAATTGATTTCAGGGAGAGTCTGAGCTCCTGCTGGGTGCAGACAGCTCTTCTGGTGTGCTGCTTTAGCAAGCCCTAGACCCAGGGACGGTGTAGGCGGCATTACAGAGCCTCACCTTCTGTGTAAAGGCCTCAGGGTGCTCTGCAGGGTTGGTTTGCCCTTCACTTGAAATGTGACCCAGGACAAATATTTGCACTTCCATTTCCCTTCTCTGTCTTCTTTACAGGTCAGTCGCTTCCCTCCCTCCTTCTTTCCCTCTCCCTCTGTCCCTCCTTCCCTCTTCCCTGTTTCGTTTTTTACAAATGAGGAAGTATATTTGAAGAACCATAACCAAGTACTGAAAGCTGATAGAGACCGGCTCCTCTTCTGTCTAGCCCCCTTTTGTTTGCTTCGTGACCTGGTTGGTTTTATTATGATGGCAAATAAAGGCTTGTCTTCTCCAGTTCTGTGTGTGCTCATGGGCTGTGGTAGAACTAGCTTTGCAAAGTGATCACCGGGTGCAAGATGGCATCTGCGTGACCGCGAAGTACACGGTCACTGAAGGGAAGGGATGCACAGGTAAGGGGCAGGAAAACCACCTGAGCTGTGTCAGCCCCTGGTGTGCCATAGTCAGCCGAGGGGCCAAGTAGATGCTCCATGTCCTGGGTTCAGGTCAGAAGAGAGAGAGAAAGCAGACACAGAGACAGATGGATGTGTGGAGGCTGGCCTTGGATGGCTTGATTGTGTTTTAAAATGAGCTTTTCCGTGTCTGAAGAGATGTGCAGAAGAGCCTCTTACTCCAGGACTAGCTCCTGCTAAGACCCATCTGGGAGGTGCAACTGGAGGGAAGTGAAGGTCATGGGTCATGAGCTTAGGTGCAGAAACCAACTACTAGCCTATGAATAGAGGCACTGGGTGGAGAGCCACGTGGCTGGCTCCCCATGCTGGGGAGAATGGTGGAGTCAGTGAGGACACAGGTATGCTTGTCTGGGTGTTACCTAGGGATTGAGTACTTTGTGTTACTTAGCTCTCAATTTTCTTTAATGAAAATCTTAGGTACTTTCCTGTTCCCCGCCTGGCTGCCCATGCAGAACAGCAGCCTAATTAACACAGTCTTTATTTCCATGGGCCTGAACCACAAGTCCAGGCTGAACCCTCCTCTACTTTATTGCATGCAATGGAAGGGTTTTTGGATTCTTTTGGCTGATGGAATACTTGTATAGATACAGTATTGCGGGGATGGGAGCTGCCGTCTACACATGAAGTCCACTTCCCTTCTCCCACAACCTGCATCTTTTTAGCGCTTTATTTTAAAACTTGTTCAAGGGCTGGTGAGATGGCTCAGTGGGTGAGAGCACTGACTGCTCTTCCGAAGGCTCTGAGTTGAGATCCTAGCAACCACATGGTGGCTCACAACCACCTGTAATGAGATCGGATGCCCTCTTCTGGTGTGTCTGAAGACAGCTGCAGTAAATTACGCCGGAGCGAGCGGGGTCAGAACAAGCGGGGCCGGCAGAGGTCCTGAGTTCAACAGCAGCCATGCACATGATGGCTCACGGCCATCTGTACAGCTACAGTGTACTCATACACATAAAATAAATAAAATAAATCTTTAAACAAACCAACAAACAAACTTGTTTGAGAAGAACATCTGTAGGTTCTGAGCCGTCAGGCATCAGGCGGGTGTGGGTTTTTATGCTGTGACAACATGCTGCGATTCAGACCTGGGCCTTTCAGATTAGAAGTCTTAGAAGAGGGACAGTAATGTGCATTTACACTCGGGCGTGCAAGTAACATGGGGAGAAAGGAACATAGTTTTAAATGAAACACACCTGCTTTGGGATGGCTAGTGACTCTGGCAACCCTCCCAGCCTCCCACTTGCTCTGAGGGACGCTGAACTATGGGCTGATAGCTTTAGTTTCTCTGGGTTTAGTCTTGTCCCATTTTGGAATTGAGACTGAAAAAACTTTTCTGTTCAGAGACTGTACCTGTGTGCGGGAGGGGCATCTGCTCTCACTAGAGGCTGGACACAGTCCCCATATCGGTGTCCGTCATCTGGTGCAGATGAGTAGAGGGCTCCCTGAGAAGAAAGGGAGACAGTGAATGAACATGACTATGCCTTAGTTAGCAGTGGCACTTAGAGCTTTCGTAGTATAGTGAGCATGTCAATTGCCTTCTAAAGAAATTAACTGGCAGATTGCCTATGATGTAATGTTTTTGTGCGCATGCTTTAAGATAACATGCACTGTAAGAACTCTCTCTGTAGGTGTTTGAGGGCTATTGCTGTAAATGGCACAAAACATCCATCTGTCCACAGATGATTCCATCTGTGGACAGATGTTTTCTGAGGCTGCCCCTGGCTGGCTCAAGCTCTGCTGCTCCCAAGTGGTGACATTCTTGTATGGTCAACAGGACTTCACAACAGGCTCTTCCATGGCGAACTTGGCCTTTCAGACCACAAACTACACTGTGTGAGCCTATTGGCAGTGAGTCTGCTATCTGGTGCATGTTCTGCGTTGGGATATCTGTGCAATTACCAACATCACTGTCACCGAGTAGAGGCAGAGAAGAGGTGGACATTGCTAAAGCAGGCAAGATGGCCACAGCACACTGAAGGGTGACCCTCCCAGTCACCTGGGCTGCCTTGTGGCCATAGGAGCCGTGCCTGCAGGTGCCCAGAGGCAGGAGGAGACTCTCTTTTAATAAAGGGGGCCTGTTCTGCAACAGACTGATGCCCATAGTATAAAATACACATAGACTCGTATAAGGCAGGAGTTGGGAAATGAGTTCATGTTTTAGTAATCCCTACTTTTCCCTGATGTGTTTCTGTCTGTCCAAATCCAGGCGCAACGTTGGAGGAAATCAACCGGCACTGGGACTGGCTGGAACAGAACCTGCTGCACACCCTGTCAGTCTTTGACAACAAAGACGACATCGCCAGCTTTGTCAAAGGGAAGGTGAAGGTAGGCTGGGCTTTAATGCTTCTCCCCACCTGCCTGTTCTTCCCTCTCACTTTGGCTACATTTTTTTTTTTTTTTTTTTT